>NC_092126.1:133559376-133872759 GCF_043159975.1 Macaca nemestrina | reverse complement strand
ACCCTAGGAAGAGGAATAGATACAACTTCAACTATCAGTTATGGCATACGATTATGCCAAGTGATGCAAGATCTCCCTAAATAAAGATTGCAAAATATCTACCATTGTCATTGCAAGAAATTATAATGAATCCTGGGCATGCAAGATGTTGAGCATTTATTTATTCATATTCTTTGCTTGCTGCTTTTCCCTAGAGAAAACTAACAGCTGAAATGTAGCCATCAAGCAGAATATACAACAGGGAAAACAAGCACTTAACAGGGTAGCTATATTCCAACTTTGCCAAACCACTCTCAGGAAGCTTTGACTAGAAGAGAAGCTGGTTCTCTGTTTATGGTTCTAAATCTTGGACCACCAGAGCAATTATTTTAAAATTAACTACCTAAGAGCAGGAGACATAAAACTCCCTATTAAGTTAGATATTATTATTAAATCATTCTGATTTTCTGCAACATGAGGGATAATATTTGATTCTCTGGTGGTGGTCCAGGAATAGCTAGAGATAGATGAACTCCTGGTAGGAGCTCTATTCTTCCATAGAATGTTTTCTCCCTCTCTCTCTACACACACACACACACACACACACACACACACACACACTTTCCATTACGTCTAACTCTTCTAACAAAAAGGAAAGATGATGATTCTCTCTAAAGAGAGGACACATTAAGTATGGACATTGATGAAAATAAAATGTTGCTAATAAGTTCAACTACTGAATTATTCTACCAAGGCCCATCTCAGACATCAAACTGCTGTGGTTTACTTATGTTTTACAAGACTAATGAAGAGCAAAATCCGCTCCTAAGTAGGAGATGTCCTTACCAATCCAAAGAACAGAAAATGTTAGTTTCCTGACGCTTGACTTTTTCTGACTCCCACAAGTTTCTCCCACAAACCTCCAAGATTGACAGATATGTCTTTGAGTGGGAAAGGGGAACTCTGTGTAACATGGAAATCTCAGGAAAGGAAGTAAATTCATGTGAAACTTTAGAGATACCCACCGCGACATTGATTACTCTTGTCCTACAATCACCTGTATAAAAGAGTACTTGTGAAGCATACAATTTCCAAGGAAACTATATTAAAAATATATAATGCCCTCAAATTGGTCCTTGCCTCAAAACACCTGGGGTCTGCTTACTTGTTCTCTTTCATAGAACTTAATATGTAGTTCTTAGAGAGTCAAATAAACTGCTCACAATTTTCAAGCTAAAGCCATAATATATATTACTGAATCAAACTACAAGATTAGGAGATGTCCAAGCTCATAGATTTTTCCGGGTGCTGAGTGCTATTTTGTACAGTGATTCTTTAAAATATAAATTTGACCTTGAGTGGAAGTCTATTCATTTAGAATATGACGTTCCTTTTTAGGAAGAACTTTCAGTCTTGTTGCTGATGTCAATTTCTAACTTCAGCCTGAAATTGTTCTATTGGCAGAGTGCCTGGACTGTGATTCCCTACAGCCATTGAATCGTCTTTTGTTTTCCAAGATGGGGTCTCCTGGTTGGATACAGCTATAACAGCATAGTGGGAAAGATTAATTTGAGATTAATATCATATTTCAATCTATCCTTTGAAGAGTTTGAAGACAGAGATCACTATTTTTAAACATCAGAATAAGCAGATTTACCCTTTGTCAATGCCGTAATGAAACTGTTTTGTTGTTGGTGGTGGTAAATTGAATTTAACTTCTATACTTCGCAAGCATGATATGAACCCAGGATATTGACTAAAAATTACCCAGACAGGAGTGGGCACAAGTTCAGGATACCTACAGTACATCAATGCCACTCACAATTGTAGCAGGACAATCCCACAGTGGCAAAGTAAATAGGCTGTCTTTATTTCAAAGCAGCTACTTTAGTTATTCAACCTCAGAGTGTTCAATTATAATTGTGTGCTTTCTCTCTTACAAATATTGTCTATGGTATTACAAAAAAATACTTAGATAAATTTTTTATGGAAAATCTTGAAAATTATGACTGTGTGCTGGTATATTATAAAGTAACAAAACCTAAGCATATATATTTTGTTCTGCTTAACATTATAAATCTTCCAACAAAACAAATGATGGATATTTGAGGAATCTAAGGGCTAGCCATACAGTGCAGGTACTATGTACATAACATTGTGAAGGAAACAAAATAGTAAAACATCCACACTTTGCTCTCAAGGAATTTGCAGTGTGCTTGGAGATGAAATATACCCACCAGCTGAGAAAATAGCATTAATTCACTGCTCGTGTGTTAAGCACTGTGCTACATGTTTACTTATTTAAAGAATGTCTTTTATACCCATTCTACATATAACGGAACTATAGATTTTGTTGGGGTTTTTTTTGCTTTCCCAAAGCGGTAGGTTTATGGGTGAGGGTTGCGATGAAATTCCAGATCATCCTGGAAGCAAATCAACCTTTTTCCCATAACATTACACTGGCTTTGATGAATAAAATCAGGTATCCAGAAAAAAAGTAGACATATGTATTTCTTTTGTTTGTCCATTGATTGTCAATCCTAGAGGAACATGGGAATTGAGATGAGCTAAAGAGGTAGTTCAGTATAGTAGTTAAGGTTTAAACATGAATCCCAGCTCTTTAACTCATTAGCAGTGTAGCTCTGGGCAAGTTTTTCAATTCTCAACTTCTTCATCTGTAAAAATGAGAGAATATCTAGCTTACAGGGTTGTTGTGAGTATTGAACAAAATAAATGTTATCATGCATAGAGCCTAGTACAGTGCCAGACATGCAATTAAGCATTCAGTAAAGGGAAGCACTTATTTATAATAATTGTTATCATATTAAAGCAGGGGCAGAATTTCACTAGGTAGCAAGAAGGAAAACATTGTCCTATAGGTCACAGGTGTCTAATTTTCTCATTAAAATCCCTAATAGTGAAATATAATTTTGAGCTTGTGCCCCCAATATACATATATTTATTTATATATTATATACATTTGTATATTATGTACGTATATATTACATGTATATATCACATATACTTTTATCTTAAGGTATTCTATTTCCAAGGGATAGTGTCACCATTAATAATAGCGGATATAAATACATATTTTAAATTTTCTCCTTAATATTTCTGATATTTTTGGCTGATTCATGTCAAATATGATGAGGTTATTGTTTTTTAGGTCTTATCATGAGGCTGACAAGGAGCTCATTCCCTAAATAGCAGAAAGCTGCTTGCATAACTGTTATCTTCAACTATGATTCCTTAACAAAAATCTTTTAAAGCCACTATCGAAAGTTAGTTTAGAAAATAATTAAAATGTATAATCTGTCAGTCTGCTTAACTAGGCACAGGCAGCCTTCCATATGTCAAAATATTCTGAAAGCCATTGAACAAGTGAGGAAGCTTTCCCAATTGATTTTCAGTGAAGATTCCCCACCTTGTGTAGTAGGTGACCATCAGATAACTGAACAAAGTAAGAAAGTCACTGTCAACCAACATGTAAGAAATTGGGCAAGTTTAATTTCTCTCATGTACTTATAATTTCTAGCAGTTTCTTCACATGCTTCATTGGGTTATCCTGTCACTCCACTCCATTTAGAGACCATTACTATGGGCTCCAAACCGAAAAGTGTTAAAGGTGTTTAAGCAGGACTAAGACATGTTAAAAGGCAAGTTGGAGGAATGCTGTACAGCAGCAACATGTAGGGTAATTTGGAGAAATAGAGAAGAAATTTGCAGACTAATCAGAAGACCACTTTGGGTACTTAGATGCTAGGCTCTATGTAAAAGTGTGAAAAGAAAAAAAATAAAATCAAGGCCCAGATGGTTTTCATCTTTCAACCTAGCATTCTGTAAAAGGTTATGTTTTCTTGCATAGTATCAGTATGACTGTGGTAGTTCCAGGCAGAACATGTAGACAAGACAGTATCCAGTGAAGAAAACAATGAAAGTTCCCATTTATGTCTTTAAAAAAGTATATGTTTTATATATGTGTGTGTATAACCATTTGAATATTTAAATATTTTTATTACTTTAATTTACTTAGTATTTAATATTTTTAATTTAATGTTTAAAGGGAAGAATACCCTCCCTAGACGTTCCCCTCACATCTCATTGGCAGGATCAGGTCACGCGTTTCTGCTCTGGGTGAAAAGGAGGATGGAAAATGAGTATGTGGCATTTCAGCCTCCAAAGTGTGAAACAGGCTCTGTCCACAAGGAATAACGAGTGGGGAATGGCTGTTAGTCTGGCAATATTGGAAACAAGAGGTTAAAGAATGGTAGCTGCAGCAACAAGAGAAAAAAAAAAAATCCTACAAAGACAGAACATAAAGGAATTTGTGACCAAGTAAGACAGGCTGAGTGAGACTGAGAGAAGAATAAAAATGGCTTTAAGTTTTTCAGGCTGAATGGTCAAGGAAAGATAACATTGATAAACTAGAGAACGTAGGAGACTCTATTACTCATAGTAACATCAACTAACATTTGTTAAGAACTTACCTGGTGCCAATCGGGCGCCTGTAATACACGCCTGTAATCCCAGCACTTTGGGAGGTCGAGGCGGGCAGATTACGGGGTCAGGAGATCGCGACCATCCTAGCCAACACGGTGAAACCCCGTCTCTACTAAAAATACAAAAGATGAGCCGGGCGTGGGGGAGGACGCCTGTAGTCCCAGCTACTCAGGAGGCTGAGGCAGAAAAATGGCGCAAACCCAGGAGGCGGAGCTTGCAGTGAGCAGAGATCGCGCCGCTGCACCCCAGCCTGAGGGACGAGCGAGACTGGTCTCAAACAAACAAACAAACGGAAAAAAAAAAAAAAAAAAAAAAAAACTTTTCTGGTGCCAGAGACTGTGCTACATGCCCCATTACCTCATTTAATTCTCACTCTAATGCTACTAATGATCTATTTTAAGTAACTTCTTACAAGAAGTGAGCTCAGTTTGAGGCACTAGGTCTGAGATGACACCTGGACATCCACAAGAGTGGACAGGAACTGCGGCTTGCAACCAGAATGAGGATGGAGGGAGATGTCTTGGAGTCATTCATAAGGGACTTAACCTAGGAATGGCTTACTAGCCTGAAACACCAGGAGCCGGGGAGTCCTTTCAACATCGTGAACTGATCCTACGATAGCCTGTTTATGTGAGAGTTCTAACGAAGAGAAAACAAAACACAAATCTGAATTGAGCTTCTGGTAATAGTCCTCATGTCCCCAAACACAATTTTTTTCTCTTTTGAATGCTGTGTGTTTGAGTTAAAGAAGAAAGTCATTCTAAAATTTTTGCTTAGTTGTCTTACATTGCCATGTCCTTTGTTTTGAGTATTTGTGCAATGAAAGAGAAAGCCACACTCAAAAAAATTCACGTTTATCTAAACAATGGCGGTTTCCATTTTTAGATCATTCATCAGATCTATCAATACTGAATTCACTAATGCCACACTTCCCTTTGTCTGCACATACAGTAGTGACATAGTAATTTAATTGTGAAGTTATTGTACCAAATCTCATGAGGTTTCCCCAAAATCTTACACTAATGCCATTTTGTTCCATTAACTTTTATAATCTCCTGGCACTTGATAAATTCTGAATTGTGCCATTATCTGAATATGACAGTCTTCTGTGAATAGAATCAAATGGAACTTGATTTCTTTAATATCTCACTAATAGTCTAGATAAAGGGCAGGGGTGCAAATTATCTGACAATTTTTAGAAACAAAAACAGCTGTGCTTTATTCTATCACTTATGTAAACACGCTGCTTAGAAAGGTTAAATAGGTGAATTATATATTTTAACACGGCAAAAATCCACATCTCTGACAAGATTTGTGTGTGTAGACTTTGTTGTTTTATTTTCATCAATAGTACCTTGAATTTTCTTCCTTATCTATCATAAAGTACAGTGAGGTGTCAAGAGCTATGTGGAATGCTTAAGTCTAGAATAGATTGAATAAATTGGATTTGTGGGGGTGGGAGAATCCAGGGTCTGATTATCAGGTGGCCCCAAGTCTTATTCTGATAAGAAAGAAACAGAAAACACACATTTCTCCCTTTGGAGTCCCAGAATGTGATAAGCTGTACATAAGCCCTAGCGATACACCAGTGTTAGCTCATCCACTAGTGCCAATTACTTCACGGGACGAAGTTTTGACTGGGCCAGGTAGGTAGGTTGACATCAGCAGGAAATCATGAATTGGAGAGAAAAAAAATATAGAAGAGTGATGGAAATAAACATTATATTACAGAAGCGATTTCTGAAAAATAGGATGAGATTCGTGGGCACACTTAAATAATCTTCAGAGCTCATGCTTTGAAGGATTCATGTTTTGTCTACGAGGAGAAAAGCTTTAATTTGGCATCTTAATCATCTCAGGCTTAGTATCACCATAGGGTTGTTATGCATATTGTTATCAATAGAAATAAAGTGAAATTATTGAAAAGACTTGAAATGTTCACTTGTCCTACTTTAAAAGTAATTGCCTTCTCCTTTCACTTATAAGTGTATAAAATTATATTTAATGAGTTGTCTATAATTTATTTTCATTCACTTCAATCATTCAGATTCTACATAACAAATGTCTATTTATATTATTTTGTATACAAATTTAAATGATTTGTTCAGATTCATTTGGAATGTTTTATTGAGATGTGAGGCAATTACACATTGAAATAACCACTCACTATAATTTACTATTTTTTGTATTTAATTAAAAACTAAAAACATCTTCTCCCTTATACTTGACTTGGGTACTTTTAAACCAACAGCACTGACTCAATAGCATAATATTATAGGGCATAATTATCAAGCAGGGTATATAAACAACAATTTTTATGTTGGAAATACAAATGAAGGAATGGTTGAATTAATAGATAAGCAAATACTGAGTTTTTCCTCTCCTTTCATTATTTTCTGGTAATGTCTCTTACCTATAAAAGACCTCAGGAAACCTAAAACTGTATTAAGTGGTATTATATAAAGACAAATATAGATATACAATAAAGATAAAGATAGCTTGTCTGAATATGCCATTTAATATTAGTAGCTCATTTCACTTTTCATGTACATCAGATTACTGATATGTTCTCAAAGTTTTATAACTAATTATAGAAAAAGATATGTGGGTTTTGAAAGGTTTATATCAGCTATAAGTTCATAATTAAGATTTTAAAATATGACTTTAAAAATGAAAAAATATTTGTAGATATTAATACTGATTATTTCTTTGATCACTTTTGAAGTTTCTCTTAAAGTTTATACATTTTTTCCAAATTAGGTGTGTGATCAGTTAATTTTAACTAGATAATTTATGCACTTATTTAAAATTATTCGTTCTCTTTTCTGAGACAGAGTTAATAGTCTTTTACATTGGAATCAAGCTTTCTGGCTGTCTTTTAATACTTAGATTACGTTTCTTCCTGAATTTTTAACCTTTTTTAAAGTATCTGGTAACTTTTTCTTGTAAATTATTTCAAATTCTAGCATACCAATACTTGGTGGGTGTATGAAGTACATATAGGTGTGTTTCTGATAATCTACAAAACAAAAAGATGAAAAACTTTAACCAAATTATTTCTGCTTATTCAATTAGAAACATTTTATTTCAATAAAGTTTTGAGAAACATCAATTAAGCAACCCAGAGGTAAAATGACTTTTTAAGCCTTTAAAAAATTTTTTAAAGGAAAATCTTTAAGATTCTATTGTGTGATTTTTCTTTATTCCCAGATAATATGTCTACAAATGAATTTCATGAAATATGCCAGAATTCATATTCTCATTTTTCTCTGACAGACAGTATTTTCTAATTTCTCCGGGATATTGTAATCACAATGTTAAAACAGAAAAATTTCTGTGTGGAAGTTACTTTTTCAATAACTTAAGACCCTGAATTTTTTCTATAATATAATATTTTTATAATAATCATGTACAAATTCTTACTTAGTTTTGATATACATGATTGAGTTGCTACTAATTGATTAATGCAACCGGACATAAACTGAGCTCTACACCTCTCTCACATTGCTCACCAATTCAAAAGTGTTTTGAAAAATGAAGTGAAATAGCAGCAAAACAGCTTTGCCAACAATTGTCTCACAGATAGTATTTTAGAGTTTTTGGAATTAAAAAAACCATAAAGGCAAATATTAATAGAGCTTTTAAAAACTAAGGACTTATTAAAGATCTATGGTTAATCCTTCACTTTTATTCAGAAAGTTTCTACTGTGACACTTGAGTTCTATACTTTTTTTTAACCTTAATTCTAAATGCTTCAGAAAGTTTACTGCTACTCTTATTTTCATATGATGAATGGCCATGATTAACTATATGAAGTAACTGAATGACTAAAATCTGGTACTGTATTGCTAGCCGGTTGGTTTCTTTTCTTTCAATATTTAAAAAAGTTGCACAACTGTCTTCCAGTTTGCATGATTTCTGATGAGATGGCTACTGTCTGTTGTCATTTATCTTTTTTATTCTATGTGTAATGTGTCATTTTCTCTCAAGCTACTTTTAAGATTTTTCTCTTTGGTATGAGCTTTAAGTAATTTGATAATTTTTGGTGTAGTTTTCTTTCTGCTTCTTGTGCTTGCATTCCATTAAGCTTCTTCAATCTGTGGGTTTATAATTTTCATCAAATTTGGAAAACAATTCAACCATTATTTCTTCAGATATATTGTTTTCCCTGTCTCCTCACTGCATCTCTCTCTGGGCCTCAGTTACTCATATATTAGACTATTTTAAGTTGTTCACCACTCACCAATGCCCAATTCCTTATTTTTCAGTTGCTTTTAAAATTTGTGTTTTATTTTGGATAATGTCTATTGCAAGGTTTCCAGAGTCACTCATATTTTCTTCTGCAGTCCTTAGTCTGTTCTTTCTTATCCAATTCCTTTTTGTTTTGCGTCTTAGAAATTGTATTGTCATCTCTATAAGTTCAAATTGGTGTTTTTCTAGATCTTCCAGGTTTCTCCCCATGCCCAGGCTTTCCACTGCCTTTTGGGACATACATAGTTCTATTTGCTGTCTTTAGGCTCCTGTCTACTAATTCTATCACCTATGTCATTTCTCTGTATATTTCTAATGATCGATTTTTTTCCCTCTACTTACTATAGATTGTGTTGTCTAACTTCTTTGGGTACCCGGTAATTTTTGATTGGATGTCAGACTGATATGGTTGGGCTGTGTCCCCACCCAAATCTCATCTTGAATTGTAGCTCCCATAATTCCCACGTGTTGTGGAAGGGACACAGTGGGAGATATAAATCATGGGGGCAGGCCTTTCCCATTTTATTCTTGTGATAGTGAGTAAGGCTCACAAGATTTGATAGTTTTATAAAGGGGAGTTTCCCTGCACAAGCTCTCTTCTCTTGTCTGCCACCATGTGAGATGTGCCTTTCACCTTCCACCATGATTGTGAGGACTCCCCAGCCATGCCAAACTGTGAATGTATTAAACCTCTTTCTTTTGTAAATTGCCCAGTCTCAGATATGTATTTATCAGCAGTGTGAAAATGGACTAATACACAGACATTGTCATTTTATATTGTCTTGTTCTGGAAGATTTGTTTATTCCTTTAAACATGTTTTACCTTTGTTCTGGGACAGTTTGGGACAGTGCTAATTGCAAAATTTTTGCTCCTTTCATGACTTGCTTCCAAGCTTGATCAGGCTGATTCAAAGGTGAATTTTCTCCCACTACTAGGATGATATCTGAGGGCTTACTGGATGCCCAGTGGTGAAGTCTTTTTATTCTTCCAAGTGGAAACACAAGTTCTTCTGGACCCTATGTGAGCTCTGGCTATGGTTCTCCCTTTTCCTTTCAGGTAATCTTTCCTGGACTCTGAAGTTTCCTCACATGGATGGACTGATCCATATTTTGTTGAAGAGTTGCTTGTTTGCTCTCCTTGCAGCCTTCTCTCCAGGACACAGACATGTGAATTCTACCTGCCTTGGCATCCCTGAATTCTGAATTCTGTCTCCTCCACTCGGGAAGACTACCAGGCTCTGTCTGGGTTCCCCAACCCTGTAAAAACTCTCTGGGCAACAAGCTGGGCAATCATAGGGCTCCTCTTGTTTTCTTTCCTCAGGAATCACTGTCCTGCACAGCTTGTGGTCTAATGTTTAATTACTGTGGATTATATGCTTGTCTGTCTATTTGTTTTAAGTTGTTTATGGTGGAAAAGCAAATCTGGTTCTTCTTACTCCATTGTGTCTAGAAGCAGAAGTCCCTCATAACATATTTGATAGATGTGAATATTAGTATTAATTATTATCATCATCCAGCTGGACACAGTGGCTCACTCCTGTAATCCCAGCACTCCGGGAGGCTGAAGAGGTTGGATAACTTGTGGTCAAGAGTTCGAGACCAGCCTGGTCAACATGGCAAAACCCCATCTCTACTGAAAATACAAACATTAGCCAGGTGTGGTGGCACACGCCTACCAGCCTAGCTACTCAGGAGGCTTAGGCAGGAGAATCTCTTAAACCCAGGAGGCAGAGATTGCAGTGAGCCAAGATCACACCACTGCACTCCATCTCAAAAAAAAAAAAAAAAAAATTATCATTATCATCATCATCATCATCAAATATGTACAGTGATGCCTGAAAGGAATAAAACCTTATCCATGACAGTCTTGCTATCATCACGTAATCCTCATGTCCATAGAATATCTATTTATGGGTAATTGATTAATAAGAATAAAGGAAAGGTAATCATATATGAAAGAAAAATATATTCAAAATTTGGGAAAAAAGGGAGGAAGACTACATGGAAGGATAAAAACTCTAATAATATTCTTTAGCTCTTCCAAGTGTCTGCTCAGAATATAAGAGATGGCCACTGGACTGAAATTCATGCCTAGGGCTATGGACCTCAGTGCTGTTAAATCAAAATGAAAGTTCACTTTGCCAAAGACTGGGAAAGAAGGCTGCACAACAACAATAATAACTGCCCACACTTAAATATTTACTTTGTCCTAGCAATTGTTCTAACCACTTAACCTTTACTACTCATTTATTCCTACAATAATACTATGAGATGGATATTATTATTAATTCCCATTTAATAGATTGAAAAAGTACAGCACAGAATGGTTGAATAACTTGCCCCAAAATCAGACAATTAATAAGTGGCATAGCTGGAATGTCAAACCCATCATTTGCAGGCTATATTAAGAATCTGCACCAATTTGCAGTTGTCACACTCTGAGAGTAAATAAGGAAGACAGAAAGAATGGCAGAAGGAAGGGAAGGAGGGAGGAAAGGAGGAACGGAGGAAAAGAGGGAGGAAAGGCAGCACATTAAAAATGAAAATAGAAATTTCCCAAAGTCAGAAATACTCAGCAGTTGTGCTGATCTCAAGATCAGGCTTTGACTGAAATAAAATCAATTTTACTAGAGTTCTGAGAGTGATTCTAGGAAAGAAAGAGTGAAAGATGAGATAAAATAAAGTTGTAACAATCAACTGGATTGTAAATATGTGAAGAAACACAATTCAACGGAGAAGAGGTGTCTAGATCTAGAAGGGGTTTATCAGTTATGTTAGGGCTATCCAGGCTATGCTGGGTGGCAATGGTAGCCTGGTAGTTCAGACAAGACTTCCTTTATTCTAACAGAGATGTGATTTACAATCTGATATACCTACCAGTTTTCCTCAAGGACTGGCCCTTTGTTTTTATAAATATCTATTTATAAAGGGTAAAGGTGATGTTATGCAGGTGCAGTATTAGCCACACGTATTTTATTCCTTTGAAAGAGGGTGTTGTAGGTGGAGGGACAGATAGAGTAATAGTAGGATTTGAAATGAGTAAATTGCAAAGGAAGTAAATGTCTCAAAATTTCTCACCATATAAGGGACTACATTACTGTTCTAATAAAATGTTTTAATATTTTTTCCTCTCTCACAGCACAATTAGAGATGCTTTTGAGTTGATTATTTCCTCTTTTGAAATGTAAATGAACACTTGAAAGTTGAGCCTTATCCAATCTTTCTGCAGTAACTTTTGTCAGCTAATCAGATCCACACCTAGCTGAGACACTCACAGCCCGCATGGGTGAGGTGACTGGAACAGAAAATGAAATACACGTTCATACTTAAAGTGTATCTCAACAGAGAAGCAACTCACTTGGGGCAGGTCAGTTCTTTATTGTGCAGGATGTTTCTTGCATAACAGAATGGTTAATGCCCCAGGTTTCTGTCCCAAATATACTAGTAATGTTTCCCAGTCACTATGCAACATAAAGTACTCTTTCTGAGAATCACTGCTTGCATCACCAAGAGAAACCAAGAGCATCAAAAATCACCTTATTTTACAATTTTGCCAGAATTGGCCCTTCCACAACTAACGTATGGAACTATCTCATCTGCATGTAAACACTAGAGTTAAGAATCACTCCAAGCCCAGTTTTCCTGCATTTCACTCAAGGCTAACCTGGTTCCAGCTTTCAATATCCAATGCCTTTTTTTCCCAATCGTATCACTTTTTTTTTTTTGCCATTTACATATTCACCTTCCAACTCGTCATGGAGAAGAAAGAAAAGGAATGGAGAGCAGAGGAGAGGAGAAATATTCCCTCTATCACCTGTTTATATATCATGATGCATTACGCTGTGCTTTCCCTACATCAGGATGCAGTTTCTGCCACTGGCCTTTCTCTTGTTCAAGATCTTCTGAAAAGTACTGGAATGAATTACACTGCACATCAGTAAGCATTGTTCTTCATCACATGCTTATTACCACACCACAATAAAAGGGTTGCTTTCAATTTTTGACTGACTAAGTGGGAATTTTAAGTTACATTAACTCTGTACTTCGACAGCACCTGGAAATAGTCATACAAGTTTGGAGAAAGCTGGACTGAACAGATTACTGTAGTGCAGAGCTTTACAAAAGCCTTTACTATGTGAATATGTATTAGGATCTCAGTGCAGGAGGAGGGGATGATTTCAGTGTTTCTCAGATATATTTGACCACAGAATCAAATTTCTCACCTATAACTAGAACAACAAACAAGAAACTAAAGATTCTGGTCTTCAGGCTACTTAAGCTACGGTAATACAGACCTTCAGGGCCACTGATCTGGTCCCCAGGCAGTATATAACTTTCAGGTGGGTGGTGCTACTTGTGTGAACTGCAGTATGAATGGGCACTCTAGCAGTCATACAACCACTGGGAGATCTCTCTCTCTCTCTCTCCTTTTTTTTGTGTGTGGATGGATAGATAGATGATAGATAGATAGATAGATAGATAGATAGATAGATAGATAGATGTAAAGGGGTCTGTTACAGGGATTTGACCTTACACAGTTTGGGGAGCTGGTTAAACAGTGCCTGTAGGTTTGTCATCTTTCTTTCTGATTCTGGAGCTTCAAGCTGGCAAAGAAGGGGGTCAGGAAGGGAAGAACGAATGTAAAGTGGAGAATGGCATGGACGGGCTGGAATCCATGAGCCTGAGCTAGAACCCATGAGTTTGGACTGGAGCTGTGTCAGTTCTTCCTGCCTCCAGCCCTTATGAAGTAGGCATCCTGCAGGAGAAGCTGGTGCCCTTCATCCTGGAGATAAGCACATGGCGAGCTCAAGAGATGGAGAAGCTGAACCAGTCTCCAGGAGGAAAATGGGCAGTTGCAGATGAACTGTGGCCTCACAACAATAAGGTATGCCAGTAGAAAAGGAACAAGGTGAAGGAGCTACAAAAAGGGCTGCCGCAATCTTCCTAGTGTAATAAAACAACATAGCAGCTGCTACACTTGTCTTTCAAATCTCCCACAAAAATATATTCTGTGGCCCTCCCTAACTGGAAACACACAAGGAAAGAAATTCTAGGAAACAGTGCAGCCTTGCCAAGTTGCCATGTTTCAAAGCTATCTCACACACCCTGGAGTTCTGCAGTGCACAACCTGCGTGGCTGCATGTACCAGCTTACGACATGGATCAGGCAACCCCTGCAACATTGCCACTTAGGTAAAGTCTGCAAAGAGGAAGCACACAGTGATGTAAGAGAACATCCTGGTGTCACCATGCTAATTCAGAGAAGTTGACAATTCGGAGAAATGGGTTGGCAATGTAGAAAATGTTCCTTTTAGTGGTATGAACTTGGGATCACTAAGGCCTGCCACTTACTGTGAAACGAACACGTTCATTTTACCTTTCACGATGACAAAAAATCTTGGATTAATTTTATATTTTCCTTAACTTCAAACAAGATTAATGAGAGAAAGGACAGCTTTTCTTTTTCTTCTTCTTACCTCCTATGCATTTTAGAGGAGATTCATAATTCAAGAAAAAAAAACTTTGTACCTTTTATTTATCAGAGAAGCAAAGAGATGCCATTTTCAATCTAATTTGTGGAAGGATAAATTTTTTCTTTTATCATCTCCATTTATCTTTCCCCCAAATTCAACCATTGTCTTCTTTTTCTTAATCTTTGCTCCCCAAAATTTTCTCAAGACTTCTCCAGAAATCTCATTTTTTCCCCTTAGAATTTGTATAACATTAACAACTGTGTATTCTTAGATTACTGTAGCATTACCTTGTAGGTCCTGTATGGTTTTTAACTTTATTAATTTTATAATTTAGGGACACACTGATATTCTTTTCTAATTAGTCTCTATGGCTCTTCAAAGAATTATTTTATCTCAGATAACATCAAATAAAACTGCTTACAGTTTTTTATTTGCTTTATAGTTCTTTAAAGGATACAAAGACATCATTTGTGAATAGCTGATCAAATGTTAGAATTTCTTTTTGGACCCAAAAGTCCTGTTATACTGAGATTGTATTTGAAGTTCAATTTATTTAAATATCCTGCTTTAAGACTGACCCATGAGAGGTGGTCTAGAGAAAAGACTGATCAAGATAACATATTTTTTTCTTTCCCTCCTGGGTTGAAAGAAAAATGTACTTTTCACTGATGTACGTAGAAGACCAAGTACTATATGAAAGAAATCATGGTTGTCTGTCCTATTTGGCGGAGGAGATCTTGGAACTACAAAAGCAAAGACACAGTCAAGAAGATGACAAAGAACTCGACAATTAGGAGATGAAGAGGAAAATGACTACATGTAGACAAACGATGCCCTTTCCTTCAAGAGAAAGACATTTACAGATGCTAAGATTTAGGATAAATTTAATTGACATACTGTATTGGTTAAAGAGAACTTTGTCTTAAGCATAATCATACCTCTCTCAATAATATCTATTAGTTTACATAATTATTTCACAAAATTATTAAGAATTTAGCAATAGGTACTGTACTGTGAAGATCCAATAAATCAATATTTTCTTATTAGTAAATACTTTTAAAGTAATTTCTAATATAAACTTAGTAAAGCAAATTTTTGAAGGATAAACAATATTTTATATTGCTGCAGTCACTATCATCTAAATATTCCAAAACACCTAGGTTTTTAATGAGAAAGCAATGCTGTTATTTCTGTAATTTGTTTGTAAAACAAAATAAATTGAGTTTGCAAATGTACTAAAAGCTCAATATCTTTAACAAAATAATACTGCACATTTACAAGAAGATGATATACTCTCATCTCTACACTACAATTTTGGGAGGGTAAGAAATAGTATCTGGTCTACTGTCTCTAATTTTATATCATATTTTTTTCCCTTTAGAGAGTTTTCTATCACATTTTAGTTAAGCAAAGACCTTGTAGTAATCAAATACTAAAAAAACTCTATCTGGATGTCAGCTAGTTTTGTAAAGGTAAAGTTGATGATCCTCTAGGATAAAATTAACTTTATAGGGTAATGAAGACTATTTTTTCAATTGCATTTTCTAATGACAGTTTTATTTATTTTGGGAATTTTCTCTTCAAAATTTTTAATTTGAAAAATATTAAAACGATAAAATCATAAAATTATAAACTTATACACAAATGTTCATAAAGCTTCATTTGTAATGGTCACAATGGGAAGCCACTCAAATATCCATTAACAGGGGAATGGATGATGAAATTGTGGTATATTAATACAATGGAATACAATAAAAATAAGTGAACTATTGACTCACACAGCAGTGTGGATGAATCTCCAGATCATTGTGCTGAATAAAAGAACTTAGGCAAAAAGAATATATACTGTATAATTCCACTTACATTCAATCTAGAAAATGTAAATTAATTCATAGGAAAAGACAAAAAGATTAGTGTTTGCCTGGGAATGGGGATGGAGGGGGGGCTGGATTACAAAGGGATGAGGAAACTTTGGGGTGATGCAGATGCTTATCTTGATTATAGTGATCATTTTGTGGATGTATAGGTATGTCAAAGCTGATCACAGCACATGCCTTATGTCATTTATTGGCCTGGATCCTGTGTCATTTCTACTTCAGTTATACTTCAATAAAGTTGCAAAATCAAAAATCACTCACAATAACCATAACTGCTGAGTCTTTACTGGGTGTTTCTGACTTGCCCAGGTTTTTTTCCAAGCTCTTTCCTTTCCTTAACTTATTTAACTTATTTAACACTGCCTTCCTCCCCAACAACTCTGAAGTAGATACCATTATTATCTCCACTTTACAAATAAGGAAACTGACACAATGAAGTTGCCTACTTTGCTTTCCCCCACATGCAAAATTTGTCTATTTTCCCACGTCCCAAACAGGCCACCCTAGCTGACTTAGACTCTACAGTTAACCTAATTAGGTAAATGCTAACTGATTGCATCCCAATTCCAAATTTGGGGAGAGGATTGGATTGGCTAGCTTGAATGACCCAGTTATGACACAGTCTGTGAAGGTACACGTTGGCCTGGTGGTGCTGAACCACCTCTGTCAGTAATGATGGTTATCTTCTAAGAAGAATTCAATTCTAAATGGGATTGTTTAGGTGCTGACTAAATTGGCAAACTCATAATGCAGGTCTTTGGAGAAAAGAGGGGACTTGAAATGAAAGTGTAGAGTAAGGCTATGTGTTCAGATTAACAAAATATATGATGTCATTATTTTTCCATAACTGATTTTAATTTAGCATTTTACCCCACATTTCTGCTGATGGTAGAAAACAAACTTGCAAATCCAATCTCTCAATCTTTTCTAGCTAAAAAAGAGGCTTTCGGGGCAAAATAATTTCCCCTTGCTTTGCTACTGGGTAGCACACCTACAACATGGTAACCCACTGTCATTGCTGGTGGTTTTCACTTAAGTAGAGCACTTTCTGCTAGCCTTTGCAAATATCCCTTTCCCCACTGCTGCTTCTCCCAATGTCTAAAACCTTGCATTGCCTATACCTTGTATCAGGTCTGTAGTATCCACTAATGGCATCTCTAATAATCATCAGGACCCCTGTTCCTGTTTGCCGGCCCTCAGCACTTCTCTTAAGCTTGAAGGAAGTTTGGGATTCTCTACATGAGTCCTTATAATATATTGACCTCAAATCTTTCCATCTAGATGCCTCCATCTACCATTGGTACTCAGACACTATACTGGAAGCAGACATTTTCTATAAGTCTTGAAATTTACTAATGTATTTCTAGGAAACTAGACAACAGTCTATTCTGTTCTAGCATTTCCCCAGGTTATCTGGGGATTTTAGTGTCCCAATTTTTCCAGGATTAACTGAGGCAATAATACACCAAGTCTTTTCTAAAATACACATCCAGTATCTAAACCATAGTCACACATCCCTTTCAAATTTCCTTCCCCCTGACTTGTAAAAATTTAACTTAATGGGATTGTTAGCTCAAACAATACTTTTAAGCAAATTTGTATTCTTACCTATCATATGATTTATGGCTTAAATGGAATCTCAACTCTTTGCTACTTATCATAAAAAAGACTTACATTAAAAACTACTGATCCTTCTAAAACTTAAAATAAAGTGAAATTTGAATCTCAAAGCTTAGCTACTCTTTGTTCTAAGCTGTGTCTGCCCTTCACAGGAGGACAGAGAGAGAAGACTATCTCTACTGTATGATTGATTGGAAAGATAGGGGTAAAAGAATTTCAAAAATTCCTTCCGCTTTTGGTCATGATGGAATACACTGGACTTGCATTATTCATACATAGTTATAAAACCAGACAAAATATATGAAGAAGCTAAATTCAAGCATAAGTCTACAGGCAGAACAAGACTGTGATTCTTAAGAGTAGGGAAACACAAAAGATGAGCTACATGTTTGCTCCAGCTCTCGATTTGGCTGTTCTTTCCCTAATATAGTGCAGGAAGGTGGAACCCAAATTTATGGCAGACTTGCTGAGCTAAGGCAGCAAAGACAGGAGTTTGGGTTGTTGAAGTGACTGGAATTTGCAGTGTAGGATTATGGAGAAGAGGGAACTCTATAAGGTAGAGAAGAGACAGGGTTCAGTCACAGATAGTCTTGGCTAAGGGCTGAGCTATGCATACAAAGGATGAGACTTGAATAAATCTGGCAAAAAGTAGCTTTTGTGAGACTGAGCACTGAACATAGGTACCACAGTTAATACAGTGCTAGGAGACACTCTGCCTCAACCGAAAAGGAAATATTTCCTTATACACTTTGGGCATTTAGTTGACACCTAAAAAAGAACATGCCTTGGACACAATTACCAGGTCCTAAAGCACGAACACTACATCCTAAGACTAAGCAAAAAGATGAAAATGACCCATTATCAGAAAAATTAAAATAAAACCTGGAAGAATCAAAAGGTTATACCAGTAATTTAACTACTTGCTATGACAAAATTCAACATCCTCTACAAATACTACAGCATTGTCCAGACGCTCTACCATGTATCATTCATAATGTCTAGCATATAACTAAAAATATTAGATGTTTGAAGAAACAAGAAAATGTAACCCCCTAACCCCCTAACAAGAAAACAAGAAGTCAGTAGAAGATCCAGATGTTGGAGTTGCCAGAAAGTGACTTTAAGCTAGGTATAATAAATAAGATGAAGGAATTAAAGGAAAAGATAGTGATAATGGATGGGAGATAGGTAGTATCATCTAAGAAGTAAGAATTACACACTCAAAAACATGTCAATTCTTGCACTGAAAGTGTATTTAAAGTGAAAACTCTGCCAGGTTGCCTTAATAGTAGATTGGCAACTGCAAAAGAAAGGGTTAGTGACCTTGAAGACAAATCTATAGGAATTATTCAAACTGAAGAACAGAGAAAAGGGACTGGGGAAAATAATGAGCAGAGCCTCTATGAACTGTGTGAAAATATCAAGTGGTCTAATATATGTGTAATTGGAATCCTAGAGGGAGAAATACAGAAAAACAATATCTGAAGAAATGATAGACCAAATGTTCTAAATTTGGTGAAAAACATCAACTTACCAAACCCAGAATCTCAGCAAAACCCAAGCAGACTAAAAATACAGAGAAAATTACATCTACATACATCCTAGTCAAATTGCTGAAAGAGAGAAAAGGAAAAAACAGTCAAGGAGGCCAAAGAGGAGAAAAAGACACATTAGATATAGAGGAACAATGATAAGAATGATGTTTTTTAAAAGAGAAAGAGAGAGAGAGAACAAAAAGACCTGTCAATCAAGAATTCTATATTCAGCGTAAATATCCTTCACAAATGATAGTGAACTAAAGACACTTTTAGACAAATTAAGGCTTAAGAGAGTTTGTCACCAGCATACCCACGTTTCAAGAAGTGCTGAAAAGTTCTTTAGGCTAAAGAGGAATGATATCAGATGAAAATTCAGGTCTACTAGAAGTAATGAAGAAAACCAGAAATGGTAACTTTGAAAGTAAACATTAAACAATCTTTTTTCCTTCTAACTTATTTTTAAGACAGTAAACTGAACCGTGTGTTCATATATGTGTGTATATATCCATATATATACATATACAGATAGACATATTTTCAAGATATTGCAGGTTCAATTTCAGACTGCTGCAATAGAGTGAATACCACAATAAAGCAAGTCACACCAATTTTTTGGTTAAACAAAAAACCAGTGTGTATAAAAGTTATGTTTACACTATATTGCAGTCTATTAAATGTACAATAGCATTATGTTTAAAAAACATTGTACTTATCTTAATTAAAAATATTTTTTTGGTAAAAATTACTAACACACGAAGTGAACACATACTGTTGGAAAAAAAATGATACCAATAGACTTGACTAATGTGAGGCTGACACAAACCTTCAATTTATAGGAAAAAAATGCAATATTTGCAAAGTGCAATACAGCAAAATGCAATAAAATGAGGTATGCCTGTAAGCCTGTGCATGTATACACACATATACAATGCTTGTGGGATTATAACATGTAGATATGAAATATATGAAAATAATAGTACAAAGAAGAGAGCATGTAAATGAAATTATATAGTTAAAAAGCTATTACCCATAACATGAAGTGAAGCAATATTTATACTATGTGAACTATATTAAGGATGCATATTGTAACCCCTAGAGGAACCAAGAATATTCATAATACACCTACTAGCAACTGTTATTCACATGTTTATCCTTACACGATTTCTCAATGCCAGCCAAGGTCTCAGTTAGAAAAAGCAGGTATAAAAATAATTTGGTCAAGATAAGCACCCTTTTAAATGACCTGGCATGAAGCAAGGATAAAATTTAATGCATTTTGTAACACTGAGTGTTATTTTTCATACGTAAACTTTTGGTGAGATCTAACATCTCATAAATCCTTGAATTGGCATGTCTTGTGGTGTTAGCTGTAACCTTCTCCTGGGAGAACTGGTGTTACAAATATGGAATTTTCTTCTTGGTTTATTTACCTTTACCTTTGATACCTTAGACCAGTGTTGATTTATACCATGCTTATTTTTGTATCAAGGCCGAAAAGTTACAAAATGAATTTTTTTAATGTAAAATATTTCATGGTATATATTGGTCATTAGAATGGCTATTTAAATTTTTTAACTAAGTATACTGAATAGCAGAGATTCCATTCTGTAGCAGAAAACATACTTTCAAGGGAGTAGTACACCTTCTTTTATCATTTGTATTGGATCTAATCCACAAATCTTTCACAGAGCTCTATAAACAATAGTCCTCAAATCCAGTAATTTGAGTTGGTGACATACTTACACATTGATTAATTTCATGTTCTTACATCATATATATATTTTTATTGTTTTAAAAACACTGAAAAGTGATAATGTGATATTTTTAAGGCAAAAAGACTCATATGATAGCAACTGGTTATTTGTTTGTTCAAAAGGCTCTAGCTTCATGCATTTAATTCTATTTTAACAGGAAAAAGAACATAAAATGTGTGATAATCTTGCAGGTTACTCTGTTAGCAAAGATTATCTTCCGCTGGACAGTTTGCACTTAAAGATTCTATTTCTGGATCATATTTTGATTCGGAATTAGGGATACTAAGGCTTGAGTCAAAATAAAAGGAAGATAATTATAAAAAGAAGTGTACATTCACAGTATTTCCATTTTAAAAAGAAAGCAGACTTTAAGAAGAAACATTGAGCCTTGAGACCACATCCCTGATTATTAATTGTTTAGTTCATTATTTTAAACAGGCTCAATGAACACTCTTTGTACAGGGAATTATTTAAAGACTTATTTACTCTTCTTGGATTCTAATCAGATTTGCCTGATGTCCTAGGCTGGCTTGTCACTTTTGAGCTTTAGGTTGGGCCCCTGTGGTGTCCCAGTCTGTCTTGTGGGGAGTTCATCAGACTGGTTTCTCTTTACTCCCAGCCATCAACTGTGGGTTCACTTCATTCATTCCAAGGCCCAGCCCAGCTCAAGAGACAAAATGTTAGTCCAAACCAGACTCCATTACCCAGATGAGAATTTTGGGGGGCACAAGGATATCACTAGGTGTATGAATAAATGGGTTAAATGTTGGCATCATTATGGAATACACTTAATGTCCAACAAGGACAAGTGATATAAAGTTGATCCAGGAAAAAGTACTTGGTGTCTGTTCTTACCATCCTTCTAATGAAGTGGATGACAAAAAATGGAATATTATGCTAATTAATATCTACAGCTCTTATAAGGAATGATTGCAGCAATAAAATTCAAAGTAAGTTTGTCTAACTTTGAAAAATGGTGCTGTTCAGAATGAAAGAAAATTCTATATAGAAAATTTGAGGAATGTTATACTCTCTTAAGAACAAAAAACAGTTGAAAGGGCAAAGGCAAAATCAAACAGCAGTTAGAGGCCAAGCAGAGAAAAATGATAAAGAAAAACAACAGAAAAATTCCAAGAGTTAGGACTGACCACATATTGAAAATACATCAGCCAAATTGGATATTGTGTCCAAATTAGTCACCGCACTATCTTCACAAATCTTTCCCCCTCAGAACAAACTCTTGCACAGGGATTCTATTCTAATATTTGGACTTAAATAATTATATCATAGTAATTGGAAAAGTCAGGCAAGTGGAAAGCATTTATAAGTCAAGAATTATCAAAGGATAAACTGTAATCAAAGAATAATCCATACTCTCCAAAGTGAGAAATTCAGACAAGGATTTAAGTAGTGGATTGCTCTTGGGACAGAAAATTTTAAAAACTGTTTAGTTGGACATAAGTATACGAGTACATAAAAATGAACGCAGAATCTTAGAAAGGCTTCAAAATGAACCTGGAAACATCACAGGTTTGTGGGTAGGAATGGGTTCTCTGCCTTAGAAAGCACATGAAAAGAAGAGATTACATGACTTGTAACCTTACAAAGATCCAAATCCATTTTGGAATTTTAAAACATATATATATTTCTCTTGAGGAATAATATGGCCAAATATTAAAATAATATTAAAATATTAAAATAATATAAAATCATATGGTCAAACATTAAAATAAAAGTGATAATAAACTAGGAGGACTAGTAGCTCCAGTCGTGTCCCTGGCTCGTTCTCTCCAGGTTCTTAATTGTCTTTTCTCATCTAGATACTTTTGCCTTAGATTTCCTTTATCTCTTGTGTTGTCTCTGCTCATTGCTTAAAGATCACTGTGATTATTGTTTTTCAATTGTCTTTCTGGCCCCACTAATACATAAAGTTTAGATAATTTGCTTTTCCAAAAGACAGTTATTAAATTATTAAGGAAATTAGATTAGGTTTCCAAATGCATGAGGAAGTGACGTAAAACACTGTAACTATCCATAGAAAAGAGACAAATTAAGGAATTTGGTAATTATATGTATTCCACAACTTTGGAACAAAGGAAAACACTATCACCAGTTTTTGATAGTTTATCTAATGATTATCAATTTGTGGGCGATCATGTTAAACACCGAGACAGATGCATAAAATACTGAGATAGAGGCTGAGCCCTTGGTTGTGCTAGAAGGAGGGGTGATTATAGTTTTGTCAGGAAGATGAGAAAGGTTTACAGAAGATTAGAGAGGAGACTGATCATATCAAAAGTCCCAAGTAAGATCAGAGAAAGGTAAGGTCATCTCCAGATGAGAGAGATCAGGAAGCCTTCAAGATAGGGGTGGAAATGGAAACAGTTCTAGGAGTATTGATAACAGAAGCAAGTCCCTTCAAGGAACAGCCACAATGCAATTAAGTTGGAGCAAAATGTTAGGAACCTCCAAGAAATCTTAAGACTTTGTGGGCCACAGTTTTAAAATTGTGGTATAGAATCTGACTAGTCAAGGTCTTTCTTATCTATCTAAGGAATCTGAAATGTATCTTATTGATAAAGGGGGGAAAAACAGCTATTTTAGTATGGAAATTGGCTGATGAAGGTAGTCTTTAAAGATTATATAGTGGGAGCAATGTACAAAAAGAAATGAAGTTGGGAAACGAGGTGAAATGGATAAGGGAATCTGATAATGGACAATTGTCCAGGTAAAGACACTGGAGGAAGCAAGCCACCTTGAGACAAAAAATAAATATTATTTTCCTTGATGAAAAAAATGACAACTTTTAGAAATGGTGGGCTATTCATCATGATGTGTACCCAAGAGTTATGCTTTCTGTTTTTAATCTTCCATTGAAAATACGATTATCCTTTTTTCTTTTCCTTTTTATTTTTTCCTTTCAGACACGGTCTTGCTCTGCTAACAGCCCAGGCTGAGGTGCAGTGGTGCAATCATGGCTCACTGCGGCCTCGACCTCCCAGGCTCAAGGGATTCTCCCACCTTAACCTCTCACGTAGCTAGGATTATAGGCATATATCAACACTCAGCTAATTTAAAAAAAAATTTTTTTTTTAATTTTTGTAGAAATGGAGTCCCACTATGCTGCCCAGGTTAGTCTGGAACTCCTTGCCTCAAGCAATCCATTTCCTGCCTCAGCCTCCTCAAAGTCTGGGACTACAGACATGAGCCACCATGTCTGGCAAAATTAGTATTATCCTTACTGAAGAATTTAATGACATATCATCTTTGGAATGTTATTCCAAACTTCCTTTGGAATATCTACAGATGATCAAAAAAGCCTGAAAAGTTTTCTTGTTGTTTATAAAATAGTAGGTGGAAAAAACACTCGCTTTTCAAACTATCAACTACAGGACGAATTTCCAGAATGTAGCTTTAAAGGTTTCCCTTTCTTTTCTTTTAACCAAAATAGCTTGTGTATCTTTTTCAATACATTTTTTTTCTACATCTTTTGATATTAACCTGAAGTAATGAATGGCAGGAATGGAAGAAACTTGGTCCACTTGAAAAGAGTTCATTATTTTTTCCCTGTTTTGCAGAGTGTCATTTAAAATAAGTACTAGCCTGGAGAAGGTTTTTATTGTTTTCAACCACAGGCTTTATATTACCTTAAAAAAAAAAAAAAAAACACTCTCAGCCGCAAGTTGGATGCTTCTGGCAGCAATACAAATCTAGCACCACCCCGGGAGGGAGCGTATTTGCTTCTTCGCTCATTTCTGTCAGGATAGAGGAATGCTGGACATCCAGAGACAAGGGAGGCTGCAGCTCGCTGCTCCCCAGTCCCACACCTTGGGCCTCCCTTTGGAACACACAGGTAAGCACTTTGCAGGGTTGATTCAAGCAGAGCTCATTGCGATCAAGCCATGAAAGTCAAGTGCACTGCACTGAAGGTACATAATAGGTCTTGTCAACACCTTCAGGGAGCTCAACTTGGCCTGGCTTAGGTCATAAGGTTCTTGTTCCCACCCAATAAATTCCTGAAAAGATGCTTTTGTGTTTTATTGTTATTTGTCTCTTTGCATACCACTTTGCAGCATGCTTTTCTATAGGCTATAAAAAATACTAAAACAGCCACTGAATGTTTGTTTGTTTGTTACAAATCCATGGCTAGTTATTAATTTGTTATTCTTTCACATTCAGAAATTGTAAGGTCTTATAGCAATCTTTGTTGCTGGGCAAGGAAGTATCATACAAAGTTTAGTTTTCAATGTCAGTGTTTTAAAATAACACAAATGAATAAAATGTTAAGACTTAACATTGGACAGTGAACTGAAAAACTATAGAGATAAAATTTTCCCATAATATGGCAGTAGTTTCTAAATATAAAACTCAATGTTATAAATTTGGGTTCTTAATGAATTTTTTATATCACAAATTCTGTTTCCACTTAGATGTCAGAAACTGAGCTGGAAAAGATAAAAGTAAGAACAGCTGAGCACTTAGAAAATGATAAAAATAACATTTCTTGGTTGAAAGAAGGTAAGTCTTCTTGCTCTTGATTTTCTATTGGTGTGAAAATTTTGCTTTTGTTTATAAGCAAAGAATAGTGTGGGAGAAGGAGGAAAAAAATGTCCTGATTGTTCAAATAGTATTACTTCTGATTTTCACTTTTTTTTTTCTTTTTTGGATTCTCATGTGGCTTCAGTGGTTGTTTGATGATCTTTATTATTAAAATGCTTCTCGTGGTCCCTGTATTGCAGGAAATAGATTATTTTGTTGGTAAGACAATATGCATTTTCTACTCAGATGTATATTATCTGTGAGGTCTTTGCAGTGCTGTAGATTTTTCTCCTTCATAGCCAAGAAGACTAAATAATTTAAGGGCAGGTATTTTTAAATAATAATCACAGAAAGGAATGCTTGCTATAGAAAAATATGTCTACAAATAGAATCACCATTCACTGCAATTAGAGAAGCCACCTTCCCAAGGGAGAATGCAGTCGGCCATGGGCACCACATGCGTAAAATGGTTGCTTGAAATACACACACAAATCAATACGTTCTCCTAATGAGTACAGATTTGTGCACTTTTGAAAATACATCTAAACCTGTGATTATTTACTAGAAGGCAGGGTTTTATAATTTTTTGATTTTATGATCACTTTTAATGTCTCATAAAAGAAACATTTGATATTTTATCTAAATAGGTATGCTGTGTCTTTCTCAGCATTTAATGAATCTATTACATTGTAAAAGGACAGCTCTTACTTAAGTAGTTGACATTCTTAAAATTTGCTTTATAAGGTCATAAGAAATTCTAATAAATATGTCAAGTTAATTAGACAAACCAAGACAATAATAATAATGTCAATATTGACAATGTTTATTGACATT
This sequence comes from Macaca nemestrina, assembly GCF_043159975.1. Taxonomy (NCBI): domain Eukaryota; kingdom Metazoa; phylum Chordata; class Mammalia; order Primates; family Cercopithecidae; genus Macaca; species Macaca nemestrina. Next base: position 133,846,391 of record NC_092126.1, on the reverse strand, counting down.
TATTGATGATTTTGCTGAATCATCATGACAACCCTATGAAGCAGTTATTATCCTTAATTTACCAATAAGAAAATAGAGCCTTAAAGAGTTCTAGTAACTTGCCGAAAATTACAAAATTGGGAAGTGCCAGAGCTGAGATTCAACGCCAGTTTGTGTGATTCTACAGCATGTGAATTTAACCACCACCTCATCATGTTCCAGAGAAAAAAAAAATGTTTAAATTACTTGTCAGAACATGATCTGTGCTCAAAAATGTTTTCCTACAGTGTTGAAATCAACACTTCCAACTTCACCATACCCTCACATCCACTCTTGTCCTTAATCTCACCCTACCCCCAACCCTAATTTAAAAATACACTTACGACCGGGTGCGGTGGCTCACACCTGTAATCCCAGCACTTTGGGAGGCCGAGGCAAGTGGATCAGTTGAAGTCAGGAGACTGAGACCAGCCTGGCCAAAATGATGAAACCCTGTCTGTACTAAAAATACAAAAATCAGTCGGGTGTGGTGGCACACGCCTGTAGTCCCAGCTGCTCAGGAGACTGAGACAGGAGAATCGCTTGAATTCGGGAGGCGGAGGTTGCAGTGAGCCGAGATCACACCACTGCACTCCAGCCTGGGTGACTGAGCAAGACTCTGTCTCAAAAATAATAATAATAAATAAAATTAAAAATAATAAAAATATACTTCTTTAAAAAAGAAAAAAGGTAATTCTCTCTGTCCAATTCCCCACCAAGCAATTTTAATAGTAGGACATCATCTCTTTAAGAGACTCTACTTCAGGACTAAAGTTGATACAGACATAAAGTGTTGCCAGAATCATTTCTGTTAAAAGCTTGAAAATTCTCTAACTGGCCGGGCGCGGTGGCTCAAGCCTGTAATTCCAGCACTTTGGGAGGCCGAGACGGGCGGATCATGAGCTCAGGAGATCGAGACCATCCTGGCTAAAACGGTGAAACCCCGTCTCTACTAAAAAAATACAAAAAACTAGCCAGGCGCGGTGGCGGGCGCCTGTAGTCCCAGCTACTCGGGAGGCTGAGGCAGGAGAATGGCGTGAACCCGGGAGGCGGAGCTTGCAGTGAGCTGAGATCCGGCCACTGCACTCCAGCCTGGGCGACAGAGCGAGACTCCGTCTCAAAAAAAAAAAAAAAAAAAAAAAAAAAAAAAAAAAAAGAAAATTCTCTAACTTCTTTTTTTGAAAAGGTCTTTTAAATAGAATCCTTTAAAAACAATGTGGAAGGGAAAAAAATAGAGCATGCATCAAAGATCCCCTGTGTCTTTCTTATGAATCTCAAATTCATGAAGAGAGAGATGTTCTTCACTACACTTGCGGTGAAGTTCATATTATTTATTTTTACTTTAATTACTTCGTGCTACAGATGTCTCGTACAGAAATAATAATGAAATTGATAGACCAATCAATTGTTTCCTGAAGAATTTTCTTTAAAAAAAGAATTGTGTCCATTAAGTACAACTTAGGCCTTGAATTCTTGTAATCTATAAAATCTAATTTCCCAGGTGACCTGTTTTATCTCATTTGGACACTTCATTTAAGCTACACTCAAATTATGTTTACTATATTTCATAAAAGGAAATTGAGCCAGATGCTAGATGACAACATCTTAATTGGGAATTATCAGGATGAGTTGGTTTTCAAACATAAATGTCTTTTTTTTCAATGTTAAGAAAAAGCATGTGGGTTGGCTTATTTTTTTAAAAAGGCAAAGTGGTGCAGTAAAAAGAGCATGGCATTTGGAATCAGGCAGGCATGGTTTTTAAATCTCAGCTCAGCCACCTACTAGCTGGGTGATTGTGCCGTGTTACGTTACCTCCCTGAGCCTCAATTTCCTAGCTGGGGACTAGAATGCTTGCTTTATGAGATTACGGGACTGTGATTTCATTACTTCTCTGTTTTTTTCCCCCTCTTTAAAAACATTACTCAGTAATATATTACTCAGAATAATATAATTATATTTTCTGAACCATTGGTAATAGCAACAACACTTTTTATAGTATTTTATATAAATTCCTCCTTTTAATCCCTACAACAAGGTGGTATGCAGTAGTACTGTCCCCATTTTACAAATTAAGGGACGTAGGCTTGGAAAGACTTTAGATTTTGCTCAAATTTGCAGGGCTGTTAAGTGGCAAATTGAATCTCCGACCTCGGTCTTTGAGGTCCAAATTCTATTCATTTCATTAAACCACTTTATTACAGTGACTTCCACAACAGTTATCAATCAGAATTTTAAATGTGTCTACCTCCACCCTCCCTCACTCCCCCTTAAAAAGCAATACAGATACTTTCAGTTGTTCAAAAAAGTGTTTTTTTCATTAATGACAAAGTGGTCACATCTCACATGACAGTGACTCTGCTGCCTCCCTCTGGAACTCCAGCTGAATACTGCTCACTGTTAAAATGTGGCTAATCACAGCAATGCCTTATTCGGGTTGGAGCAAGCACTTCAGTGGAGTCACTGACACAAAGCACTGAGTGAAGTGCTTGATTTCAGAGTGAACATGCAAGCAACAGGAGTTACTACCATCATCACCATTCTGAGTACTGCTATTATTTCTAACTTCTCGACTTCAAACATTCATATCATTTATCCAATTGAATTCAGTGTTATTAACTGGAGAGACTAGAGACAAGGTATAAGTGTGACAGAGAACAATACAAAAAAGAAATACACTCCTGCACTCAAGGACCTTATTATTCATTCATCTCATTCAATCGTCTTGCTTTTGCCAGGAAAGCAAAGAGGCTCCTAATTGCCCTTGACTTTCCCCAAATGGGTCATGGGTCTGTTCACATCAGTGGTGGTGTCAAAGAGATCTAGGAAAGCCACAACCAGAGCTATTACAAAAAATTAGACTAAATTTTGTTTGAGAAACACCATTGACAGACCCAAAGAAGCACTCATTTTTAAACCATGTTTGGAGAAACCCTGTTTTAAGATAATCAGAGAAACAAGGCATGATTTAAAAATATGCAGCATTGTTCAGCTTAGTGACTCATGCCTATAATCCCAGCACTTTGGGAGAAGATGAGAAGATCCCTTGAGCCCAGGAGTTTGAGACCAGCCTGGGCAACATGGTAAGATGCCATCTCTACAAAAAAATAAATAAAATAAAATAAAATTAGCTGAGTATAATGGCATACCCCTATAGTCCCAGTTACTAGAGAGACTTAGGCCAGGGATTGCTTGAGCCTGGGAGGTTGAGGCTGCAGTGAGCTATGATCACACCACTGTACTACAGCCTGGGCAATAGAGCAAGACTCTGATTCAAAACAAAATAAAATATATGCACCAGGCAGGATGAGCTGCATTATGCAAACTGTGGGCCAAGGTGGTCTAGAAAGTCCAGTCTTGAAGGCAGTCACAGTCTCTTTGCACAGGTGGAGAGAAGGAGGTGATGCTGGGAGCAAAGGCATCAGAGGCTGGAAGATGCCTATTTCAGTGCTAGGGAAATGGGCATATTGGCTAATTATTCACATATGGAATAATGCAAAATGAAGTGAGAAAACAGACTGAGTGCTGACTTTTGGTTAAGTAGTGGACATTGGTTCTTTGTTGTCACTGGAGGCCTGAGGACAAGAACTAAGAAACTGAGGCAAGGCTTGTGTGATATGAGCCTGTAAATATGTAACTGGTGTGCAAAATGGGGTGGAGCCAGCAGAGGAAAGGTTAAGGGAAGGGGGTGGTAATGGCTAATACAGACAGCTACATTTAGCAGCCTTGAAGTGAGAAAAATATGACCTGAATGAAAGTCATATCAAAGAGAAGGAGAAAATAGGCCCAAATGTGAAAAACTTTATGGAGGAAAAATTGTTATAACATAGAAATTGGGGGGAAAATTACAGGTGGAATAGGATATCATGTAATACCCCATTAAGCCAAGGAGCATTCTGGGTAAGCATTTCAGTGCTTGTAGCTTACACCATTTGATACGGAAGAGAAACATTAAGATGAAGGGATGGAGGCCCTTAAATTGTTGCCATTTGCAGTTTAAAATCACAGCATTGCCAGCATTTGAACTGCACACAATTTCTTATATTGTCTCCTGATTTTTCAGGAAAAACTGGAAATCTGGATTTCTTCGTGAAATCTCCTGATTGTTAAAGGTTGAGTAATAACAGCAACAATAACAATAACAACACAACAACAACAACAACAATAAAATACCAAGGAGGACAAATGAAACCAGGCTCTGGGGTCTATTTCAGCCCATAGACTGACAGTTTGCAGCTTCTGTTCTAGGAGGGTGTATCTCTAAACAAAACCTAATGTAATTTTCTGAAAACTGGTTTTCCATAAACATGGTTGCATTGGCAGAGATTTTCTCTCTATCTCTCTATTTGTCTCTCTCTCTATATATATAAATATATACACACATACATATACATATTTATATATATTTACTTGTATGAGCAAAGTCAAAGTCAATGTGTATATTTGTACACATATATGCATATACATACATATTTATACATATGAGCAAAGTCAAGACACCAATCATGTGACCTAAAAAATGTGAAGCTAAGAATATTGAAATAAATTTTTTGTCCTTCAGAAAACTAGCTACCTGTAATTGTTTTAGTGGGGCATTTTATTCACTGTTGTCACCAATAGGGGAAAAACAAATCATTCCAAGTTCCAAGTGCACCTTTAGTGCACCAAAGCAGTAGTTTTGCAAAATCTTCTACCCAGATGTTGGCACTATCCAATGACTGTTAAATTGTGTTGTACCCAAATGGAAAAATTCATGAGAGAGAAAAAAAATGATAAAAAATATAGGAGGTGAGGAATGGGCAATAAACAAGCTTTCTTCTCTCCTTCCATACATGTCAGGAAGGAAAGAGTGTGAAAGATGAGAATTGTGTAGTTATTGTGAATTCAGTATAGCTTCTTTTCTGTAAGCAGTCACATGATGACCGCAATCTTTGGTGATATAAAAACCATTATTGGCCAGGAGAGGTGGCTCATGCCTAAAATCCCAGCACTTTGGGAGGCCGAGGCGGGCAGACACGAAGTCAGGAGTTTGAGACCAGCCTGGTCAACATGGTGAAACCCCTTCTTTACTAAAAATACAGAAATGAGCCAGGCTAACCAGGTGTGGTGGTGGGTACCTGTAATCCCAGCTACTCGGGAGGCTGAGGCAGGAGAATCATTTGAACCCAGGAGGCAGAGATTGCAGTGAGCTGAGACCGTGCCATTGCATTCCAGCCTGGGTAACAGAGTGAGACCCCATCTCAATAAATAAATAAATAAATAAATAAATAAATAAACCCCATTATTTAGGTGCATTTTGGAGGAAATGCCTCTAAACTTATTTAGTGTTGGCATAGAAAAGTTATGTCGCCAGTGTTTTAGCACCTTGAATACACTGGTTATCAGAATTAACCAATATTAGACACTAATAATCCAAAATACTAGAAAAGACCCCAGAGGTCCAAAAAATCCAGGTTCCAAAAATTCCCTTTTCAATATAATGCAAAATCTCAAATGCATAATACAAAAATCTCATCTCATTCCTGAACTTTCATGTTTGTTTTCAAATGAGATGAAGAAACTGAGAATCTTTCCCACATTTACTGACATTCGTAAATTCACTGGACTTCCCTTTAACTCTAAGTGAAAACAACTTACTTCATTTTCTCAAAAAATAATTTTGGATCATGAACATTTATATAATTCTGAAATATGAGTTTTATTCAACTCAGAAACCATTTGATGTGGCTCCTCTTGAACTCAGAGAAAACATGTGAGACAAAGAAACAAAGATGCCAAAAAATGAAAATGTCACAGTTCCTGCCCTCAAGGAACTCATGTACTTAAGTGCTTTATTATAATGACTAAATATTAATCCATGCTAATTCTCTCACTCAGATAATTCTCATTTCTAAAAGGGATATTTTTTGTATCTAGCTTAAATATTAAGCCACACTAATGCTTACTTTAAATTGTTAATTTCTACAAATAGCATATCTTGAGACTCTTTTTACATGTAAACACAGGTAATGGAATTATTAGCTCTTATTTCTGTAGTTTTCATTAACTCATGAAAGTGCGTTACCTAATAACAAAAATAGTGGTGAAAAAAAGGTAGCAGCCAAATGGAATGTTGTTTTGTTTTTAAGCATAGCCAACAGAAAAAAATAGATGTGAAAATACTCGCTTGTGAGTCATATAAAAAACAAGGCCATGAAGTAGATAATTTCACAAGGGTAATTGTTTTGAAGCTTTGAAACAAGATGTTGTGATAGAGATTGGCATGAGGACTATCCTTTAGAATCAGTGGTCAAGGAAATTCTCTCTGTGGGAAAGTTATTTGAGCTGAGACTTAAATAACAAGAATGAGCCAGTGCTGCAAAAATCTGGGAAAAGCATTCCATGGGGAGAACAGCCTGTGCAGATAGTACAGCTCAGAATAGCTGGATAGAAAGGAAGGAAGGAAAAGGAAAAGGGAATGAAGAAAAAGGGGAACGAGGGAAAAGAAGGTGCTTAAGTTGGAAATAATGCAGGACCTTGTTGACCAGTCAGGAATTTGGGTACTTTTTCCCCTATTTGGAATTAGAAGCCACTGGAGATTCTACACAGGGTAACATATGCAGTCATTTATATTGCATGAGGTAAAGAGAAGAAACAGAAATAAAGTAGGAGAATATTGCTGTTGGCCATGCAAAAGATGGTAACTGGGATAGGATACAACTTTGAAGATGAAATAGAAATAATTGAATTTGAGGTCTATGCGAAGTTAGAACCAACAGGACTGGCTTGTGCCTTGATGTGGGGTGATACAAAGAAAGGAGTCAAAGGCTGACCCCTGGCTTTTGACACTGTGAAGTGGTAATGATGACGGGTGAAGTGGGAGAGAGAAATTGGCTAGAAAAGGGAGGAGTCAAGGATCTGGGTGGAGCAGATTACTTGTGAAATGCCTCTGAGGTATCCTCATGGAAACTGTCAATTGGGCAATAGGATATATGAGATGAGTTGTTCTATTTTGAGAAATGTTGACAAGAGAAGTATTGAGATTTTGCTTAGATCTGAAGGATGAGATGGCATCTGTTTATGGGGAGAGAAATGAAAATTAAATAAAATTTCTGGTAGAAAGAATGGCAAGTATACAGGCACTGGGGCAGGAAAGAACATGTCATGCTCCAAGAAGTGAAGGAAAACAGGAGTGACTGGGGCATCTTGACCAAAGAGAAGGCTGAGATTCCATGTGTGTGGAGAGCTTGCCTAGAAACAGGCCCTAGAGCCTTTCACAGACCCTGGTTGACATTTGGGAGTGCAATAAACTCCTAACCCTGGGAATGCCTAATAAACATATAGCTTATACTGTAGTAGTAAACGCTATCCTACTACATTTTATTCTCTAAAGTACTATCAAGCTGGGCGCAATGGTTCACGCCTGTAATTCCAGCACTTTGGGAAGCCGAGGAGGATGGATCACTTGAATTCAGGAGTTTGAGACTAACCTGGCCTACATGGTGAAACTCTATCTCTACTAAAAGTACAAAAAATTACTGGGGTGTGGTGGCACATGCCTGTAATTCCAGCTACTCAGGAGGCTGAGGCAAGATAATCTCTGGAACCCAGGAGGCGGAGGTTGCAGTGAGCCAGGATCGCACAACTGCACTTCAGCCTGGGCGACAGAGTAAGACTCCATCTCAGAAAAACAAAATAAAGAACTATCAAATAGTGGCACATTACTTTCAAAATTCAGCGATATTAAAAGGGAGCTTTATCAGTTTTTGAGAGGAAAATAACATATACTGATTCTGGCTACATTAATGATAAAGGTAATTTACTGGAAAATGCAAGAGTAGCTCACAATCTAGAAGGGAAATCTAGGGTCAGGAGAATCAGGAACTAATCTAGCTCTGGTGAGCCTAGGAGCAAGACATAATACATTCAGATCACCACTTCTGAAATAAATAAGCTCCATATAATTTTTTGTTCCTCCTATTCCCTTCCTTAAGACTCCAAGTCCCAAGGAAGAAAGCTCAAAAACTCTGGCCATGAGTCTAACTCCTGGGTTAGCAAGCCAAGAAAACTTGACTGACAGCACCAAAATGCTACACACAATGAGAGGAAGATGCTTCTTCAGAGGGAATTCAGGGTTTGAGCATCAGAATAAAGGGAGAATAGATGCTGTGTGGCCCCAACGTAATGTCTATTCTAAGAGCCAGTAGCAGTGACCCATGCTTTTCTCCACAGGGAATAATATTTTCTTAAGAACCTGATATGTGCTGTTGATGAAGTGCTGAATGTTTCAGGAAGGAGAGTACTTACTTTAAATGTATTGGCCTTCTACTGAAGTTCAAATGTCAAAATCATTTCGATTCTCTGATAACTTTAATTTATATTTAGAAAGTTCAGCAAAAGACGAGATCTTCTCTGTTCTCATAGGCCAACAAATTAAATTCCAGTGTCACATCCTACTGCTGATGGTTAAAATTTCTTTCCAACTAAGCCTATAAAGTAGTAAGTTCATTTCGTATAAAATGATGATGTTGATCCCAACGGAATGAAAGGCCTACAAGATGCCATGTCAGCCTTCAGACTATGACCAGATGAATTAATCAGTGCAAAGTCCCGATAAGTTGTTAAATAGCAGATTTAGAGACTCTCATTCAATGATGATAAGGCAGTACATCAAATCCAGAATGATCTTAGCTCACCATTATTAATTGCAGTTTTATGAACTAGGAGTGAAGCAATCTGTAGAGACCAGGAACCAATCGTCCTGTCCCAGTAGGAAGAAGACAATTGTAGATAACTAGAAATTTCAAGCAAGTTACACCTTTTAATAGAGATTTTCAGTAGAATCATTCATTTTCCTACATGTCACAACAGCTATTGATGTGATACACTTAATCAACATTAGTATAAAGAGCAGTCTTACAGTGAGAGGAAAAAAGTCTCTTATGTTCTATGCCTCAGGAATAAGGACATTCCATTTCTTGTAAATTCTACAAAGAGATACTTTACTTTTATATGATTATGGCCCATTTCTTTCAGCTTAGGAACCGCATTTAGAGGGAATATACTCGCTAATAAAATGCACCTACACTAGGTGTTCACCAGACCATTAGTGAAAAAAAAAGAAGTAGAAAAAAAAAGGAATGTGAATAGAGAAAATAAAGACATCGCTCTACAGGCATAAATCATTTCAACCATTTTAGCCATTATTTAAGCCTGTCGAGAAGTAAATGTGCAGCAAAGATGAAAAGCAAGGGCAATGACAGTAGTTTTGCCAGTGTATAACTCTAAGAAAAAGTAGAGAGGACAACTCATAGAAGCGTAGTATTAAATAAGACATCAGGCAATTCTTCTTCTTGAGCTAAATTTCCACACCGATATGGATCTGAAATGAAATAGCTACCCTGCAGAAAGTAAAGAAAAGTGCTTCATGATTTCTAATCTCAAACAACAGACAACAGAAGAAAATCCGCATTTTTAACCCCTCTTTCACATATCAAATATATTTCATTTTTTATATTTAGAAAATTCAGCATTATAGATAGAAAATAAACTTCCTCTAGAGTTACCAAAAGATATCTGCTAATATTTATGTTCAATATCTTGAATATAAATTCCATAAAATATGAAAAGTTTATATAAATAAATCTTCTTGAGAATTAAGAATGTATCAAAAATATATATTCAGGCCACAAATTAAGATAAGATTGCACACTTCACATGTGTCTTATAACTATTAGACCAATATGTGCAAATGCAGATTGATAAAACAAACCATTCCTACTGTAAAAGAAGCATTTGCTTTACAAAATAGTATAAAATTAAGTAAATGAAATCAACAAATGTTTTCATTTCCTGCAAGACACACACTTACACAAGGAATACACAATGATTCCCATGCCCAATCAAGAAACTTATAATTCAGTTGGGAAAATAAAATATCAGCAATACATCCTGTTTACCACAGGACTCAGATAAGCACAAACTCTTCAGCTGTATTTGAAATACAACAGAACATGGAAAAACAATTTGGGTGGATTTTGCAGTATGAAATCTCTCACACACCAAACCATATGAACATACCCAATTCCTTAGATGAAGATTTACCTTAAAATTTAAAAAGTGTTTTTGTTTGTTTTGTTTTTAATGGACTCAGTAAGTTTGGGCTAAAACAACTATGCTAAATAGTCACTTGAAACAACATAATTAATTTTAAAATAGTAGCACATTTTTTACAGCTGTGTCTCAAAAGAAAAGAACTTTTGTGTAAATAATCTTTATCACCCAGCCTCTTTTCTTAAAAAAAAAGAAAATAACTAATATCATCTTTTTAAATGAGGAAAAGCTATAACATAAAGAGAGGGAGGTACTTAATAGATAGTTAAGAAGTTCACTTTTCCAAGGGAAATTACTAAATGAATCATTTATTTAGGAACAAAAGAAGAGGAGACAATTGCACTAAGGGCTTTCTTGACTTTTTTTTTTTTTAAATAGCAACATAACTTGGAGACGTAGTGTGTTTATAGGATATGAATACATTGTAGTGTCCAAATCTGGTATAGATTTGAACCTCTACATTATGTGGGCCGACATCCATTAATTAAAAAGCAACACGCTGGCCTCTGAATTCTAGGACAAATAGCCAAGTTTGGGTTTTGTAACATAACTTATTCTATGACAGAAGAACACTTTTTGCTTCAGTGTTACTTGACAAATATCAGTCTCATCTTGGATTCCCCTAGATACAACTGGGAGAAAGAACTAGTTCTTTTTATTTTAGAGACGAAGTAATATGCTAATAAGAATCAAATCTAATTTTTGAAAACACTCAGGGGAAAGTAACATGGTTAAAAGCTAATATACATATAATATATATAATATATGTGTATGTATGTAACTACATTGCTGGAAAAATACACATATTTAACTCTGTCTCTATGTCCTTCTAACTATATTTTTATTGAATATCTTCTATTTGTAAGATAACACTCGTTGTGCCCATAATCAATAGACATTGATTATAGCTGCTGTAAGATATATATAGTTGTTGTATTATAATGTTGTAAGAGAAGGTGATAGGTAAGGAAAGTTTATCTCTAAGTCAATAGATTTAAATAAAGGAGAAATGTTAAGTGTTGTTTACTCAAGGGCAAGGGCGTGTCTGGCTTGTTTACCTCTGTATTTGAGGTACAATAGCCTCTAAAGCAGATGCTCAAAAATGACATGAATAAATGGAAGGATAAATTTCAAAGAAGATATGAGATTCAGAGGTAGGAAGCAGCACATCTAGAATTCAGACAAATGGGGAATTCTGCTGGACTATACATCATGGATAGTGTTTCAATAGGCAGTAACAATACAAACTGATGGAATACGATGGCCCAAAGTGTGGAGGCAGAAAAGTCTGGGGTATGTTCTTTTCAGAGAACAATAGCTATGTTTGACTGTTGAAAGGGCATGTGTGGGAGTGTGAAATAAATCTTAACTATATTATGAAGGACTTTTAACATTAGGTTGAAGAGTGTAAACTGAATGTTATTAGACAAAGGGAAGCCATAAAATATATGTGAGGTTGGGTTCAGGAAGGCAGAGAAGACCTAACGATAACAGAATCAGCTCTGTGCTTTAGAAAAGATTTGTGTTTTGAGGATATTGTGAAGATGGACTGGAAGGGTAGAGACTGAAACCAGAGTGACTAGTTAGAAGCTTGTTGCATCCACAAATGCGAAGACACGAATTCTGAATTTGAGATACTGGTTTCCAGAAATGAAAACAAAGGGCTGGCACCCAGGAGAACACTGACCCCAACAAGCATTGGCCATGGACTGGATATTAAGGGATCAGAGAGACAGGAGTTGTCAGAGATTATAGAAACCTCTGGATTCAATGGGAATTTGTAATGTATGTCTTTATGGGTATGTGCTTGTGTGTGGCTTTATGTAAGTTATCTATTTTTTAGAAAAATTAAAAAATCAAAATGGCAAAAATTATTCTCAATACCAACAAACATAGCCACTGTACATCTTATATGCTTTATATTTGTGTATGTGTGTGTATACAAACACACACAAATTTATAATTTTAATAAAATATGATTATGCAATATTTTAATAGCATGTTTTGATGATTCATGAATTAATGTGAACACCTTTCTAGAGCAATAAACACAGATTTATGGCATAATTTCAATAGCTCTACATATAGAGCCATATAGTATTCTATGAAGTAACAAAATATAGGTAACTAATTACCCATTTTTGAATATTCAGGCTGTTTCACATTTTCTGCTTTTAAATCTCAAGGGAATTCATTACAATGTGTTTTGGTATTTCCTTATAATCTGGCTAACCCAAAACACCACGTGAGATCCTCACACCTTACTTTTGGCCTTTGGATGGCACTTTACAACCTATTGCACATCGATGCCTCAGCTTAGTTACATAAAATATATGTGCAGAAATATTATCAAGCTTTTTTATAAATGAGGAAAATAAAGGTCAGAGAAGTTTAGATAATTGGGTCCAAAGTCACCCAGGCAGTAAACAACAGGAGCAGGTCCCAAGCCAAGTATTCTGATCCTAAATCCAGTACATCTTCTATCATAGTCTCTGCTTTGAAATATACTTAAAGATGGCTAACCAAGAGCCCCTCATTTGCACTCATTACAACAGCTAAAATTAAAGAAGACTGGAAAAGTGTGGAGAAGTCAATATAGCTGGCATATTTTTAAACCTATTACTCATTCAGTTGGATTCCCTAAACACATAGCTTCAACACAGTCATGGTGATTTTAATGAGAAAGAAGACTTAGTTATGAAATTAGGCGAAGATTCAGAAGCCAACTTATTTGTAGATCACAGTGATTAAATAGTTCAAAATGAATTACAACTTAGTAATATTGCTGCATTCATATTTACAAGATGAAAGTTGGAGTTCAGCTCCCATAATATCCAGTCATTTAAGACACAAACGAATTATAAGGATTAATCATTTTAATATCTTCCCATTGATGTTGGCTAACTAAACAAAAACATGGCTGGTGGAAGAGAGTAGTGGAAATCTTATTTTGTTTGCTTATCTTTGTGAAACAAGCACTTGAAAATAAAACATATCACATCAAAGTGTGGGGAAAATAACTCCAGTGGCAGAATCAACTATGATCAGATTAAGAAACAGCAATATATTTTTGCATGACTAATAAACAGATCAAAAACCTGCAAACCTAAGGATATTTAGATGCCGAATCTAACTTTAATTTTCAAATATCCTTATCTCGTCAAACCATCTCTCCAACAATAAAATTATATACACAGTCCTGTTTTCTCATATTCAGCAAATAGCACCCGATTGTCAAACTTAGAAGTGACCCTGATTTTCCTTGTTATATTTAGAATTTTAAAAAATTTGTCCCTGAATCTTTAAATAGCAGGAATTAGCAAAGAATAAGAGACCACTCTCTAAAAGTTTTAAACCATAAACGAATGTAACATTTTTCAGATAGCCATTATACATCAACTGTACTTTTCAATCATGAATTAAATTCAACTGTACTTTGGTGATCAGAAGCCTGTGAGTTCATGGTAATAACACTTTTTAGTTTCAGCATTTTCTTTAGGTAATCAAATGATACTTTACAAATTACCTGACTTCTTAACACATACCCCACAAAAGGAAAATAGTAATAATAACCAAACGCTTAAGGAAGAAAATATTTTAACTCCTCGTTTTACATAAGAGAGGAAACTAAGTCAAATATTTTTCCATCCTTGAAGAAAGAATTTAATGCACTTCATTTTAGAGAATTCTGATAACACAAATATACACATTGCTCCACAGGGTACCCAGACATATGCAATAATAAGCCTTCATATTTCTGTCTAACCAATTGAAACTACAGAGATTATATAAATTTGTCATTAGTAACCAGAGAAGCTAAATAAACAATGTGAAGGTTAAACAGAAGCATAGTCTAATTACAACCTTTGAGTGGCTCAAATATCTGAACTCTTAATTTTCACCAAGATCTCCAGTTCTTGTTGTGGTCTAGAGCAAGCATCTCACAATCTCTATCTATTTGAACTTTCCCCAGCTTATTTAAGTAAGCAGATAGGCCCTTTGGTTCTTTTGCTTTATTTTTGTAAGGACTCATTTTACAATAACTAATTAGTAAGAGCTGGGCAAAATAATTCATACTCTTATTTAAATCATCCAATAGTAAATTTGACAAACAGCGTACTGTGCATAAACATATTTTTTTAAGTAAGCAAGGTTCAGAGAGAAATAGGTGTCTAGCATTTCAGAAAAACATTTTGATAAGAAATAATATATTACTTAGTTCATCAATCAGCATACCTTGATTAAGCCATTGTATGTGTGTGTGTGTGTGGTGGGGGCGGCGGTTGGGGAGCATGACAGTATTAGATCAAATATTGACAATAAACTAGACCAGAAAGTCAGGTCACATGGGATTTCTTAGCCATGTGAAAGTTTACTCTAAGGGCAATGGGAAAACATTAAATGGCACTAAGCACAGAGAGGTCGTTATTAGATATGCCTTTTAAAAAGACCACTGTGGCTACAGTGTGGGGTGAAGAGTAGAAAAAGCAGATTGGCAGAAAGCTGATAGGCGGGCTTACAGTAGCCCAAGCAGGAGTTAAAAAAAATGGCACTGTGAATGAAGAAAAGAGAAGTTTTAAGAACTTGTTGAAAGTTAGAATTGTCAAGACTTCCTGGTAATTGGTTGTGGGGATGGAAGAAAAGAAAACATCAAGGACAAGGTCCTAGTAGCTGGGTAAATGATCATGCTTTTTATTCCATTGGAAACACAGGAAGAAATGTAGGGTAGATTCCACCTGGTGTGAATTAAGTAACTAAATGATTTTTTTAAATTATCTTATTTGGAAAATTGTATTAATCAGTGTCATGGTGTGAGAGGTGATGGGTTCTATAAACTGGGACTAAGTGTTTCTTGAATTCTGGTTATCTAAAATTAGGTCCATTTTCTGGTAGGCTCTGGAGCCCGTAGTTAATAGTAAGAAAGCATCATGTTAAGAGTTTGTTTCAGTCTCTTACTTAGGGAGACAATAAACTGATTTGGAAAGGGAAACAAAACATAGGATTTAAATTAAATGTCACTGCATCTCATGTTTCAAACTACAACTTATTTGGGGGCTCATGGCAAAAGGATGTCTACGGTTAGTGATATGGGTAAAAGACTCATTCATTTTATGTTTGCTTTATTACAAAGTAAAGAAAATGTACTGATAAAAAAGGCTTTCACCCTTTCCCTACCACTAACACTGCTGCTCATTGAATGAATTGTAAGATATAAAACAGACTCAGAATCCTGTTGATGTCTTTAACAAGTTAATACATATTAGCCACAGTTTTAAATGGGTGTACAAAAAGCAGTAAGGTTTGCAAGTCAGGACTGGTTCTATTTCTACACGTAATTTAGCTTTATTATTTTCCTGAAGGAATATAATGAGCAAGTATGAGAAACAAGACAAAGATCAAGTGGGAGGCACATTTCTATTAAACCACATTCAGTTTCATAAAAAATTATGTATTATAGTTATACCAAAATGCAACATCTTTGCCTAAGAGATTCAACATGAATCAAAAGATATCATGGATCAAAAGATACAGCACTTTAAAATATTTGCATTGTAGTATTTGTATATTTATTTGTTTATTGATTGATTGATTTCTGAGATAGAGTCTCACTATGTCACCCAAGCTGGAGGGCAATGACACAATCACAGCTCACTGCAACCTCAACTGCTTGGGTTCAAGTCTTCCAAGTACTTAGGAATAGGACTACAGGTGTGCACCACCAAGCCTGGCTCATGTTTAACTTTTTTGTAGAGACGGGATCTCACTATGTTTCCCAGGCCAGTCTCGAACTCCTGACCTCAAGTGATTATCTCACTTGACCTCCCAAAGTGCTAGGATTACAGTAATAAGCCACTATATCTGGTCTTCCATTATGGTATGTAAGCCATTGGGAATAATTCAGTCAGAGTTGAGTCTTTGGAAGCACACATACCTATATTTGAAATCTGGACTCATCAGATGTTAATCTTGGTCAATTGCTTAACATTACTGAAACTCAGTTTCCAAAGCTATAAATAAAAAATCATGATGGCTCCTTTGGTTGCTTCCCCATCATCCATTCTTCTAAGAAATCTCAATTTTGTTCAGGAATCCACACATCTCAGGGCAGTCATGCATTTCCAGAGTGATTCCATCACCAGTCTCAGAAGTTGGAAGATTTCTGACTGGTTTAACCCAATAATGGTGGTCCTACTGCCCTTGCCAATGATCATTTTATGCAACAGATCATTGATTATTTTAGGCAACAAATAATTTTGGACAATGAGACATGACAGCCCGTCTGCTAGGGGCTTCTAGTAAAGGTTTTGTGGGTTTTTGTTTGTTTGCTTCAGGAGAAGTGAGTTGGCTGTTTTACTTTGCTTTGTTTTTGGATCATTGGCTCCTTTAAGACGGTTCACAAAAAAGATAGTCTCCTACTTTGGATATTATCAAATTGCTACGTGATGCTTGAAACTTCAGAAACCATCTTATAAGAGAAGCCAGACTGAGCAAAAAGCCACACGTCTAACCTAAAATGACATGGAAAAAAAAATCTGGATTCTTAAAAGTGTTGTTGTACCATTGATTTAATCAAACTTTGAGCCATTCTACCTTTAAAATTTATATGTGAGTCATAAATTACTTTATTTTTTAAGCCAGTTTGAGTTGAAATTTTCTGTTATTTGCAGCTGAAAGCATGCTAAGTGACCCGGCTACCTTGCAGAATGAGCAATAATGAATGAAGAGCACTTCACACCCAATAATGACTACTATTATTATTTTACGTTTTTTCTCATAGTCATTTTTGGGACCTCTTTCTCATTTTTTCTGACTTTTTTGAAACTATCAGGGAATATATGGTTTCTTATTCCTTTCTATATTCTCCTACATACCTACAGTAGTGTCTGTCAGCAGTGAATGCTTATAAATAAATGTTAAATTGAAATAGAATCAAATCTAAGTATCATTACTACTTGTACTACAAGGTCTATTCATGACCTAGGGTGAAGAGGTTTCATTAGCAAAAAAAGAAAATGTTTTATAAAGAACACTATTCAAAAAATCAATTTAATTAATGTAATTTTTATTCTAAAGGATATGTTTTTAGTTCTACAGAAAACTGTAAATTTCTATACACTAGTTTTTAAATGCTGGGGTAGTATTATTTTGAACAACTGACATTTCTAAAACACTGAGAAAAGGAAACTTAGATGAGACAACTTAAAACATGGTAATGTCTTTATAAAGCCAAGCTGTATCCTTAATAAAAATTGATAAATATTAAAATGCACCCAGCTGTTGCCCCAAGTACACTCATACTCTTGGGCGATAGCTTGCGCTTCTGCTTGTGTGCTCCCTCTGTCATCAGATAACTTTGCTCTTTTTTTCTGGCTCCAAGAGTCTCTTTAGGCCTCAACATGTAACACAAAAATAAACAAAGTGATGAAATTGAAAGTGGTAAGTTGATTCTACTGATTAATAAATATAACCAGGCTCCTAAGACCTTTTTTCTTTCCTTTCAGTAAGGTTCAGATACTCATTGTTATTTTTTTTTCTTAAGACCACCTAGAAGAATATTAATGCAATTTTAAAAATCCAGTTACTTCTGGTGAAATAGAATGTTTTTCTGGAAAGAGAAAATGGGAAGGAAAGGAACAGACCTACCAAAAAAAATGTCTTATTTGGTGGCAAAAACCAAGCTAACACCATTTTATATCACTGCGGCACCCAAGTAAGGCACAGATGTTTTCTTTTCACAACCTCTAACTAAAATTTAAAATTTCCTTCAATCAGAAATATAGGCAGCATCACAATAGTAGGATCAGCATCGTCGGTGATTTTGTCACTAATAGAAATCAAAGATATTTTCATATCTATCTCATTTCTATTGTTGCTGATATTAGAAAGTATCCTTGGCTCTCATTCCCAAATTAGTTATTCCACTTCTAAGTCTTATGTAATGTATTGATAAGGATGCACATATACAACTATATCACAGTTTTTTACATATTTTGATAATTGCATGTAATTGTTTTTCTTTGTAATACTATGTACTTTATTTTATGCATTTAAGAACATTATTCTAAAAGGAGTCTGTAGGCTTCACCAGACTTACATGACAGAAAGTATTAAGGAATTGAACTGATGGGAGCTGAATACTTCCAGAAATCTAAAAAGCTGGAGGGAGAGCAGCAGGTGGCGAACGCCAAATTTTCTTTCTTTTCATCATATAATATGCTACTTTTTTTTTTTTTTTTTTTTTTGCTTCAAAGCACAGAAATCAAAGTCCTGCACTGTACTACCTACAAATAGTCTTTATTTATTCTGAAAAGATGAAACATTTAAATTGTTATTAATTAATCGTATGTATGTTTTTCTTGTTAGATAATTTTGAATCATAAATATTCTAAGGCTATTATTGAAAGTTCATTATATAGTATTTCTATCAAGGTGATTCTACCTTCAAAGAAAAATTTTTGAACATAACGACAATTTTTTATTACAATTTCATTGTGTAACCATGAAAAGAAAATAATTCTGGCCGGGCGCGCTGGCTCACGCCTGTAATCCCAGCACTTTGGGAGGCCAAGACGGGCGGATCACGAGGTCAGGAAATCGAGACCATCCTGGCTAACACGGTGAAACCCCGTCTCTACTAAAAATACAAAAAAATTAGCCCGGGGGTAGTGGCGGGCCCCTGTAGTCCCAGCTACTTGGGAGGCTGAGACAGGAGAATGGCGTGAACCCTGGAGGCGGAGCTTGCAGGGAGCCGAGATCGGGCCACCGCACTCCACTCCAGCCTGGGCAACAGAACGAGACTCCGTCTCAAAAAAAAAAAAAAAAAGAAGGAAAAAAGAAAATAATTCTTTTCTTTATCTGCAGTGTGTGTGCGTGTGCATGTGTGTGTGTGATCAAAGATCTAGTTTTAAGTATTTGTACATCATAAAACAGAAAACATTTGGAAATGAATTGTTTTTATCAATCATTAGGGAGTTTAAATAGTCATTTTTCATAGAGGAAAACTCATCCCAAAGCTAGATAGATAAAAAATCATTTGGCATAAAAAATAATTACAAGTTTATAAACTATCCTTTTTTAATGTCTCTCAAACCAAAGGAGTCAGACCCACATGGCTTGAATTCAAGCTTCATCTTTATGATTGTTTCCTGATTGACCTTTGCTAGTATTACTAGTGTTATCATGCTTGATAATAGTAAGTGACAATAATTGAGTTTACTATGTGTCAGGCATAGTGGATTTAGCTGAAGATTTCAAGACCAAAAAGATATATATAGCAATGGCTCTCAGAGGCTCCATTCTAATAAATAGATACTCTATATTAAAAATAATCAAATAAATATAATTGTTATCAATGAGTAAAAATTACAAGATGTATTCTTTAATCACTTAATCTGTACAACAACTCTATGTGGTATTATTATCTCCAATTCATAAAAGGAAGCTTGAATTCAGAGACATGGAGTGATTTGTCCAGTACCACACTACTATAAGGGAGACACAGAGCTACCAGTATATCAGGAGAGACTTAAATACATGAAGTATTCATAAGGGAATAGCTTTATACAATAATCATGTTTACCTTCTTGAAGGAAGAGACTATTCAGCTTTGAAACCGTTGTGTCTTGTCTATGATAGTAATGCTTAATGAACGAATGAATCTGAGAAATAAAGGAGAACCATTGCAAAATGTTGCATACAATTTAAGTAAGAGGCGAAAGATGAGAGAGCAGAAAATATTAGACTCCTACATTCTTCCAGGAAGGCAAAGATCAGATCACCAGACAGCATATCTTGGAAGAAGAGTATTAAAACGACAATGTATTATTCAAAATTTAGTGAGCATCTATTACATGAGGAGAAAAGACATGTTATCTTGAGCTGTCTGTTTCTAATCTGTTGTCAGTGACTCACAGGAGTTCCGTGTTGAAGGGGATTCTGAGTGGCAAAAAGCTAGCAAATCTGTCATGAGTGAAGCCACAGGGGAAAGTGACAGCCAAGGGTTTGTCATTTGTGGATCCGACGTTCCCAGCACTGTGCTAAGTTTTTATATATTGTCCCTTCTCCTGAGAATCTCAGAATGTGATGAGAGATAAGACCAAATAAACAGAAAAAGTACAGTACAATACAATGTGAGAAGTAGAAGAATAGAGCTATATACAAGATTCTAGGTCCATCTGGAGAAGGTAGTTAAGAGTTCTACTTAGATAAATTAGTAATACGATATATTAGTTATAATCATAATGATAACAGTATACATGTAACACTGTCCTAAGCAGTTATGTGTATGAATTCACTAAATTATCTCAAAAAATAATATGAGTTGACTGCTATTATTATTCCCATTTCACAGATGAGAAAATAGAGTCCTAAATAATGTAACTTGCCTGAGGTCAATACCTGGTAGGTGGAGGAGCTGATTTCAAACCCCAGATAGTCTGGCTCCAGGGCCCTGGATGTTAAACATGCAAATATGGGAAAAATACTTTTTATGGTAAAACTGCTTTCAATAATATTCTTTTCCTTAGTAAAAAAATAAGTAATTTGGAACTGCAGTGATTTAAGTTTAACCCAGGTAACATTGTTAATGAAACTTCAAAAGCACATGAATCAGTTACATGAATGACATTTACTCTTTTTTGTTTAACTTTTATCTTCAGTTCAGGGGTACATGTGCAAGTTTGTTACATAAACTTGTGTTGTGAGGGTTTGTTATACAGAATATTTCATGACCCAGGTTTTAAGACTAGTACTCATTAGTTATTTTCCCTGATCCTCTGTGTCCTTCTACCCTTCACCGCCCAGTAGGCCCCAGTGTGTGTGGTTTCCCTCCCCGTGGC
Organism: Macaca nemestrina; assembly: GCF_043159975.1. NCBI lineage: Eukaryota > Metazoa > Chordata > Mammalia > Primates > Cercopithecidae > Macaca > Macaca nemestrina. Next base: position 133,825,446 of record NC_092126.1, on the reverse strand, counting down.
CATGTGTTCTCATTGTTTAGCTCCCACTTATAAGTGAGAACATGCAGTGTTTAGTTTTCTGTTCCTGCGTTAGTTTCTAAGGACGATGTCCTCTGGCCCCATCCAGTCCCTGCAAAGGACATGATCTTATTCTTTTTTATAGCTGCATAGTATCCCATGGTGTATATGTACCACATTTTCTTTATCCAGTCTATCACTGATGGGCATTTAGGTTGATTCCACGTCTTTGCTATTGTGAGTAAATGGGTTCCAATCTCTTGTCTTCAAAGTCAGAGGTTCTCTTTTTGTTTTTGCTTTTGTTTTTAGAAAGTTTCATAGAGTCTTGCTGGAAATATGAAAACTCAAATGCAAACTTTATTAGTTTACAACTTGGAACCAGGCTAACTTCACTCTATAAAATTGTAGAGCAGTTTACAGAAATAAATCTTAGGGATTAGCAAGTACACATTTCTTGGTCTTGTCCAAATTGCTATTAACACACTTCTTGGTAGTTAACATTCATTAAGTCTCTCTAATTAGATAAAACCTATAAATGAAATACACCATGACTCTTGCTTTCATGAAACTTTAACTAGAATGATGTAACAGTTTTAAGAGTTGCACTCATGAAAACCATTCAAACTGAGCTTTAAAACCAAGTTCATTCCAGGATTTTAAAAAGCCAGAAGCCAATACGTCTGTTGCCCAAAGGCATGGAAACCCCTTCTGTATGACAGAAGGGTGGTGGGAAAACTAGAGATCAGGGATCAGAAGTAAAGCATAGTTAATAATCTTAAGTTTATTAATAGCACATATATTAAATACTTGATTCTTGACATTTTACACATTCTCTTAAAAATACATTATGTACTCACCATCCAGATTTAACAGATGTTAACATTTGGCCATATTTGCCTTTTTCTTTTTCTTCTCTCTCTTTTTTAACAAAAAATAAGCATTACATACTCTTTATTCTGTTACTCTGTATGAAATCAAGATTCTAACTTGAAGCCCTTTGAAATACAATCATCCGAACCCAAATGTTATTGTGGTAATAGCTCCAAAAGCCTGACCCCAGTATGAATCCCTTTAATCTGCCCAAGAACCAGGTAGGTGGTGGACACAACCAACCTCATTGTATAGATGAGATAACAGAGGCTAGGGGAGGCTGACATGTGTGATTTGAACCCAGCTCTGTCTAGTTCTGAGACTGACCTTCTCAAAGTAATGTGATGCTGTATGTGGGATTCAAATCCTCTCTTCAAGGCCATTGCTCTTTGAACCATTCTACAGTATGCAGGAAGAATTTCAGTATTGATCAACCTGAAGAGTAACCATCCAGTTTCAGGTTCTGCAAAGTCCAGGCCCGATTCCTTCAACCACTATTGAGCATTTACTATCTGCAAGGCAAGTGCATTGAAAACACAGACCAACCAAAAAGCAATCAGTCAGAGGACTGCATGAGTTTACAAGGCTCCTACAAATCTATTTCAGTGTCTTCATTCCTGATGAAGCTGGGAGTCACAGGCATCTCCTGCCACAGGACTGCTTAAGCTCACAACCACCTAGTGCTGCTGTTGATGCCGAGATAAATGCATTTTTTTAACTTTATTATTAATATACCCAAGATCTATTGGTAGAGAGAATCATACTGAGGTTCCTGAGTCACTAGCCTCAACGTCTTGATGATTGAGATGTAATCAACTGTTTTTTCAGTCTCCTGCTCCATATTTTTCTTATTCTGAGTGACAGGCCTGCCTGGACACTCAATGGTTATAAGATTCATTTTTTATCATCCCTTTTACTATTTCATTCTGGGGAGAGAATGTTGGCAGATTCATGAATTCTACAAATATTTATACCTCTCTTTTCCAGGCACTGCTATGGGCATCCTTCATAAGGAATAAACCGAACAGTCATAGATATTTGTATTTTAGTCAGGAATAGGAGACAATAAATAAACTAACAAGCGTGTAGTATGACTGGTGACAAATAAGCAGGAAGGGCATAGATAGGGTAGTTGAGGAAGGTCTCTCTGATTTGGCAGCATCTTGGCAGAAGCAGAATGAAATGAGGGCAAGAACCATGTTTAGATCTAGAAGGAAAAGATTTCCAGCATAGAAAATAGCAAGTGCAAAGTTCCTGATTCAGGAGAATGCTAGGCATGTTCAAAGCCAACAAAACAGAATGAACCAGGCTGAGTGATAAGAGCTAAGACCAGAGGCTCAGAGCCCAATCATAGCAGGCCTTGCAGGCCATGATTTGACTTTAAATTTCAATTTGAGAGATAGGGAAAATCATTAGCTTCTGTAAGTAACATGATCTGATTTACAAAGTTTAAGTGGTAGGGTTAAGACACATTAGCATTTGATAGGGGAGCACATCAGATTCCATGTGGTGGGTACATCTTCTTAAGTGGTGTGTCTGTTACTGAAACAACAGGAGTTCCTTCTAGGTCCCATTGCTCACTGCACAGAAAGCCAATTCCTGAGACAGCAAATACTGCCAGGAAAGAAGGCTTTTTTGGTTACTGCATCCCAGGAGATGGGAGCAATCTGTTCGGTAACAGATTCCGGTTCCCCGACCCATTTCCCCAGCTGAAACACCTGAATAAAAAAGCCTTCTTCCCTGGCAGTTCTTGTCTCAGTGATTGGCTTTCTATGCAGCAAGCAAAGGGACCTAGACTGAACCCCTTGTGTTCTGGTAATGTGTCTGTCCAGGTGGTCTTCCATCCTAAGCCAGGACTAGCTTTGTGCAGTACACAGGATGCTACTGTACAATCAAACATTACCCAAGATGCTTTTTAAAACTGAAGATTTCATGGGCCTCACCCAAGGTGTGATGAAGTAGAATTTCTGTGGCTGAGGCTAAAGAATTTGCATTGTAAACAAGGTGCACTTATGATTCATATGTGCAAGAATGTTGAACTACCGGAATCAGGGAAAACTTTGAAGAGAATGGGATTCTCTATCTGAATTCCAAAGACCAGAAGGAGTTCACCTGAGGTGGGGCAAAAAGCAATGATGGTGAGGATTCCTCAGGGAGAAGAACCATCATGCATAAATACCGAAAGACATAAAATATCAGATGTTTAGATTCCTGTGTATGATTTGACATAACTAGAGCAGTTTGTTTGTTTTGAGATTTTACCCTGTGCTAGACACTTATATGATCTCATTTGATCACCTCCATTACTATTAAAGAGACTTTAAGGAAAAATGCATGTCAGAGAACCAAAGAAATTAAATGGCCTGTTCAAGATTACTTAGCTAGAAAATGGTAAAGACAGAATTCTAGAAAACAGGGTTTAATTCTGAAGCTTATGGTCTTACCCATTAGACAGAGGAGAGTCAAATAATGAAGTCTGAGAGAGAATGGATAAGATCAGGAGGTCCTTGAATGTCTTCCTGTAAACCAAGAAGTTAGAGCATTGACACAAATCTGGGGAGGTTACCTTGAAGAAATTTATGCAAAGGAGTGACATGATCAGAAGTGAACTTTAGTATGATCCTTCTGGCATCCTGACAACTACACCAAAATTGTAGAGGCCAGGAGAAAATTTCCTCTTTACCCTCTGAAACATCCTTGAAAAATCAATTCACAAAAGGCTGATTAATAGGAGAAAAGGCACACAAAATTTACTAACATGTACATGAGATCCTTCAGCATGAAGACCCAAAGATAAAAGGGAAATTGTCACTTTTTATACATAGGTTTAACAAACTATGTACGGCTGTGTAGACATATGATCACACAAAAAGGGTATGATCTAATGCTAATAGACTGAGTGGGGAAACCCAACAAGGCCTGTCTGTTTAGATTCTTCTTGGACTTTCTGTGCAGCGTCCCTTTCTTCTGGGTGTGGGGCAGTACCCTCTCTGGGATGGGGGTTTCATGACCTACAGTCAAACGAGGTAGGTCATATCATGTCTCTATGGCCAGTTTTTACACAGAAAGGCAGGGCAAAAGTAAGAGTAATGTTTTTAGGTTTTATGGCTGACTTTGGAGACCTGCCTTGGGGAAGAGGTATTCTAGTTTCTATGGCTAGCCTCAGAGAAGAATGAGACTGAGAGACAGGAGGGCAGGGAAGAACCTTTGCTTCTGAGGCTGCTTCTGAGACCTTCATTTTAGGATATCATTTCCTGAGTCCCAACATTCAATACAGATAAAAGTAAAGATAATGCTTCAGCTCAGCTCCTCTAGAAAGCAGGACTCGAGGCAAGGGTGAAAGTATTGATGCCTCATTTGAGAGTTGCATGCCTAGGGTGGTAAGGGTGAAGAAATAAGGTAAGTGTAGGAGGTTGAATAATGGCCACTCAAAATGTCAGGTCCTGATTCCTGGAACCTATAAATATTACCTCGTAAGGAAAAAGGGCCTTTGTAGACGTGATTGAGTTAAGGATCCTGACATGGGGAGATTATGTGGATCACATGAGTGGCACCTAAATTGAATCACAAACATGTTTTTAAGGGAGAGGAGGAGGGAGATTTGACACACACAGAAGAGGATATGATGATGCAACCATGGGGACAGAGATTGGAGTGCAGCAGTCACAAGTCAGGAAATGCTGGCAGCCCCAGAATCTGGAAGAGGCAAAAAATAGACTATCTGTGAGAGGCTCCAGAGGGAGTGCAGCCTTGCTGACACCTTGATTTTGCTCCAGTGAACCTGACTTCACACTTCTGGCCTTAAGAACTCAGAGATTTTTAAGCCACCAAGGTTGTACTTTGTTATAGCAACCTTAAAAAACAAATACAGTAATGGAGCAAAGACAGGATCTTAAGCAATATGATGTCTTCCTATTCTGGCCACCATTTGACAAAGAACCAGGAAGTGACACAGCAGGTGGGTTGGCAGGTGTAGTTGTGCAGCCCAAGAGACTTCTCCAGAAGATATGCAAGGAGAAGCCATGCCCCAGAACAGCCCATGGAAGGAAAAGAGGAAAAGCATTTATGCCATCCAGCTCCTTGGCAACTGCTTAGGAAGCCTGATTCCACACCCCAGGGTGTGTGTTTGCATCTGTAAATGCGGAAATGGAGGAGCCACTTAATGCAAATAGGACTCAGCATGTGGTGCAAGACAGTCATGCAAATCTGAGCCTTCAATCCAGATTCCGTCTGGACTGGGAGCTCACCAAGAGTGCCAGGAAAGGTGATGATGGGGTGACACATTTGGCAAGAAGAAAGTAGTTGAGGAAACCTGAGAAGGTGCACAAGATTTGTATGTGGTACAGGGGATGAAGTGAAAATGACAATGTACTCAGAGATGTGAAGGAGATAAAGTCCAGAGGTCTTTCTGATGAGTGTGATATACAGACTTGTAGTTAATCAAATGACCATTGGAATCAAACTTATTTGGTTTCAAATCTTAGCTCTATGACCCACTCCATATGTGATCAAGGATGATTTGTTTGATCTCTCAGAGTCTTGGTTTCTTACCATCTGTAAAATGAAAATAATAATATGTACTTTGCAGGGTTCTTGTGAAACACTAGTGCAAAGCATTTATCACAGTGTTTGGCACATAGGACTTGCTAAATAAAAATATGGAATGACAGTTATTGTTGTCATGATTGCATGTAGTGAGTGAAGCAGAGGAAAGAATCTATCTAGTATGTCATTTGGAAGTCAGGCTTGGGCAAATGAGAAGATGTTAGGAAAGGGAGAAAGCTTGACAAGGGAGAAAATTAGAAACTGGTAGGCATCTACATACAGATGGATTTTCTCAGAGCAACTTCACTGTTTTCCTTGACCACCTAGACCACTATGAAAAGGAGAAAGGAACTATTCACTGAGCCCCAGACACATGTCAAACACTAGCTCTCTACATTACAATTGTTATTTCATTTGTTTTTACAACAACCCTTTGGTTTGAGGTGGCTTGCTATCCTTTATAGAAGAAGAATCTGAGGCATAGGAGCATAAGTGACTTTGTTAAGGTCTCCTAGTTAATACTTAGTAGAAACAGAGCACCAACCTAGATGTCTCTGATTTCAAGACCTGGGTTCCAACCAGGTTGGATATGCCCAGTATATTCATCATACAGGCTCAATTGTACAGAAAAGACATATTCTAGAGCCAAGTAGTCAATAAAGGCATTCAAATCTATTAAAATAATATTGCACCTGAAAACACCAAATGCTGACAACAGCACAGAGTAACTGGAACTCTCATACACTGTTGATGGATGTATAAATTGGGACCATTCTGGAAAACTGCTAAGCAGTATTCACCTATGGCTAGAAGTCTTCCCATTCTACAATTATTTCTACTTCTGGGCTTCTTCCCCAGTGTTTATGTCCACCAAAAAATGTTCAAATCAGCTTTAGTCATAATATCCAACTGCTAGGAACAGCCTAAATGTCCCTCAACCATAGGTTGGGTACATACACCTGTGTAGTCCTGGCATGGAGTACTACAAAGCAATTTTTGAACTACTGGTACACACAAAAATGTAAATGAATCTTTCAGACAAAATGTTAGACAAATAAAGTTAGATATAAATAAAAGAATATACACTATGAGCCCATTTATGGTAAGAACAGGCAAAATAATAGTAATAGAAGAAGTTGGGGGCAAAGGTGCTGCTGACTGGGAGGGGGTGATGAGAGCTGTCTATGGTGCTGAAATGTTTTTTGTCTCGGGGTGGTGGTTAGATAGATGTACACATTTGTAAAAATTGATCAATGTATATACTTAAGATTTGCTCACTTTATTTTATGTAAGTTGTATCTCAACAAAAATTTAAAACATTGAGAGGGCTAATGAAATCTGGCCAGTAGGCACTCAGTCATCTTTCTCTGATAAGACTGAGTTCCATCTTAATCAGATCTGTCTTGCCCTTTTATCTCCTGTACCTGGCATGTAGATCTCAACAACCATTTATATAAAAATTGTGCATGCACCTGCGGTATTAAGCAAGTTCCCACACATCCTCAAGCACATCCCTCCCTGTTTCTTTTTTTTTTTTTTTTTTTTTTTTTTTTTGAGATGGTCCCTCTCTGTCGCCTAGGCTGGAGTGCAGTGGCGTGATCTCAGGTCACTGCAAGCTCCATCTCCCAGGTTCACGCCATTCTCCTGCCTCAGCCTCCCAAGTAGCTGGGACTACAGGCGCTCGCCACCACGCCCAGCTAATTTTTTTGTGTTTTTAGTAGAGACGGGGTTTCATCGTGTTAGCCAGGATGGTCTTGATCTCCTGACCTCGTGATCTGCCTGTCTCGGCCTCCCAAAGTGCTGGGATTACAGGCGTGAGCCACCGCGCCTGGCCCCTCCCTGTTTCTTAAGTGAATCTTAGACTGGGGTGGCATCATGCCCTGAAGCTCAGGAGGTGGTGGGATCCTCCCCATACTTGACCATACTTTCATTAGCAGAAATAAACCATAAAACCAAGTAGCAGTTTTGCAGTATGACACAGCAGTATTGCTTGCATTAGGCCAATTTTCCACTTATGACAGCAGTAATAGCACTAAAAGCCAATAAAAGCGGTCTGTTCGTTCAGAGATCAGCTTTTATGGCTTATTCTAAATATTATCAAGTGAATCAAGAGCCGTCATTATAGTGTCTAAAAAGCCTTCATACCTTGTAAGCAAACAGTGTGACTTTGACAAATAATCATTAGCGTGCCTGTGTGAGACCAGTGCTGGGGGAAAAAGTCAAATAACAGATATTTCCATTTACATAAGTCATTAAGGTATTGTTGGTTAGTTTCGGAAAAAACAAAATGGATTTCATATGTAAAATGATATACTATCACTTTCAACAATTCCAGTATTTTTTGTATTGTATTTCCAGGCAGCTGGAGATAAGGGCTCTGTTCGTTGTTCCACCCTTCTCAGTCCTTAGGAACATATCAGGAAAGTTTGATAAAACTACTGAGGTCTCAGCTAATCACACAGACTCAGCCAATGTTTCTCAAGTCTCACTGAAAATAAATCTCAATAATTCTGATTTCACTCATTTCAAATTTGATAATTATCCATGAATGCCATGCTAAAAATTATGTGTGTATGAAGAGTTCCTTAAGAAATAATAAAAAAAATCCAGTGAAAAACCAATGCATGTTTACCTTATTAATGTGAGGATTTCTCATTGATTACGGTTGAGAACATAAACTTTCTGGAGTGTCATTTGACAAAACTGCAATCTATTTTGAAGGATTTGTCAATTTTTTTCTGTGTTGGGGCAGATAGTAAATATTTTTGGCTTTGTGGGTCATGTCGTCTTTGTCACAACTATTCAATTCTGCCATTATGGTGTGACAACACAGATAATACATAAATTAATGAGCACGACTGTGTTCCAACAAAACTTGACTTACAAAAACAATGCAGTAGGCCATACATAGACCATGGGTCACAGTTTATCGACCTCTACATTAGATTATTAGAAAGCAAATGAAGGCAAATCCACCATGGTATCCTCAGGTAGGTGTCTAACACAAAGCACAGATTAGATATTTGATAAATATTTACTAAATAAATAAACACTGAGTGAATCATAGTTCTTAAAAGTTCATATAATTCATTGGCCAGCCACTTCTAGATATTATCCTAAAAAAAAAATGAGAGGCATATGTAAAGATTTGTTATGGGTATTTGTTGCAATGTTTATTTATAATCACAAGACAATAGAATTAGCACACATTTCCAGAAGTAGGAAAGTGGATGAAGAAAGCATGTTCATAAGGTGGAATAATATGCAGTTATTTAAAATGACAGTATGCAAAATTGGAAGAATAATATTTAATGCTTTTAAAATAGCTTTAAATACACTGAGTGAAAAATTGTACTAAAAGAAAGTATTTTTCACTGAACAAATATTTATTGAACACCTGCCATATACCAAACATTATTCTAGACACTGGAATTCAGCAAGAAAAAACTGGCAAAACTCCTGTCCACATAAGTTATATTATCTTATTATCTTAATTATAATTGTATTTTTGTTAAAAAGAGTATGTATACATTTTTTTTTAAAGTTTGAAATGTTCTTCATCAAAATATTTTAAAAAGTTTATTGTGGGAGAATAAAATCATGGGTAATTCCATTTATTTTGATTAAGAATATTAATCAAAGCTGATTAGTTACCATGATTTGCATCAACAATGAGCAGTCTGATTTTAAGTAATTATTGCCTAATTAAACACAGGGTACAATTTGAGTTTTAGCATATTTTAGCAGAAAAGTTCTTATTTTAAATGAAATTTATTTACCAGGTCCTCATATAGCACTTATTATATGCTATAAACTTCTCAAAGTACTTCACAACTTATTTAATTGTACTTCACAATTTATTTAATCCTTTCAACAACCCTTTAAGGTAAGTATTATTATCTATGATGAACAGATGAGGAAGCTGAGGCATGGGAGATTGAGTAAATGACTTGCCCAAGTCACAGAGCTAATGAGTGACAAGTCCAGGATTTAAACCTAGGCAGTGCAGTGCCAAGGACTGTATTCCCTGTTTTTTTTTTTTTTGTTTGTTTGTTTGTTTGTTTTTGAGACAGGGTCTTGCTTTGTCACCTAGGCTCTGGAGTGCAGTGTCATGATCACAGCTCAGTGCAGCCTTGACCTCCTGGGCTCAAACGATCCTCCCACCTCAGCCTCCCAAGTAGCTGGGACTACAAGCACATGCCACCACACCCAACTGATTATTTTATTTTTGTTTTTTGAAGAGACGAGGTCTTACTATGTTGCCCAGGCTGGGCTCAAGTGATCCTCCTACCTCAGCCTGCCAAAGTGCTGAGATTACAGGTGACTGCACCTGTAATAATTAAGAATAATTATTAAAAATATTAAGAATAATTAAGATTATTTTATTAATAATTATAATATTACATAAAACAGGCAATAGTTTATTAACTTTTTTGTAAGTTAAAATTCTAATATTTAAGTGACTATAAAGTCAGTGAGAATGGTGACTACAGCAACTTCTGTTTGGAGGTTATAAATAACAGCTGCAGGCTTATATCACCTGAAGTGGTGGTTTCCTTTGAGTTTCTGTAGTTTCCTTTGAGAGACAAGGTACCGAGAACCTTTATTCTCACAGATAAATAGTTTCAAACAGTAATAGATTTTATTACCCCTTTTTATATAACTCATTTTGACAAACTGGTAAAGTTCTTTAACAGAACAAATCCGGAGTTTACAGAAAGAATAGGACATTTGGGTTTTAAAGTTACATCACTAGCAATATCTAATAGTTTTTATAATATTCCTTAATATGTATTCAATTTGGAAGTTTCCTTTTTAAAATATTTTTATATTTATTTTAAGTTCCAACGTACATGTGCAGGATGTGCAGGTTTGTTACATAGGTGAACGTGTGCCATGGTGATTGGCTGCACCTAACAATCCATCACCTAGGTATTAAGCCCCGCAGGCGTTAGCTATTTATCCTGATGCTCTCCCTCCCCACCACTCCATCCCCAACAGGTCCCAGTGTGTGTTGTTTCCCACCCGGTGTCCATGTGTTCTCATTGTTCAGCTCCCACTTATAAGTGAGAACGTGCAGTGTTTGGTTTTCTGTTCAATTTGGAAGTTTCTTACTAAGTTCTTCAGTGAACTTAACATTAATTATTTGAAGAAAAACACTTTTCAAATATATCTTGTAACGCTAAGTTGATGAACAATGTCATTAAAAAATTATATATCAGTGCTCATTTCTGTCACATACTCATTCCATATTTCAAGATAATTAAGCTTATTTTGTCGAATATGATGATTCTAAACCTTGTTTCATTTCCATAAGTGATAATGTATATGCAATCGAAAGCTCCAAAATATTAAAATTTGAGTTGCCTGGTTTAACTACCTGAGATTATTTAAAAATATCAACTGTCTTTCTCTACACACACACAAACACTCACATCCCCCATCCCCCACACATATGTATGAAACCATAATTTCACATTATTTTCTAAAGGTATTTCTTTAGCCCAGGCACACACACACAAACACACACACACAAGGAGGCTTAATTTCTTATTTTTATTTATAATATTAATAATGGCATCTTTGTTTTGAGAGCAGCCAATAAATTTTAGCATCAAAAAGAAAATTCTGGGCCGGGTTCACTGGTGCCTGCCTGTGGTTGCTCTGGGGGCCAAGGAGGGAGAATGACTTGAGCCCAGGAATTTGAGGCTTCAATAAGCCATAATTGTGCCACTGCACTCCAGCCTAGGCAATAGAGTGAGATTCTGCCTTGGAGGAAAAAAAAAAAAAAAACACCATAAAAATAAAGGAAATTCTGAACCTCTTTCTACATTTGACTGCTAAACAAATCTGAAAATCTGAAAAAGCTACTCTTTAAAAACTGGGATTGATTAGTAATGCCTGCCATTGGCACAGGCCTGCGGAATGGCAGCATATGTGTGCCAAGTCCATCTGTACCTTGCCTTTTTCTCCTTTGATACTGTCAAAATGCTCTTATAAACCAAACACAAGACCTGCGTTTCTTTTTTTTAATGTCCTCATAGCTCAAGTGTTTCACTAGGTTTGACCTTTTCCCAATTAGGTGATATAACTGTATTATCTGGAGTTTACTGTTTTAGGGAGGATTTTTCTGGACGATCTCCTGGGTGATGGCAATGATCCCAAAAACTCCTGGAGAGAAACAATTCTGTGATCTCATCCTGAAGCTTTTAAGACTTCCCTTTGGATTAAAGGTCTTAGCATCTCATTTTTATGAAGAAAAAAAGAGGTGATAAGTACTATATAAACACATATTTTCTTTAGAGTAGTCTTCAGAGAAATTGTTGAGTCGACTAAGATTTAATGAACTCACTGGGCTTAGCACACTTGCTATTCCATCTCTGGGGACAAACATTCACATCTGCATGAAACCTCATGCATACCTTTCAAGTCTCAGTGATCACCGGGATGAATCTTAGGTTTGTCAGTCCTTTTCGGATTGTATTCATCTTCCTTGTACGGCAGCCTTTCCCAGACAAAACTTGGGTCACTGGCTGGACTTCCCTTGACAACAGGTAGGCAGGACAGTGAGGAGGATATTTGGAGGTGGAGTGATAACGGAGGAAGTGATTTGACCTGGACTGAGGCCTAAAGGATGCCAATTAGAATGCACAGGGCCATAAATGACTCCTCAGAGTTTTTGCAGAATGTTAGTTACTGGCGGTCTCCTTAGAATTTTGTTTCAGTGATTTCCTCTGATCTCTTTTTTATTTCCTTTCCTTCCCAAAGTCTTGCCGAAAGAAAATTCTAACTTTGTGAAACAAGCAACATTCATTTATCCTTTCCAATGGGAACCTGGAGGAAAGTATGGGGGAATTAGAGGAAGGATACTAGTGTTTGTACATTCCAGCAATGCAATGTATTCTATCTAAACTCAAAATTCAAAATGTGCTGAACAGTTTTTTATAAAGTTAAACATGCACTTGCCATTTGACTGGGCAATTCTACTCCTAGGTATTTACCCAAGAGAAATAAAAACATATGTCCACATAAAGACCTGCACGGGAATGTTTATAGCAGCTTTATTCATATTACCTAAAACAGGAAACATCCAAACATCCATCAGAGGAGAACAGATAAACAAATTGTGGTTTAATTCATACAGTGGATTATGCCCAAGCATTGCAAATGAATGAACTCAACAACACGGATGAATCTCAAAAGCATTATATGGAGCGAAAGAAGCCAGACACAAAAGAGTACATAGTGTATGAAATCCTAGAAAAGGCAAATGTAATCTATAGTAGCAGAAAGTGGTTGCCTGGGGCTGGCTGGTAAGGGTGTGATGATTGCAAAGGAGTGTAAAGGAGCATCTTGGGGAGATAGAAATATTTTTCATTTTAATTGTGACGGTGTGCCCTTTTGTCAAACCCCCACTATGCATTTGGAATGGGTACATTTTATTGTATGTACATTACATATACTTAGGACAAAATAAATGTGCTGAGCAACTCTTGGCATGTGATATTTAGGGATTGTTGTTATTTCCTTAAAAATTGTAAGCCATAGCCAGCCACCGTGGCTCACGCCTGTAATCCCAGCAGTTTGGGAGGCCGAGGCTAGCGGATCACCTGAAGTTAGGAGTTCAAGATCAACCTGGTCAACATGGTGAAACCCTGTCTCTACAAAAATACAAAAATTTGCTGGGCATGATGGCAGGTGCTTGTAATCCTAGCTATTTGGGAGGCTGAGGCGAGAGAATCACTTGAACCTGGGAGGCTGAGGTTGCAGTGAGCCAAGATCATGCCATTCCACTCCAGCTTAGGTGACAGAGCAAGACTCATCTGGAAAAAAAAGAAGTGTGAGCCATAGCAATTTTGGCCACTGTGATTTAGTGCTACATTTTCATTCTTTCAGATGCTCAGATTCAAGGCTCCGCTGTACCCCTAACTCCAGAGACCTCCTTACATGAGTCAGTCACTTGCCTGAGTCTATTGTTTTGGCTATAAGATGAAAGTAATGGATCAACCAGAATTTACCAACTGGTGGCCTATGAGTCAAATTTGCTCAACATTTGCAAGGCCAGGGTGATGTTTGTTAAATAGTTAAGTAAATTAACATTTAAAAATCAGAAATTTATCGTAGAAATTCCAGACTTCTGGCTTCTCTGAAAAACAAATTTGATGATACTGAATCTGCATCCCAGACGGTTCCAGTGAGCCGGAGGTGATTAGCCACAACACAGTTTATTCGTGCATAATGCTCTCCAGTTTACTCTGCTTCCTACCAGGTCTTTTCAATGATTTACATACCTACCTAGTCCTGGTCATTTTGAGTTTGCAAACCCTAAAGTAGATCAATGATAAATAACAGATCCTGAAGATAATTAGGTTGGTGCAAAAGTCATTGCTGCTTTTGCCATACTTTTAAATGGCAAAAACCACAATGACTTTTGCACCAATTTAGTATAAACAACTTCCCAGCTTTGAAAAATGGCCTGTTATTTAATTTATTGTTTTTCTTTATTCTCAATATTTCTTTTTTATTATTCTACTTTAATTTCTGGGATACGTGTGCAGAACGTGCAGGTTTGTTACATAGGTATACATGTGCCATGGCGGTTTGCTGCACCCATCAACCCATCATCTACATTAGGTATTTCTCCAAATGCTATCCCTCCCCTAGACCCCCATCCCCTGGCAGGGCCCAGTGTATGATGTTCCCCTCCCTGTGTCCATGTGTTCTAATTGTTCAACTGCCACTTAGGAGTGAGAACGTGTGTTTTTGGTTTTTGGTTCCTATGTTAGTTTGCTGAGAATGATGGTTTCCAGCTTCATCGATGTCCCAGCAAAGGACATGAACTCGTCCTTCTTATGGCTGCATAGTATTCCATGGTGTATTTTAAAAATAAAATTTTAATGTACTAAAAATCCATCCCAGGAAGTCACTCACTCATGTATATACATAGAGAAAACACTGGCCAACTGTGAAATTCCAGCCAACCTTCTGCAAACACTGAACTCGGACTAAGAAAGCGGCCATGTATGTACGTACTTGAGAAAGTTTCAGTAATTAAAGTACCCCAGTACTGACAATAATGAGAGGTAGCCACTGTCAACAAGTGAATGTAACACAAAACTTAGCGCTTAAACAGATCTTGTAATTTATATGTGTTTGGTCTGTGTTTTTCTTTTCTTTTTAAAAAATTTAATATTAGTTTAGGGATCGGGGTCATATGCTCTTTATACAACTATTTTTGGAAGTTGTTTTTATTTATTTCCCATGCTTTGAAATATTTTGTAATGTGGTGGTATTTGCTGTACCTTAGAAACTTGAAAGAACTCATTTGTAAAACCAACTGATCATTGAGACTTCCACCACTTTTTTTCAAAGTTGTTAGTCTATTCTACTTGTCTACATATTCCAAATTTCAAAATAATCAAACATTTCAAATTTATGTGCATAATGCTGTGGCTGGCATCATTGGATTTCTTCAACATTGTATTTTTGCCGTTCTTCATTACCTGAAGGAAAAATAAACTCATGGATTTATTTATCACTGTACTCTTGTCCAGTTCTTTTTCTCGATCTGTTTTCCCTTCCTTCTCTTTATTTAAGGATCATTTTCTTTTTCAAATTTCTTGAGATGAATATTTATTTCAGTTGTTGTCACTTAAGAATAGTAATTTTTCTAAGTTTATATTTGACTCCTTCCTTAAGTTTGGATATTTAGTGTTATCACGGCCTTTGTTTTCTAAATGAGATGTAATTTTGTTTAAATTTCTTCTTTGCCCTTTTAGCAATTTAGAGAATAATATTTAAACGTTCAATAGACTAGGCACTTTTAAAAACAGTTTTGTCATTAATTCCTAGTTTTTTGCCACTATATTAAATACAGCTAGTACATTTTCTGCTGTTAAACAAGAACCTTAGACAAATTAAATTAACAGACTTTAATTGAACAAAGAAAATGTCATGAATTGGGCAGCCCCTGACCCAAAATTGGTTTAGAGAGACTCCAACCCTGCTTCATGGTCAAAGAATATTTATGGACAGAAAAAAGAAAATGATATACAGAAAATGGAAGTGAGTTACAGAAACAGCCAGATTGACTAGAGTTCAGCATTTGCCTTACTTGGTTAGAACAGTTGACTGCCTTTGATTGGCCAAAACTCAGGGATTGGGACCTACGTAGGTTACATGGTGTTTATGTATCCAGATACGTTACAGTTCAGTATATTCATAGAAACCTTTAGCTCGAATGTGAAATATATAACAAGCCAGCTTTAGGCTAAACTTAATTTAACACTGCTTTTTGGAATTTATTTCTTTTTATGACCTAGTCTGTAATTGATAATTATTAATTTTTGTGAGTATTGAGTGTGGATATTCCAAATAAATATATTCCACAGATGTTTAAAATTAATACCTATTTATCTGATATGTCAGCCTTGTAAATATTATTATTCCACTCTTTATATGTGTATATATTTTTTTAACTTTTGATAGGTTGATAAAGGGACAATAATATATCTTATCACAGTACAATTTTTTTCTATTTCTTTTTTTATTTAACCTTTGTAATATACAAGAAGGTTAAGATTTTTCCTGGCTCAAAGGAGCACACTAAATTTTAATTGCTTCCATTGTCAATTATTAATAGTGGCCATACATAACATGTGCTCCAGAAAAAATAATTCTTATGAACTGAGATTTTATAAATTTATTGATACAAAATATTTAGTAAGAATAGTTTGATTATTTTGTAAATGAAGGAAAAATATTTATGAAGCAAATAATCAGATATAAAGTAGATACTTCATTGAAGTATTTCTCTAAAGCAGTTGCCAAAATCAATAGATTTTAAAGAGAAGCTTTTAAAAATCAGCTGCAAAAACAAAAGAAGAGTGATACTGAAAATTTAATGGTTTGACAAAGAAAGCTACATGTCAATATACATTTGACCAAACCCATAGTGAACCCAAATGTGAACTATGGCCTTGGAGTGATGATGTGTCAGTGCAAGTTTATCAATTGTAACAAATGCAACATACTGGTGAGGATTTTTTTTTTTTTTTTTTTTTTTTGAGACGGAGTCTTGCTCTGTCACCCAGGCTGGAGTGCAGTGACGCGATCTCGGCTCACTGCCACCTCCGCCTCCCGGGTTCAAGTGATTCTCCTGCCTCAGCCTCCCAAGTAGCTGGGACTACAGGTGCACACAACCACGCCTAGCTAATTTTTTGTGTTTTAGTAGAGACAGTGTTTCTCCGTGTTGCCCAGGCTGGTCGCGAACTCCTGCGCTCAGGCAATTCGCCTGCCGTGGCCTTCCAAAGTGCTGGGATTACAGGTGTGAGCTACCGCGCCCGGCCGGGCAGTTTTGATAATAAGGTCGCCGTGCATGCGTGGGGGCAGGAGTATATGCGATATCTCTGCACCTTCCGCCCAATTTTGCAGTGAACCTAAAACTACTCTAAAAACAATGAGGTCCTTAAATATTGCAGGAGAAGAAAAAAGAGGGTGGGGGAGGAGAAAAGGGAGGAGAAAGGGGAGGAGAAAGGAAAGGAAAGGAGAAAGGAAAGGAGAAAAGGAAAGGAAGGGAAGGGGAAGGGAAGAAAAGGAAAGGAAATTGGGCCCTTGACTCAAATTCGCAAGTCCACTTTTCAAAAGGTAAACGAGTTATCTGGATACATTAGGACTCATATTAAATTTCCATTTTTTATTTAACAAAACTTGTTTCCTAAAAACAACTTCACTCTCACCCACTGAAGACCCTTTATCTTAAATAGTTTACTATGAAGCTGCAATAAAAAAAAAAAAAATGTTATTTTAGGCTGGGCGCGGTGGCTCCTGCCTGTAATCCTAGCACTTTGGGAGGCCGAGGCCGGCGGATCACGAGGTCAGGAGATCGAGACCATCCTGGCTAACACGGCGAAACCCTGTCTCTACTAAAAACATTACAAAAAATTAGCTTGGCGTGGCGGTGGGCGCCTGTAGTCCCAGCTACTTGGGAGGCTGAGGCAGGACTCTGGATCACGTGAGCCTAGGGGATCCAGGCTGCAGTGAGCCATGATTGTGCCCCTGCTCTCCAGCCTGGGTGACAGAAATGAGACCCTGTCTCTAAATAAATAAATAATAATATAATATAAAAATATATATCTCTATGATAAGTAGAGAAGCAAAGCAGTTACAGTTGCCCTAAAATGTTTATATTTAATAATGATTACAGTTTAATCAAAACCGTGTTGAACTATATAAATTAAAAATTTGACATTAGAAGTACATAATTAAATATAAGTCATAATAGATCAAATCAACTCACAAAAATACATAGCTAAAAATAAGTTTCTCCTTCAATAAAAAGGCAGAAATGTTTGTAAATATTTTTAATAAAGCAACATTCTGCTTAAGGCTACTAAACTGAAGAAAAAGACATAGTAACCAAAATAGTGTAAGAGACTGGTTCAACAAACTTGGTTCCAAAGACAAAGAGATTTCACATTCTCTTTTCTGAATAAGCAAACTTATTTGGTGATATGATTAGGCTTTGTGTCCCCACCTAAATCTCATGTTGAACTGTAATCTCCATAATTTCCATGTGTCACAGGAGAGACCAGGTGGAGGTAATTGGATCATGGGGGCGGCTTCCCCTATGCTGCTCTCCTGACAGTGAGTCTCACTTGAGATCTGATGGTTTTATAAGCGTCTGGCATTTCCCCTATTGGCACTCATTCTCTCTCCTGCCACCCTGTGAAGAGGTGCCTCCCATCATGATTATAAGTTTCCTGAGGCTTCCCCAGCCATGCTGAACTGTGAGTCAATTAAACCTCTTTTCTTTGTAAATTACCCAGTCTTGGGCAGTTCTTTACAGCAGTGTGAGAATGGACTAATACATTTGGTAAGGTGCAAAACACATGGAGAAAATGTCCCTTATCTGCTTACCTTTGCCAATCAGTTTGAAAAAATATTAATGAAGCACCTTGATAACGCAACCCCACCCTAAAAGTCCTGAGATGGCTGGGAAGGTTCGTTCATGAACTTGTGTGTTAGTGTGAGTGTGTGTGCAGGGAGTATGGAGGTTGCATGGAGCACGGTGGGGTGGGTTGGGGTGGTGGTCATCACATCCTAAAATCAAGAGATTTCCTGCCTTCTCTGCAATCTCCATCTTCCTTTACATTTGCTCCAAAATTGATGCCTTTCCTGCTTTTGCATTCCATTAGTGAAAAGAATATCACCCTTTGGAGAATATCTCACTAGGTTAGGTTTTTCTCCCTTCTTCACCTGGATAATTATTTTCAGTCCCCTATATCTCACCTTAAATATGACTTATCCAGAGAGCCCTACATGAACACTAACCTACTTTACATTCTCCCCCTGATATGGTTTGGCTGTGTCCCCACCCAAATTCCATCTTGAGTTGTAGTTCCCATAATTCCCACATGTCATGGGAGGGAGCTGGTGGGAGGTAACTGAATCATAGGGACGGGTCTTTCCTGTGCTGTTCTTGTGATAGTGAATAAGTCTCATGACATCTGATGGTTTTATAAAGGGGAGTTCCCCTGCACACCCTCTCTTGCTGCCACCATGTGAGACGTGACTTTGCTCCTCATTCACCTTCCACCATGATTGTGAGGCCTCCCCAGCCAGGTGGAACTGTGAGTCAATTAAACCTCTTTACTGTATAAATTACCCAGTCTAGGGTATGTCTTTATTAGCAGTGTGAGAACAGACTAATACATCCCCAATGTCCCCCGACATGTACCCAAGAGTTTCCATAGCTTCCTGTATTTTCACTGTCATGAGATTCATCACACTGCTATTATTCCCTGTTTAATATTTGTCCAAGAATTCTGTTATTATGGGACTGCATTTGCCATGTTCACTGTGTTTAGCAAAGTGAATCTTTAGCAAAGCAAATGGCATATTTTAAGTGCTCAGTAAATATTTGTTGATTAGACGAGTGACTTAGTGTATGGCCTGATGCCAGCAACTGTTTGACTCACCCAACTCACTTTATTCAAAGTCCATGCTCACCAACAAATTCTCGTGGTTATTCTCTAACAGGGAGAGAATATGCTGGTCATGTGGACTCAGGCACATTGATCCTTATGATCTGTAAATTAGCAAACTGATATTCAGTTCTTAGACATCCATTGGATGATCCTTGTTGCTGTGTTAGCCCTCCAAAAATAAATCCACTGTTAGAAGACTAAACAAGAGCAGATTTCTAAATATGTAAAGATGATAAATGCCTGCATTATGGAAAATTGCAAAAGTATACTTAACTAGAGAGATAGCAGATAACACCGAGGCCTTTTTAAGGTCAAGAGATGCTCAAGTCATTGCCATTGCCATTTTTATTTACACCATCTGTATATATTTTAAAATGAAGAAATGCAAAATGTATGCTGCATTTTAAATATGTATATTTTGTAATCATTTAAAAAGTATGCTTTCTGCAAAAATATTAAATGCAACGTGATTGTGCTAGCCACAAGATGATTATAGAATTTATAACATAATGATAATTCATAGTAAAGTTAACTGCTTCCAGTCATGACAGAGTAGGAAAGCCTGAATCATCCTTCTGCTGTTAACACCTAAAGAACTAGAAATAATGTATTCAACAACCATTTTAGACACCAGACAACAGCAATTGCAGGATTGTGATCTCTGAGAGAAAGGAAACAAAGTGAGTTCTACCATCGCCCAGACCTTCTGCCTAGGAGTAATTTCTGGACTGTGATATAGCAATGGGAACCAAGATGGAGCCAGGCAATATTACTGAGTTGAAGAAAAGGCAAGTTGAAATTTGGGGAGGCAGAGAGGTTAGAAATATGTAGGGCAGAGAACCCAAGAGAAGGGAGCTATGGAGATAAATATTTTATAAATTTGCGTAGGGCTTTCTTGAGTCTTCTGCTGAATATCATGTATATGTGTGAAGTGAAACCCTATGAGGCTAGGCACGACAAACTTTCTGGGAAAGAGCAACTACTAGAGATCTGTCAACCAAACGTTTTCCAGAGATCATTCAGGGCTGAAAATTACTTGAATTCCCAACAGCTCAAGAGGAGAAACCTCTGTGAATATAGTAGCATTCAGGGTCACAGCTTCAGAAGGATCACACCCTAGAAGCACTAAATTAGCTCTAGAGTAAATATTACTATAGACCTACCCTAAAAGAGTTTTAAAATAAAACAGAAAAGAATTATAGTGATCACAGATTGCAATTGTCACAGAACAAAGTCAAATACACTTAAAAGAATATTTTTTAAACCAGTACTCAATAACATAAAATTTACAATACCCAGCATACAATAAAAATTACTAAACAAAGAAGAAGCAGGAAAATATGATCCATAACCAGAAGGAAAAATCAGTTGGTTAAAAACAGAACCATTAATAGCAAATACAGAATTTATAGTCAAGGGTATCATAACAACTATTATAAATCTGTTTTATATGCTCAAAGACGTAAAGGAAAGACAAACATGAAGAGAGAGATGAATTACATAGAAATAAATGAAATAAAATTTTTAGAGAAATGCAATACCTAAAATTAAAATTTCCTTGGATAGTATTAACAGCAGGTGAGACAATACAGATAGGAAGTGCAGTGAACATGAAAATGTAGCAATAGAAACTATCCAAAGCAAAACACAGAGACGAAAATATGGGGGAAATAAAACCCAACCTTATTGACCTGTGGGACAATACCATGTCATCTAACATAGTTTTGAAGGAGAGGAGAGAGATGGAACATAGAAAAATATTTGAAGAAATGACAACTAAAGATTTTCCAAATTTGATGAAAACTATAAACTTACAGATCCCAGAATCTCCAATAACCCCAAGCAAGGCAAACATGGTGCATGCGCCAACCCTGTTATGTGACACAAGTGTAAAGTTTCAGAGTCAATGACTACTTGCTTTGAACCTAGCAGAATATTTCTGTAATATGATATTACATGCAACTTCATTTGGAAATAATTTCAAAATTCCTTTATTATGACAGTAAATAAGGCCCACATGAAATGGCATTCCAGAGCCCCCAAGCCATCCCCATAATAAACACTGAAGAGCTCTGCATTTACTATAACTGGTCTTATTTCATTTCTACAGTCTTATTAAGAATGGATCTGCATCTTTTAAAGAACATAGATTGAAGTTATTGTACATTATATTTTTCTCATCAAAACTTATGGTATCAGATGGTGAGGCTCAGCAATGCATCATTTTCTATTTTGCATTGGCTCCTTGGAAACTCAGTTAAATTTTGTTTGAAGCTTCACTGCCTGTTTTCAGTCTCAGTTATTAGTATAATTATTCACGCATTTTCATCCTTTCATCATATGATCTTGGTTCTTTCATCTTTATTTGATGGTTCTATTGAAAGTATTGTTACCAAGCAATGGCCTTGTTGCTCAACACATATGGAAGACAATACTGTGGCACCAGCTTTTGAGAAAAGAAATGGCTTTATCGTGAGGTTGACCAGCAAGAACACAGGAGGCATGGCTCAAATCTGTCTCCTCTATCTGGGGTTAGATCAAACTCTTATGTGTAAGGAAGGACAGGTTGGTATGCAGAAGTGCTGGCAGGGCAGAGTTCAAGGACTTTAAACTTGGCCATTTATGGTAAGGTATGAAATGGTGGATTTCAGCCCCGGATCTTCTAGGATAACAAACTCCTTGTTTCTAAAAGGGTTCTGGCATTCAGATTCCAGTCACATCCTCGTCTTCTTGGTTCCACGGGGAGGAAATGTTGGTTTCTAATGCTATTTGAGGTTAAGGCTTTCCTCCTCTGCACATGCCCAGGTTATATAACTTGCAGTTTTGGCTTTGCTACCTCTGCAAGATAGCTTGATATTCTGTTATCAACAAAAGAAGGTCAGTTTTGGCTGGTCCTGTGCTTATGGTAGAAATTGTTGAAAGTGAAGAAAACCCATTCAGGGATGTTAGGGAAACCAACAAGGGAGAGCATGATACCTTGGAACTAGCAATGATATGGAAGTGAGTCATTACAATGGAAATTGAAACGTAATTATTAATCAGGATATAGAGAATGAATCAAGGAAAGTACAAACACAACCACGGAGGGAAGTTGCTTCTGAAGTGCTAGATGGCTGTAGCTGATACGGTGAGAGTGAAGCTGCTGAGGTTTCAGATTAAACATATGCATGTTCACATCAACTTTTTTTTGAAGCATAGTTGTTAGAGTATGATGAAGGGACAAGCCAAGAGAGCAATAAGGAGAAAGCTACACTGCACTAACTCTCTTAAAAGAAATAGCATGGCTTTGATTTTAAGAATCCAAGATTGACTCTTGTGAATGATTCAAAGCTTTGACCACCAAATGTCTTTGAGTAAATTTCAAGCAATGCATAAGGGAACTAAACTGAAATACAATATTATCTGCTAATGGACATCTGATTTTTGTGCCTTTTTTCTAAAATTAATGCAATTGAACTTTAAATAAACTTTGAAGTGCTTATATTCTTACTCTTTGAGTAATTTGTGCAAGGTCTGTTTCATGTCAAGGGGAATTTTTCAAGAGACCTGGGGCCCACAAGTTCTGCAAATATTATGAACTTGAGAAAATCACTTCTCTTCCCTGGACTCAGTTTCTCCATCAGCTAGAAGTATATTGGTCCTCATCTCAGCAGGAAAAGATGATACATTCTCTAACTGGAGGAGTGGTTATAAAGGGACTGCTTTCAAAAGGGTGGGCAGATGTCTGGGAACCCACCAAGAGGGACAATAGTACCTTGGAGCTAGCAATAATTGAGAAGAGAGTTCATTACCATCCCTAAATATGAAAGTGAAAGGGATAAGCTATAGGTATCCCAGGTGCTGAATCTGGAGAGAATAGCTGTATAAAGAGGGCAGTCTGACAGAAGTTGTAACCTTTCATGGAGTGATGCAGCCACCAGGGAACCTGAAAGGAAAGATTAATAAATAAATAAAATATGCAGACCTTCCCTTCCTACCATCCTCTGATGTCATGATAGGGACTCCTAGCCCTTGACTTAACACAATCAGAAGATGATAGGGAATGGGGCTGCTATAAGTTGAACTGAGGAGTCGTAAAAAATATGTTGAGGTACTGACCCCCATTACCTCATAATGAGACTTTATTTGGAAATAGGATTGTTGCAGATGTAATTAGCTAGCTTAAGATAAAGTCATATGGAGTAGGGTGGGCCCCTAAATCCAGTATGACTGGCATCTTTGTAAGAAGCGGCGATGGGAAGACACAAACACACACAGGGGGAATGCCATACAATGACAAAGGCAGAGATTGGAGTTAGGCAGCTGCAAACTAAGGAATGCCTGTGATTGCTGGCAAACCACTAGAAGTTAGGAAGAGGCCAGGATGGATATTCCTCTAGGTTTCAGGGGGAACGTGGCTCTGCCAACACCTTGATTTCAGACTCTAGCCTTCAGAACTGTAAACCAATTGATATGATTGGGTTTTGTGCCCCTCCCACCGACCCAAATATCATCTTGAATTGTAACCTGTAATCCCCATGTGTCAAGGGAGAGATCAGATGGAAGTAATTAGATCATACTGTTCTCGTGATAGTAAGTGAGTTCTCATGAGATCTAATGGTTTTATAAGGGCCTCTTTCCCCTTCACTTGGCACTTCTTCCTGCTTCCTTGTGAAGAAGGTGCCTTGCTTCCCCTCCACCTTCCACTATGATGGCAAATTTCCTGAGACCTCCCCAGCCATGCTGAACGGTGAGTCAATTAAACCTCTTTCCTTTATAAATTACCCAGTCTTGGGCAGTTTTTATACCAGTATGAAAACAGACTGATACAACAATACATTTCTGTTCTTTTATGCCACCCAGTTTGTGGCACTTTGTTACAGTAGCCATGGGAAACTAATATGGGAGCCCACTGATGAACTCCTTACACGTCAGACTTTCAGGGTGTAGAGATGGTTAAAAGAAAGCAGAAAGTGAATTTGGAGGAGTAAATTAAAAATATTTCTCAGAGGGGTAATCCAGAAAGCCTGCATGGCTCTGCTTTCTGAAACAGCCATGAATAGAGCAGACAGGCTCCCTGCCCTTAGTGCTTGCGTGCTACTTCTAACACCTCCCAGACCTGAGTGTAAGGCTTGGTGCTTACTTTCTTTAAATGGATAAATGTCAGCTTCTCCCAAAGTAATGTGAAATTCCAACTCTTACCTCTTTCTTATAGGTTTTTAGTATAGACTGTGAATAGAATGTATTCTGGGAAATGGCTAGAGTTGAGGTTGTAACTGGAAAAAGGACCACATATGAAAAAGGGCCTTGTCTGCCATCCTGAGACATTCAGAATATAAACTGAGTGCTAGCGGGAGGTACCATATAATTTTAAGTAGCAAACTGACCTGATAAGCACATCAACTGTATCTTTCTCTAGTTAGCACTAACTTCAGTACCTTTATTACATATCTTGCACCCTTCTTTATCTTTTTAGCTGTTTTTCAAATACATATTTAAATTTTAATGATAAAAATAAGAGATTCACTGTTAAAAAATTAAAGAAATTGAAGAAAAATTAAATTTAATTTAAAAAATTAAAGAAAAAATTCAATCACACAGTCATCACCTGCTCTCAACATTTTTGTGTGCCTCCTTCTAGGGTTATATTTTATTGGCTAAATAACACTTTTTGCAAGGTTCCATTTCCCTATCATTGGTTTTTTTATAATTTTAAAGTTTTCACTATAGAAAAGATGCTTCAGTTCACATTCTTATACATAAAGTTTTGACTGCATAGTTTCTTTTTACTTTCTATAAATTTCCAGTAGTGTGAGAGCTAAGTTAGAGCATATGAATATTTTAAAAGATTGTGCCAATCAGTATTCCCTATTTGCAATTGATAGAAATTCAGATCATACTAATTTTAAAAAATGAGACTCTACTAGCTCGTATGACTGGATAGTCTAGGAACAGATCTATCTTCAGTTACGGTTGAACCTAGAGGTTATAACAATGTCAGTAAATCTCTCTCTGTCTCTCTCTCTGTAAATACATGTTTGTGTATTCTCAATTGAAGTTATTTGCCCAATAAATTAACTGTAAATATTCTCTCCATATATACTTGCTTTTTATTTTCTTGATGTTATTTTTCAAAGAGCAAATATTTATAGTTTTGATGAAAGCCAATTTATTAATTTTCATGGCTCATGCTTTTGGTGTCTGATCTAAGAAATTGTTGCACACCCCATGGCTCAAAGTTGCAAATATTTTCTCCTATGTTTTATTCTAGAAGATGATAGTTTTTGCCTTTATGTTTAGATCGATGATCCATGTCAAATTAATTTTTTGTCTATGATGTGAAATGAAAGTTGAGATTCATTTAACTTTTCCTTATGAATATCCAGATGTTCTTCTAGCACCATTTGTTGAAAAGACTCTCCATTTCCCCCATTTAATTACCTTGGCATCTTTGTCAAAAATCAATTGACCATAGTTACATAGGTTTATTTCCGAACTCTTCATTGAGTCTTATTGATGTATATGTCTATCCTTACACCAATACCATGCTGTCATGATTATTACAGCTTTATTGTAACTTTTGAAATCAAATAGTAAAATCCTTTCTGTTGTGTTCTGTTTCAAAATGGTTAGGGCTTACCTAGATCTATTACATTCCTACAAATGCCTGCTGCTGGGATTTTTATTGGGATTGCACTGAATCCGTAAGTCAATTTGCAGAGGACTGTCATCTTAACAGTATTGAGTCTTCCAATGCATGAATAAAGTATGTATCTCCATTAATTTAGGTAGTCTTTAACTTCTCTAAGCAATGTTTCATAGCTTTTAGTGTTCAGGCCTCATATATAATTCCTTAAATCTCTTCCCAGTATTTCATGGGTTTTGATGGCATTGCAAATGGTATCTTCTCAAGTAATTTTCCAATTCTCTATCCCTCTCCCTCCCTCCCTTCCTTCCTTCTTCCCTTCTTTCCCTTCCTCCCTTCCTCTCTTTCTCTATCTTATAGCTCTGCTCATTTATGATTCTTCTTTGCTTCTTGGCCACATTTTCTCCTGCCATGAACAGGTTATCTGCAAAAGAAATGATGGCTACTGACATTCCTAAACCTAATCCCTTAAAACCCATGATCCAAAAAGGGAAGATTCTTCCCCAATATCTCCATTACCAAATTACCAAAAAAGTCTATTCTTGAACTTCTTTGAATGGCCAGATGTGCCAGGTTTTAAGGAATAGGGAAGAGTTTGCCAAAGAAATCTGTCCCAAGTACTAGGAAGACCAAACGTATAGTTCACAAAATTTCCTACGATAATCATGACATGTATTATCCAATCATTTTCTAGAAAAGTAGCGTTGGTTTTAAACAGTATATAAATATCCTTTCTCATTTTTCATAGTCTATGCTCTAATACTGCTTTTCGCCATCAGATCTCTGAATTATTATGATATTCTTTCCACCACTGGTCTTGCCCTCCTCTCCTTCACTCAGCCCATAGTCTGGCTTTTCCTTGTGCTTCACGGGGTGGAGCAATTTTAGTCCATTTCCCAGGGAACTGAGAACATGTGCTGAAATCCCAAGCATCCATCTACAGAAGTTTATTTAAGCTTCTAGTTGCAGACATAGGTGAAACAGCCTATCTGCTTTGAATTCCAGTATTAATATGTTATATATGTTTAGAGAACTCTTAACTTGGAAGTAAATGATTAATAGGGGACTTTCTGACAGTTAGAATGACCTAGAAGACCAATAATGCCGTCTGACCCTTTCCATTGCTTCCCCATACTGCTAGAAAAGGAGGGACACATCTCACGGCTCAAGGATTTCCTTCCCCATTCTTTACTTTACTTTCCCATTATTTACTTTACTGATGGAGTAGAAAGTGGCATAGCATAGGTTTTCCAATATTGTATTAATTTCTTTAAAGTCACTAGGGTTTCAATACATAGCACTTAAGAAGAACTAAATGAACTAAATGAGGTCCTGAGATCCTCAAAGGGTTAATATACCTCCTTAAATTAGAATTGAGAGCATAAGCTTTTATTAATTGCAGTTAACAGTCAGCATGACATTTTAAAGGAACCTTAGAGATTAGTTTATACAATAGATCATCATAGAGAAGATTGCTAAAAAGGCCAAACTATGTCTTTCACATAACGAGTACATTTCTCTCTGTCTGACTCAGAAAATCCATAACAAAGGTGTCATCTTGATTCCCAGAAAGTGGCTTCATTTTTATTAGCAACAAAAACTTTACAACTAAAGTTTTAATGTTTCCATCTGAATAAAAAGAATCCATCTTAAAGAGTCACTCGTAACCGTTGGGAAACCAATAGATAAAAATCATTTGACCTCTTTGGTTCTTGCTCCATTACCTAAAACCCTGAATTTCTAAGTATATTGTTACTATGTGTACCAAAAGAAAGTAATTTGGGATGGTATTATTACACCTATAAATTGGTTCAGTGCTAGTAGAGAAAGAAAAGAGGGTAGATCCTGATTTTCAATTACGTATTGTAAAAATTTTTACCAATTCTCCCTGTAATTAGAAGTTTTTTCCTGTAAAATTCTCAGGATCCACACAGTTTGCACCTAACCAAGAAATTAAAGCATTTTCTAAAGTTATGGAGGCTTCCATCAATTGGTGTGCATTGATCATTTCCCAATTCCTAATGTTCAGAGGACACATAAGCTGCAGTTGAAAAATAGCCTCCTGGCTGGGTGCAGGGGCTCATACCTGTAATCCTCCCCTTGGGAGGCCAAGGTCGGGGGAACACTTGAGCCCAGCAGTTCAAGACCAAGCTGCACAACATAATGAGATGCCACCTCCAAAAAAAAAAAAAAATAGCCAGGAAAAAAAAATAGCCAGGCTTGGTGGTGCATGCCTGCTGTCACAGCTACTCAGGAGTCTGAGACAGGAAGATCACTTGAGCCCAGGTGGTCAAGGCTGCAGTGAGCTGTGCTCATACCACAAGCTGTGCCTGGGCAACAGAGCAAGACTCTGTCTCTAAAATAAAGAAGAAAAGAAAAATTCCTCAATCACAGAACCAATATGCTTATTACATATCTGCTTATTATGAACCAAATGTCAGGAACAGCCAAGCCTCTTCCTTTGTCCTTTTATTTCTGCACTTTTACTGACTATAAAATTACGGTATGTATGTTTTTTCATAGAAGTTTTGTTTTAGAAAAATTTATCTGTCATTGGTCCACTAATCTACTATTCATCTTATAGTTTACTAATATTTCAATTTTTTACTTTTCTTTTTTTAGATAACATAAAACAAATTAAGTTATTTGATACCAAAGTATCAGTATGGTTTAAGAATTTCGCTAGTTCACTGTTTCATTAGTTGAACTTTCAATTGTTCCACAGGTTTTACCTGCTTTTCTCTCTTTCTCAAGCTGATTTTCCACTCATTTCAAAAAGTATTGTTGTAAAATTATAAGGAACAATGTAAATGTCCATCATTCTATTACTGGTCAAACACATTATTGCATATTCATAATAGGAATATTAGGAAAACATTAAAAAGGAATGTTACGGTGGGAAAAGGAAATACAATGACAATTTTCTATAATATGCTCTCATTTTTTTTAAATAAAAATAAGGGATGCATAAATAAAGACATGTATGCATAAATCTTGTATAGAAGAATGCACAAGAAACGACCAACTGTTTAGTTACCTTGGAGAGGCGATAGAAGAATATCTCTATCGAGTAGAGTGCATCATGACACTTTTCATTTTATGATCTTAAGAAAAAGATTATCTTTATCTACCACTGTGATAAACTTAAATAGTAAACTTCTCAGTAATCCCTGATTTTGTAGCGGAAAATTGTTTTCCACTTTCGGTTTGCTAAGTATGACAACCTCTGTCACCTCACCACTAGGGAAAATAGATTTGTATTTATTGTTCCAAAAGCTCTCTAAGTGAAAACTCATTTTCCCTAACTTTTAGTGGAAGGAAAGCCCAAAAGAAGGTCTAGTTTTGCTTTTATGCCCTTTGTATCTAAGATGGATTATGTTATTTCAGTTCATGCTCACATCTGTACATCATAATAATGTACAACTTGTACAAAACAAAATAATAATTGAGAATAACTGCACGGATTGAATAAAAATAAGCAATTTTAGAATGTTTGGGGTTGAGCTTTTTTGAAAAAAGATTCCCTTAAGTAGTCTTGAAATATGACTTTAATTTATCCATTAAATTTAACAGAATTCAAATACAGACTTCACAGCTGTTAAAATCATGCAATTGACACTAATGTTTTATCATTACTAGTTAGCATACAATTTTTTTTTGTAATTAGAACTGGGTTTTGTTATGTACAATTACCAAAAAATTGTAATGCTCTGAAAAGAATATTAAAAATATAAATATGCCTACTAAATAACTGTTATCTGAATCAAACTGTACAGATTCATAATTAATCTTATCTCTGCATTTGTTAACCCTTTTTTTGAATCTCCTGAGCTACCTATATTATGCCACAGAGCATACTAGGAAAACTTCTGGACTTTGTTTTGTTTTTAAAAGAGATTACACATTTTTAGTGTATTTAAAAATTTTTATCTCCTGGAAAAGAATTTTTTTCACTTAAGCTTATTTAATACAAGAGTTTCAAACCTCTCTAAATGGGTTATGGCATAGTCTTATTGAGTATTTGTGTTCAGATTTCAAGATCTGGATAAAATATTTTATTTTTTTATTTTTATTTTTACTTTTTTTAGAGTAAGGGTTTTGCGCTGTAGCCCAGACTGCAGTACAGTGGTGCTATCATAGCTCACTGCAGCATTGAACTCCTGGGCTCAAGCCATCCTCCTGTCTTAGCCTCCTGACTAGCTAGGACTACAGGGGTGCATCACCATACCTGGCTAATTATTTTGTATTTTGTAGGTGAGGTCTTGCTATGTTGCTCAGGCTTCCTATCTTGGCCTCCCAAAGTGCTGGGATGACAGGCATGAGCCACTATGGCCAGTTGGATGAAACATTTTCAATGTGGAAATAAGGTGCCCCACCTAAAGCAGCCAAGGCTCTGGTATTCTACAACTCTTCATCCACTCTCTCCTTTATCCACTCAGCCCCTTCCACATTTATCCCCCACCTTGGACTCCATGCACACCCCTGCCTCTGTATCCTTGCACTTGCCATTCCCCATAAATAAAATGGTCTTCCCTATCCACATGGCTCCCTCTATTGCTTCTCTCAGGACTTTACTAAAAGGCACCTTCTCAGTAAGGACTGACCCTACCATATTTTCCAAAATGTTGCATCTCATTCACCTGCTGCATGTTTTTCTGTTTAGCACTTATCACAATCCAAAATACTTTTTATTTTAGGTATTAGTTTCTTTTTTAGTTTTTTTTTCCTTTGAGACGAAGTGTCGCTGTTGTCCCCCAGGCTGGAGTGCAATGGTGTGATCTCGGCTCACTGCAACCTCCGCCTCCTAGGTTCAAGAGATTCTCTTGCCTCAGCCTCCCTAGTAGCTGGAATTACAGGCGCCTGCCATCACGCCTGGCTAATTTTTGTATTTTTAGTAGAGACAGGGTTTCACTATGTTGGCCACGCTGGTCTCGAACTCCTGACCTCAGGTGATCCGCCCGCCTCGGCCTCCCAAAGTGCTGGGATGACAGGCGTGAGCCACCGTGCCTGGCTTTCTTTTTGATTTTTTTAAATGGTTTAGTTTGTTTTGTTCACTGCTGTATCCACAGTACCAGTTCCTGACATGTAGAGGCATTCAAATTTTTAAAAATAGATAAATAAATATAGGGCAATACAGTGCCTGAATGACAAGTAGTTGGAACCAAATAGTTATCTCCTATAAATGGGGCACATCTTCTCCAGTTTACCATGGATTTCTCATTCCTGTTATCTGGCCCACTTTATTCATTTATATTGTCTGCCTAGCCTCACTTAGCTTTTGCAATTGTAACCCTTGAATCACGTTTTTAACTTATTATTCTCTCTGACCCATCTTAATTGAACCCACTTGACTCAATAATCCATCAACAGTTATTACCACAATAGTTTATGTACTCAGTTAAGACCCACTCCCCAACACCCAATTGTCTAAAAAAGTCATACACTGAAGCAAATGGGGTGACACCTATGAAAGGCTTATGGGACAATGGTATGCCACACCATACACCAATGGAAAAATCACAGCATACAATACATATACTTTAAGCCTAAGTCATATATTGGATAAGAATTTCACTGAAACTATGGGTTTGCAGAATTCCCCCATTTTGTTCAATTTTGCCAAGTCACAAGTTCGGGGCATTGATCAATTACACATGACTCATAACTTTATTAAAATTTTGTAGGTCTATATGAGCTGAATTCAAGCTGTAGCTTCAGAGTTAGCATAGAACCTGAAGACTTAGTAATAACAGAGGAGAAACTCCTTTTGCCTCCTCATATATGCAGAATTGAAGGCACTTGTTTTGCCTTCGATTTTAGTTCCTTAACACGTGTTTTCAAAACACGTGTTAAGGCAGTAAAATTGGCACACTATCAGTTAGATATTGCCATAATTACAGTGTAATAAGACATCTCAAATTTCAATGGCAAATAACAACAAGCATTTATTTCTTGCTTGCTTATCTGTGAGTCAGTTGCAGTTTGGCTAATCTGAATAAGGTGCAGTAGGGTTTGGTTCAAAGCTGCAGGTGTCCTAGGTCTGTTCTACATGTTCCTCATCTTCCTTAGACCAGCAACTACTTAGGCATGGTATCAGGCTGGTGCAAAAGTAATTGCCGCTTTGCCATTACTTTTAATGGCAAAATTTGCAATTACTTTTGCACCAACCTAATACTCTCGATGCAAAAGCAGAATCTAAATTTGCAGGTATATTGCTGTCATAATATTCTTTATGTTGGTCAAGTCAAGCCACTAAGCCCTCCAGAAAGGAGCAGGAATGTACACTCCGCCATCATGAGGCCAGAGCAAGGCTATGCCTATAAAATACCATTTAGGGAAATGAAAAAGTTTAAACCAATAAATTGATCTAATATATACCCACTATTATGCAAGTAGACAGATACCTGATGTATCTGTAATCTTAAATCTTGGGATGCATACTCGGGGAAAAAAAAATCAGATAGTCCTCTTACTATGGCATAGGTGAACAATGAACATAGAAAATGAAGACTGAAGACTGCAGCAAATCACTTTACCTTCTGGACATTGAGTTCTAAGAACTCAGATGTTAGAACTGAAACTCTACAAAGCATTGGCATCTCAAAATTCTGAGACAGTAATAACCACAGAACATGAGGAGTAGCTTTGTCTCCAAAGATGTGGGCAGAAACCACCTTTTTGCAATTTCTCTAATGGAATTACAATTAACCACAGACCTGTTGTGGAATAAGGCTCCACTGGGTATTACGAGTTTGACTTAATGAATACGATTCAACAGTGTACGGCATATTCTCTGAGTCTCTCTGGAAAGGCGTTTAAATGGTGATTTCACAAAATATTACTTTTAATCAAATCACATTGGGATGTCATTATTTAATAGTTTATCTTTCTCTAAATAGATTAAATTTTACTGGAGACCATTTTTTTTTTCAGCCAAATGTACTATATATTTTTGATGAAGCCTTCTTACTATTTGACAATCTGCCCATTCAACCTGGCTTCCCCTGAAAAGAACTGTGTGCTGAAGAAGAAATGCATATGTTGATGTCTATAAATCCAAAGAGAACACAATATTTTTTTAGTCCCAAATTGCAAGATGCTTCCAGGACAAACAAAAGAATTGCCAGTGGAAACTCTGGATATTAGTATTTGAAGTGTTCTAGGGAAGCTGGAAATTTTTGTGAAATAAAAACATAGTGTAATTTGAAATTACACACATTCGCTGAACAAACCTTTGCCAAACTGGCTGCTCAGAGACTATTTTTCCACCCAAATAGTTTAATGGTTTTTCTTTTAAGTATTAGTTGAAAATATTTACCTACAAGCTCAAAGAAATGTCCTGGAGTTGATTTAAATCTAGTTGGAAATCATTCTGGGGTTTTGTGTGTGTGTGTGTGTATGTGTGTGATTCCTTATAAAGAAAAATATAGAATATCGTCAATAACAGTAAAAACACAGGGCACGACTTCTCAATTACCTAAAAAATGTCACTGGCAACAGTAAAATTACAAGTTACAAATTATGTCCTAAGAGAGTAGAATTAATCAATGGAACAAGAGAGATGTGGTGCTTCAGCAGCACAAGATGGGAAGAATTAATAGGCCCAACTCAAGAAGTTGTGAGAAAGTGTTAAAAACTCCAAATCCTTCAAAATATTTATTGAACAGAGAACAATATCTAGCAACAGGCTGAAAAATAAATCCCTTGGCTTGAACAACTAAATAGAAGATTGGATGTAAAATTTGCACAACCTGACCACACCCTTTATTTTAAAAGAATAACTTAATAAACAACTCAAAGCCAGAACTTCTCTCTAGATTTTACACCAAAAATAGCTCAATACCAGCTAGGCTAGTGGATCTAATTATGTGCTATAACAGAGGCCACTTGGAGTACTGTTCCTTTTTTGCCAGAAAATTCCCTTGCCCCCTCAAGAATTTTTTTTATTAACATTAGCAAATAAAGGAATTTCAGTACTTTATTTTATGACCACTGGCATCGGTGGTTACAATTTGAAATAACTACCGTATCTTAGCAACTCTAATCTTAACAAAATAAATGCAGCAAGGAGCAAACAGGCTTCGCGCCATACTAATGTCTCATCAACGTCCAAAAAAGGGGAAGGGGGGAAATAAATGAAGGATGACTCTCACTGTGCTGGTACTGTGGAATTGGCAGCTCTCCCATGACCAAAACATTACATTTCTTTCCATTTTCACAGTAGGGGCACCTGCAATGATATATTTTAAGAAAAAAAAAATTTACTTAGACCTAAAGGGGCAGGCATAAAAGAGAGAGGGGAAAGGATGATTAATCAGAAGAGAAAGATGTGAGGAAAAAATTAAAATTATATCCTGCTTATTTTTTTTTTTCCTTATGATGCGGCGATCACAGCAATGGTAGCATCTGTTAGTTGTCTCCTAAACTTCATTCCAATCAATACTCACATTTGCACAATATGATAGCTCCCCCCCTTAGACACTAAAGCCTGAGGTAGCTCCAAATTCAGATAACTACCATCAGAAAGAAGGCACTACATAAATTGTGAATAAATGAATGAATCCAGTTCTGTCCCTTCAAACTAGTTAGTAAATATTAAGGACACAAAGCTCTTGATTCACTTCATACTTCTAGATCAATCACTTAAAAGTGTTCCTAATGTAGAACTTGGTCCAAGTGTACATCCACATCTATCTGAAGTCAACCTCAGGAAGCATACCTTAAAGAAAAGATCGGGGACTTTGCGGTTAGAAGGACTTGAGTAGGGACCTCCACTCCATCATTTCCTAGCACTATGAACTTACGATACTACATTTAATATCTCTGAGCTTCTGATTCTTCTTTAGCCAAATGGGATAGAACTCCCCAGGAAATAAAACGACAGTGAAGTTGACAATTGGAACAATGTCTTAAAGCTTCTTAGCCCATTTCCTGGTAAGTAAATTTACCATCCAGTGAGTCCTTTCAATTGATTTCCTTTCAATTGAGTCATGTAGGCCACCACTGGCAAACATATCACACGTGGTAGCCTACTCAATACTATCTTGTTTTATACTAACCAGGTTAAACACCACTTTTCAATATGTTGAGCTGCTGAGTTCTTTTGTTCATTAACTCTTGAATCTGGTTATTCTGTCCATTTCCAACGGCAAGTTAACATCTTGTTTAAGCTTTAATTAACTCTTGTCTTTACTATTGATTGTAATAGCCTAAATATTGCTCTTCCAATGCAGTCTTGTCCCTTCCAATCTGCTGCCAGTATTCTCTTTCTAAATTTGACAATGTATTTTCCCTGTTTTAAATTCTCCTTTATTTAATGTATGAGCCTCCAAGTTCTGAGCTATGCCTACTTTTCAAGTTCCATTTCCTAGCATTCTTTCTATCCTGAACCCTACACTCCAATTCAAACCAGTGTGCTTCTAATTCTGCTTCATAACCTAACACTTTTTGGCAATTTTGCTCTCAACATTGCATGCTTTTCAAACTTTTTTACTCCATTTATAAATTCCTTCAGAACTGGAACATTATTTCTCCAGTGAAGACATTCCTGCAAGCTATTTAGAAGGTTGGTAATATTCTACATAGGATCATATCTATACAATATACTATGTCTTTACAGCACATAATTACCATGCTTTACAATTATTTACTTGCTCGTGTGTCTCTCCCATTAGACTGTGAGTCAGAGACTTCAGGACAGAGAATAACATGGTTCATTATTCTCATTGTCTAGCACAGTGTCTGAATTTAATACATACTCAATAAATGTTAGCATATCTCCTTTACCACTCTCCTTCCTATCCTTCAAATAATATAAAGATGGATTGAATTGACCTGTTTAGACTTTTATTTTGATCATTGTAGCATCAAATTCTACTTTATTTGTTAATATAATGATTGATCTCATCTAAAAGAATACACATCTCTTTACTACAGAAAACAGATAGAAACTTAGAAAAAATAACTTATAATATTATTTTAGTGCTTCATGAATATTCTTATATCTATTTTATTTTTTGATGACCATAACCCTATTTTGTGTGTTTGAAACCTTGAATCTTCCTTTAGGTTCTCTCTCCCTCTCTTTTTTACCTTGGTCCCACTTGCTTTATATTGCATTGGCAAATGCTCGTAGCATGTATACAGTAGAAACGAAACCAACGATAATGATGATTGAGATAAAAATGTTACCTTTTTCTATTAGAGTCATAAATTCTGAAGATTAAAACAGATATAATGTTATATGTTAAAATTCTAATAGAATTGAGTTGTGACATTGATATGTGATTTAAAAATTGGTATAATATAGAAAAAATCCTGTATGTTTAAACTCCTGTAGAAAATTTTCAACTAATTCATATAATAGATAATATATATTATATGATAAAGAATACATATGAAGTGCTCAAGAGCACAGTTAACTTTCTGTAATACAGCTTTCCTCGTGGACTTTAAAAAAATTATTCACTAACTCTCTCCGTCTCCAGGAGACTCATCATCAACCATTCAGAACTCCTCATTTTTCATCCTTGTAAGAAATACTGCCAGAGAAACACTGTCTATAACTTACTGATAGAAGGGTGTCAAATTTCACCCTGCATATGCTGAAGAATATCTCAAAATGGAAATAAAACCAAAGAGGAAAAACTACCATTATGTCTGAAAAAAGAGGGAAGTCATCCAAAGTTAGAAAAAGGGAGAAAAATCAATCCAATGGCCAAGAATAAATTCATTCAAACAACATACCATGTGCTTGGTACTATGATTGGCATTCAGGAAAATAAACTAAAGAAAAAAAAGTAACTATCCTTCATGGTAGTCATGGAAACAGATAGGCGACCACTCACTGATTATTATGATATGCCCTGAGCCTTGTATTGTTCATGAATATTCCATCCAGAACCTATAATTATGGATTATTGAAAAAAGAGTCATGTCTAAATATAATATTATTTCTATTC
This sequence comes from Macaca nemestrina, assembly GCF_043159975.1. Classification (NCBI taxonomy): domain Eukaryota; kingdom Metazoa; phylum Chordata; class Mammalia; order Primates; family Cercopithecidae; genus Macaca; species Macaca nemestrina. The sequence goes on along the minus strand of NC_092126.1, from coordinate 133,788,460 downwards.
TGTGAAGAAGAAAACGTATTTACAAATATTTAAGATGGTAGGGTTATTTTAAGGGTGACAAAAAATAAAGTTCTATTGGTTTTTTTTCCCTCTAAAAATGTTTTTTATCCCAATGATAGTCTACTTTGTAAAGAATACACAAAGCCTTCCTTTCATAGTTTGGATTGCCAGATTAAATACAGAGTGCCCACAATTTTTTTAGTATTGTGTCCCACATATTGCTATGTAAATGCAGGTTGTTGTCAACAACCCCTTAAATATGTTTCAGTTATCAAGATTGTTCCTCGTATTTCAATGGAACGTCCTTATACTATCAATTGATTCGTTATTTAACTGAACTTTAAATTAAATTGCGCATCTCATGTTTTTATTTGACAAGTCTGATAACCCTGCGTATAGTGATGCCCATCCAATGATCACACTCCCCACTTTGAGTTCACTCTATGTTGTTTCAGTGGACCAGTGGATTGAACAATGATGAGATACCAAGCAGCATACTTGGTCTTGTGTTTACAACAGCAGTGTTGTTCAAGCATTTAGACTTAGACAGTTTCTTTCCAGCTTATGTTCAAACTGCTTCTGAGATGTTGCTCAAGTAACGAAGTGTGACCTTTATCCTTTCCTCCTGGTGAACAAAACAGAAATTTTCTAAGGAGATATAAATATCAAAAATTAAAAATGGTGATGTACTATTCCAAGCATCTTAAGGCTGTCAATACTTTATGCTTTTAAAAAGTTGCTATGGTTCACCCCAGAAGCATCTGCATATATCTGTGGGGTTTTTTTTATGGTGTGTAGTGAACTTTGATATCTTTTGGGGATAAAAGAACTCTCTGTCTATCTGCATATATATATTTAACAATGCAAGTTATTGTTATATAAATGTAGACTGTTGTCAATTTCAGTTCCCTACCATATCAAAAGAACAAAGCAGGCAGGAAGAGCAAGAGGATGATCTAATATGCCTACGCTAATAACAAAGCCAGTGTCCTAAATTGGCAATGGCAGCCCTCTTCTGCGGAGATTGTTTTTAACACCATCAGTAGACATTCAAAAGAATTGGATGGTGACAGGAAGAGCACATTTTAAATTGTCAACCTTCATGATGTCCTTTTGAAGAATAGCAATTACATAACTCGGGGAGCTTTATTTTGCATTTGAATATATATATATATATATATATATATATATATATACACACACACACACACACACACAAAGCAGTGTGCAAAAATGTTATGCAAGAATCCATATTCTGAATTCTTTGTAGAAATTAAAGTTACTTATTTTTTACTATAATCTCGTTTCCCTTTATTACCCAGTTACCAGTTAAGGTTGGCATCAATATTAAGTAAGTAGTACAGAATTAAAACTGCTTTCTATTTAAGTTATTAACAAATTCATTTAAAGAGGCCATTGACCATATGCTATTTCTTAATCATATTCAAATTTGAGTTTGTGATTTTCCAAGAATCATGTACTTTTTAACTCTATATAGCATTAAAACATTAAGAGTTTGTTAATAGTCTAATATTGTGTTAAAGTTTTACGTTGTTTTCTCTTAGGCAATGAGAGAGGAAAATGCTATCCAAAAGTAATTTTATATCACCAAAATTTCATTTGGTTTTTTTCTAATTCTCATCTTCTTTTGAAATAATTTTAGAAAAAAAAATCTTTTAAAAATGCAGACTTAACGCCAAGAGAAATGCATTGCAAGCACCCTAAATAGTTAATGTATTTTCTAAATGAATGATTTAAAATAGCTATTAAAGGAGAGGAAATGAGCTTAGGTTTCTAGTAATGACTTCTCCTCTTCAAAATGAAATCTGTAAATCCCTGATTGCAATTCCAAATCCCCTAAGGACCAGCAGTTCTGGGACCAGGGCTCACTGACTTTATGTCTAATAGCACCAGATAAGTAGTATGATTTTTATATATATAATTTGGGGGAATATTCAGAATTTATAGTCCTGAAGACAATTTATGAATGAATTTCCTTTTTAAAGTACATTATTCTAAAAATCAACTTTTCCACCCAAATTGTAAGCAGAGCACATAGGAACGTGAGAGGCATGGATATATACATAGAGACATATGTGTATGTATTTATATATGCGTGCACACACATGCACAAAATATAAGTACCATTTTATTCATAAGAGCATAATGATTCAGCCTGTGATTGTTAATAAAAATGCATTTCTAACCATCAAATTTGAGTCTATTATTCTAAGTTAATTGCATTTGCCCTAAAGAGACTTACAGCTGGCTGTCAGCCTGTTTGTGTCAGTTTCATTTTATTCATCAGTCAATCTTGTCTCTTCTTCTTTTTACATCCCATGTATTGATCAAATAGATTTGTTAGTCTACTCCACAGCTTTCACAGCATTAAAAAATTAAAAATAATCTTGATATTATCATCAGATGCATTTGATTACCTCGTTCATTTACATGTTATTTTAATTGATATTTCGGTAGCAAATAGAATGCCCTTTTGACAGGCCCATAAGACTGCCATTAAATATAATAGATGTAACTCACTCAAAGAGGCATTGAGAAAATGTTAAACATGAAAAAGTCTACACTGCAGTGGTCGGCAGCGTTTCAGCTTTTCAGTTGGAACAGAGAATACTCATCATGGTAAACATTAGTTCCTTACTGGAGTGCATTACAGAGTAAGGAAGCATCTTGTTAAAATTGGTCCTCAGCAATTATTAGGTGGTGAAGTGGATTAAAGAAATAATGGGCACCTTGTTCCCATTTGAGCCAAAGAAAAACAGTGGGGGAAACCGAAGAGCAGGGAGGTTAGGCTAGGAAAGTAGTTAAGGTGGAAAGTCTGCGAAGAATTAGAATCTTCCATATGTGAGTCAAGTTGCGTAGAGGGGAGATGAAAGGCATCACAGGGTGAGGAGATAATTAGCAGATCAGAAGCAAAGCAGTTAAAAGGTGACCCTTACCTCCTCTGTTACTCAGTCTAGGAAACTATAGACAATTATTACAGTATTTTCTCCAGGGATGTGTGATACAGTTCCTCCACGTGTCCTCCAAGACACAAAGCTCTCTCAGAATTGTCATTGTATTGCTTGAGTTCAGTGCTTTTTATGGAAATTCCTTTACATCATGCCAGCCTTGTCTTTCAGCCTTGCTTTAGATCAGTGATGCCCAACTGAGGGTGATTTCAGTCCCCGGGGGACATTAGGAATACCTGGAGACTTTGGAGAAGCTGCTGCTGACATCAAGTGGGCAGAGGCCAGGGACGCTGCCACCCAACCCAGAATGCGTAGCACAGCCCCCCACGACAAAGAATTCTCCAGTCCAAAATGACGATAGTGCAGAAATTAAGAAACCTTGCTTTAGATGTGTGGCTGAAATACACTTAAAGCCAAAAAACGAAAATTACATCACAGTTCAGCAGCAGCACAGTGAGTGGGATTTAAGCAGCTCTGAAAGACAGAGAGCAGTGCAGCTGCTGCACACAGCATTTCACACTGGCCTATTAAATAATACAATTCATTACCTAGACCCCAGGAACAGTTGAGCCAAATACAACCCCAATTTTAAGGAAAACAAAGAAAAATGAAAATTATTGCTTGATAGAAGACATTTCAAAGGCCTCCAAGACAAACCAGCTGAAAAATCCCCAATAAAAAGACTCAGCAAGAAAATTGTGTCACAGCCCCTAATCCTCAACAGACCTTAACAAGATGTTCATGAGCCAAACACTCTTGTCTGCAGAAGACAAAAGGCACAGGAAACAATATAGTCTAGAGAAGGATTATCGTTAAGAGGCAGGAGAAAGATAAAACAGATTCCTCAACCTTACAATTAGAACTCCTAAAAAGAATAACCAGAAATGTGCTAAAAACCATGTCACAAAACAGTTATATCGTTCTGCTCTTGGGAAATTAGTATTTAGGTTAGGCCTGGGGCAATTTTTAAAGCCTTTTTTTGATGGTTGTTTTTTACCCACCTGCCTAGACACCCCTGCCACCAAACCCCTCCCTGGCACAGATGGCCAAGACATTTGCTTTTTCAAATACTCCATATTTCCACAGCCACCCACCAGACAAAAATTAGATTACCAATGCTTGTGTAAACTTTCCAAGCTCTGACACAATAAGATTCCAGGAAATGTACATGCACAGCTAAAAGCAGCATTATACATAATGCACTGTAATTCCAACAGACAAGTTGCTATCTTCGATAGATATACACATTTTTCATGCCAAACACATGAACGTCAATACATTTTTCTCAAGTTAAAATGGAAACCATTTAACAGATATAATGGGCACAATGAATTTCATTTTGCATTACTAATGCAGCAGAGAAGGAGGGAAGTTTTGGAAAGGATTGCAATGAGGCCAAGATCAACAGGAAACAACTTAGAAGCTATCACGCTTGTCCAAGTAATTGCCCCAAAGCATGGTCATGGGACCTGTGCGCCACTGAGATTTCATATTCTCAATTATCTAATTCCACAAAAACAAATTTTCTACAAATCGGAAAAAAAGTTTAAAAACTGACAAAATCGTAACTGTGTTTTTGCAAAAAGATCAAGAGGATGTCACTATGTGTTTTTCCCACCATTTCCAAAGAGATGTTATCAGAGCCAACTTGATTTTAGGAGAGATTAATTGTAGGCATATGAATGAAATGATGTGTCATATAAAAAAGGTTGGAAAGATACTCCAGAAGCCCAATCCCCAGCCTCTGCTTTTACCCGTAGAAATACATATCCTCCAAGACTCCTTTTCATCCCTATTATACATATGTCACGATAGCAGTACACATCATTGGCCCTTACCCTCATGAGGAAATTGTCTCTAGTCTTTCTGGCATCAAAGATAGTGTAGTCAGCCATTGCACACAGAAGAACTGTGTTGGTGCCACCTACTAGGATAAGATAATAAACTCTAAGGACCTAAACAAATGTTATTATGCAGTTTAGAATGAAAGTTTTGAGCACAGGTTATTGGAATCAGGCAAACCTTGGCTGTAAGCCCATCTCTACTACTTACACACTGTGTGAGCTTGAACAAATTACTTCATCAGAGTTTTGGTTTCTCCATTTGTAAAATAGGTATACTATTTTCAACATTAATGGTTTTTAGGAAGGATTAAATGGACTCATGTGTGTGAGGCATTAGGTACCTTAGTTGCCACAATGTTTAGGAACAGCAGGACATGATTGAACACTCTGGCCCTACTTGCTTAAAGCCCTTGCTTCCACCACTTCCTGACTCTGTGAACTTGGGTCAGGTACTTGGTGTCATTAAATTTCAACTTCCCTACCTCTAAAATGAGAAAAATACTAACAACAATAGCTTTAGCAATGTCATGGGGATTCAAGTGTGATAATAGAAATAAAGGGCTTAACAATTCCTACCACATATCCCATTACATTTTAGCCCTAATAATTCTTTTAATCATATTTGCAAATGAGATATAAACTTCTTTAGTGTTAGGCATCAAAATGACTGGTGAAAACATCTCAAAATACAAATGCATATACAAAGACAGAACTTTGAAAGAAAACAATTGGAGAAGCATAGCACGTTGTTCATTATGTTTATCATGAATTCCAGCAATAATTTGCCTTTCTTTGATTTTATGTTTGCCTCTAGTATATAAAGACACACCTCTAAAGAGTGAAGTTTTAAAGTAGAAATATGGCAATATTTATGAAGATCTGTTCTAGCAGTTCTTCCAAAATATCTCAACTCCCAGGAACTGATAAATTTTTCGGCCTATATGTCATTTGTGGTACCCCATCCATGTACAGAAGTCAGTGTCACCACAGTTACATCACAGGCTAAAAACACTGACAGCAAATTGGTTACAAGGTGTAAAAAATGATGGATACAAAAAAATGAATATCCTTGACTATGAAAGGCCAAGATGAGCTAGTAAGCTATTAACTTGGCTCATTTATCAAATGATGAATCAACTTTTATGAGAAATGTTCAGTGTTTTCAAACTGCTTATCAAGTATCCTAATTCTGTCATCTTATGGGTCTATATTATTGAAATTTTCAGAACGCCGCTTAATATCTTAATTATGAAATTACAGTGATGTGCCCCAGAGTATGAAAATAACTCAAACTTATGGCTTGTTTCTGTCTTCTCGTGCAGAATAAACTAGGGGGTTCTGAAGTGCACCATGCTTATCCAGGTAAAAAATAAACCAGATTGGTACTATAGTCCACAGTAGGAAGATAAAGAAATTAAGTACTTATAATTGATGCTACAGGAATGAAAGAATTCACACTTTCTTAGAGCTATTATTTCAGACAGTCTGGTGTCAGGATTAAAAGCCAACCAGTGCATCTGTTTATATTGCCAAGGATTTTCACAGTAAGAAGGGCTAGGAAACACATATTTTTTAATTAGGGTCCAAATTCCAAAGAACACCAAAAAATAGTATGTCAAAAATATATGTTTTTATGATTTTTATTGTCCAATGTCTAAACAAAGACAAAAAGCCACATAGCTCACTTCTCCTTCACAAACACAAGTGGAGAGATTAAAAAGTAATTCTGTTGCTTTGGCCACAGACTTTTTTTGTTGTTATTCTGCTTGTTTCTGGCTTAGCTACTGCTTTTTTCCCCCAAGATGAAATAATATAGGAAAAGCTGATGAAAGAAACTTCGTTCACATAGAAAGTTCACCAGGATGGCTCTGTTACCAAGCCTTAAAAGTTGAAATACAATGGTTATCTAAAATGACCATTTTATACTTTAAAATACATCTCTTATTTTAAAACTTGCATTAACTCCTTGCTTATCTTGCGCTTCTAGTTGAAGAAATGTCCTGTGTAAAATCCATACTGATGTATTGAACATTGAAGCACTCAAAACTATCATTAACCTATTTTTACTTCTCATCAGCAAAATTAGAAAATTAGGTATTTTCTTCAATTTCAAAGCTTACTCCTTTGGTTAGTGAAAGAACAAGAATACACACACACAAAAGTAATATTTTGTCCACAAGAGTAAATAGACTTCATTGTCTCATTTATTTATTCAACAAATGTTCATTGATGATCTGTCTGCCAGACACTGGACTCACTATTGGGAAATACTGAGTTGAACGAGACATCACTGTATTTAGCATATAATCATAATATAGGATGATATGATCTCCTACAGGAAAAATACAGGGTGCTGGGAAAGCACTTACCAGGAGAAAAATGATGAAACAGACTTGGGAGATGATCGGCCCTCATTCCCTTTATTTGACTGAGGAGGAAACTGAGGTCTAGAAAAGTTAAACTTCAGAATCACAGAGCTCTTTAGTGAAAATGAAACTAGAATTTATGTCTCCAAATTCAAATTTTATACTCTCTTTATAGCAATGTACTCCCTAGAAAGTGATTGGCTTTGTTTTCCTCCAAAACAATGATGATCAAACCATGAACTTCAAGACAGTTGACTGAAGTTGGAAATGTTCTCTTTGGGAACACAGTTGATATCCAACCTAATTGCATAACATCCTGAATGGTGGAGAAGCGTTGAGCACTCAGACAGCTGGGGTCTAATCTTGCATTTCTCTACCTAACAGCTAGGGTAAGGCTAGTCCTTGGGCAAGAATGAAACTCTGAAAAACATTTGATTTTTTTAAAACAATCTTTCAAATCAGGATAACAATATCTACAAGATACAGGTAAATTTCATGACATCGTTGAACTGAGTAGGTACCCAACATAACATACGTAAATTCCTAGCCACACTTCTCACTATTGCAAATTGAATAGAACTGACGAAAGACCAGTTCAGCAGAAACCACATCTCAGTTTCTTTATTCCTTTCCATTCATTTTAGCATAAGATTCAGCCTCCAATTTTAAGCCATTTTTGTAGATCATTTTTGGCATACCTTCACAAAATTAAACATTTCCACTCTGTGAATATTTTGGGAGTTAGAAAGCAGAGATTAAACAATTAGATTTAGAGAATTTAATCAGCATGCATCCTCTAAAAAGAGATGGTAAGAAAATAGAGTCAGAAGAAATATATAAAATTAATTAAACCTCCTATGCAATTCTGTGAGTCTCTTTCCATTACAGGTCATAGAAACCTAACCAGTTTAGATAAAGAGGGAATTTGTAGACTCACATATCTAGGATGTCCAGATGGAGACAAGCTTCAGGAGCAACTAAATATGGAGACCCAAACAATAGATTTGGAATTTGTCCCTGTGGCTAAAGTGCCCTGCCTTTACCTTCTTTTCTTGGGCCCCTTTTTGGGGTTTATTCTCAGATAGACTTTTTTTTTTTTCTTTTTTGAGAGAAGTTCTCACTCTCATCCAGGCTGGAGTGCAATGGTGTGATCATGGCTCATTGCAGCCTTCACCACCCAGGCTTAATAGATCTCCTACATCTGCTTTCCAAGTAGTTGAGACCACAGGCATGTATCACCATACCTGTTTATTTATTTATTTATTTATTTATTTATTTATTTATTTATTTATTTTTGTAGAGAGATGATTTCTACATGTTGCCAGGCTAGTCTTGAACTCCTGGGCTCAAATGATCCTCTTGCCTCAGCCTTCCCAAAATGTTGGAATTACGGGTGTGAGCCACCATGCCCAGCCTCAGATAGACTTTTTACACATTGCAGAAAAAATGGCTTGTGTCTATCCAAAGCCCAAATAGGGTTTACATCTTACATCAAAGGAGAGAACTGTTACTCCCAGTATGCTAATTTCAAGTCTCAGGGAACACCTGGATTGGTACTATGTGAGTCTCATAACCATCCTAGACCAAGCTGCTGTGGCTAGGAGATAGAGGATTCTGGCTATCATATAGTCTGCATGAGGAGCAGGAGAGGGCAAGCCAATTCCACTCGAGGTGTAAGGAATAGGTTCTTCACTGTAAAGTAGAGTTCTCTTTCCTGAAAAAGGGATCCTGGACAGGCAAACAAACAAACAAAAAAAGGATGACATTCAATTAGTTTCTTTTCCCTTCTCTTTTAGGATTATCCACACCAATTCTAAATCCTCTTGGAGATCCTGGTAAGTTCATCCTCCTTTCCTTGTGGTAGCTTCCTATAGTGACTAAGGGGCACTTTCGGTGCAATATTTAAGGAAAAATACTCCGCCTTTGTCCATGCCCACAATATGGCTGCCATGGCACCAGCATACAAATCATAACACATGCACATTATTCAAAGCTTATTGGAGTATGTTTCACCTTGGAGGTGCTTATAATCTGTGTGTGTATACATATTAGATAAGAAAAGGTTAACAATCATTTCCTTATTTAAGCAATACACGGATTCCAAGTTTACTGTATGTAGGACACTAGGTTTAGCTCTGTGGGAATATAAAATCCTTAGTGTCTGTCCTTGAATGATTAAGGAAGAAGAGTAAGGGGGTAAGACATCACTTTTAGCATAACACGATGGACAGCACATGGAGTTAACATTTGAGGTGAGTTTTTGAGGATAAGTAGAAGTTTCACTGAAAGGAATAGGAAAAGAACGGCATGCACAAAGAGGTCAAGATAGAAAAGTTTGAAATGTGCTTTTTTATTTGGTTACGAGATCACACATATGAGAGGGATGGGAAATAAACATAGCAAGGTAGTGTTTAAGCATTCATTAATAGAAGTCTGTCCATGCTGTGGTGTATCCACACTGGAGAATGTGATGCAGTAATTCTTTAGATGAGGAAGATCTAAATGAGCACACCTCCAGGATACACTAACAAAGGGAAAAATATAGCTTCCTATTAATAAATACAGCTTGGCCCCATTTACATTAAGTAAAAATCAAATATGCAAATGTTCGTGAATGTATGCAAAAGATCTGGAAAGCTTTATCCCAAACTGATAATAGGAACCAAATAAATTTGTCAAAGAGCAGTGAGAATGGGGCAAGCTGCAGTAATGAAGTGGAGATGTTGCCTTGACATTGACACATCTGTGTTGCTTAAGCTATGATTTTTCACAATAGAAACTTACCTACATGTTACTTGCTTAATAAAGAGATATTTTTTACATAAATAAAAGTTTTCTGCTAGGCATGGTGGCTGTTACCTGGAATCCTAACACCTTGGGAGGCTGAGGCAGGGAGGACAACTTGAGGCCGGGACTTTGAGACCAGCCTGGGCAACATACCAAGACCCCATTCCTACAAAAAATGTTTTAATTAGCCAGGCATGGTGGCATGCGCCTGTGATCCCAGCTACTCAGGAGGCAGAGGCAGGAGGATTGCTTGAACCCAGGAGGTCGAGACTGCAGTGAGCCATGATTGTGCCACTGCACTCCAGCCTGGGTGACAGAGCAAGACCCTGCCCCCCAAAAAAAGTTTTCTAGTAAAATAAGGGTAAATTTACAGGCCCCAAAAGGAGTGTGGACTTTAAAAAATTAATATTATAATTATTTTTGATTGCAATGTGGAGGTTGCTAATACATTAAGGTTTACACATTAGTAAGAAGAACGTGTTGCAAGTGGGAATATTTTAAGGCTAATAAACAATAGGCAGGTAGAACTCTTTAGAGGCCATTCCAAATATATATGTATAATAAAATACATAAAATATACAATAAGTGAATATATATGAGTGAATAATATAGATTAAGGGGAGATAATCATTCTTTTTTAAGTATTGGGAGTTTAAGGTCTCAAAGTAATGTCTTTGGGAAAGTTCTTTTGGGAACTGTCTAAAAGACAACACGTTTGGATCTGTAGATCACAAGGGGCCAAGTCGATTTTAGTTTGGATTCAGCAGTCATCTATGCAAAGGAGATAGTTGAAGAATGAATAAGGTCAACAGGTCATTAGGGAATAAGTTAGATTAGCAAGGGAAAGAGTGAAGAGAGCTAAAGCCAAGGTCTTGGGAAAGATTATTCATTAAGAGAAGTAGAATAATGCATTTGCTCATTCATTCTCCACTAATATTTTTCAAGTACCTTGTGACAAATCCTGTGCAAGTTTTGAAGACAGAATCACGATGGTGGGAAAAATGGCATGGTGACTGCCCATGGGAAGCTTACGTCCATTGAACCACTAATATGCACATTTAATGAGCATGTATTGTCTTTGCTATGGCATTTAAGTAGCACATCAGCCTTTGAAACAATACTATAATTATTTCCTTTCTATGGATAAAGAAATGAGGCTTAGTGATGAGGGACAATTTGTTCTAAGTCATACAGCAATAAATTATCAACGGCCTGATTTGAATGCCAACTTTGTCTGCCACCAGAACCCTTACACATTGTGCAACCTAACATATTCAAGAGTGGCCAGCAAAGGGGTCATAGAGAAACCTCTAAAATAGGAGAAAAACCAGGTTTCTACATTGAAGAAGACAAGGACAGAGTCATGAGCCTGACTGACCATGTGTCAAGGATGGGAACTGGTTAAAGATCATTGATTTGGTGATTAGAGCCATGTATTCATGTGTTTAACATTCATTCAACAATCATTTATTAAGCCCCTAGCATGTATTATCACATGATCTTTGAAAGGTCAGTTTAATTCGCGGGAAGACAGAAGCCAATTGTGAGGGATTAAGGAGTGAGTGGGTGATGAAACAGAATGTATTAAGGGCTACCTGGAGGAATTTGACAATAGAAAAAAAATAGTGCACATAGGATTTATAGGCTCTGGTTCACCTAAGCATGCATCCAGAGGGAGGAAGCCATCAGTAGAGTAAGACTGAAGATGCGAGGAAAGAGGATGACGGTTGATAAAGACACATCTTCTGTGGATGGTAAAAGAGACAGGGATGTAACCCCCCCATGCAAAGGTTCACCTTTAAAAGACAGAGGGCCCCTTCTTCTCTGATAGAGGATGGAAAAAAAGGAACAAAGACATTCTGCAGCAAAGTACAATTGTAGGAAACTGTGCTGATAAAATCTCTTTGGGACAGAGGTTCTCAAGCCTGGCTACACATTAGAATCATCTTCACAGTTGCTAAAAATTGTGATGCCCAGACTGCACTCTAGACCAAAAAAATCAGGAAACTGTGAGGTTTCTTCAGGCTGAAGATGTCCAAGGCAGGGTTTCAGAAGTGACAGGCAAGACTTGAATAAGTGAGGAGAAGAGGAGGCATTCCATGTGATGACAACTTAAGCAGCACCAATTAAAAAATTAATTTGCTTAAAACAAAGGAAGTGAGGAAGAAGTGAGAGATGAAATAGAAAAGCTGGTCTGTGAGTAGATCACAAAGATTTCAAATTGCTGCAAAGTAGATGTACGTGTGTCCTATTACTTGTGACCATAGCTCTATTAAGCACCAGAAACTTTTTTTTTTTTTTTTTTTTTTTTGAGCCAGGGTCTGACTTTGTCACCCAGGCTGGAGTACAGTGGCACAATCATGGTTCACTGCAGCCTCGATTTCCCAAGCTCAAGTGATCCTCCCACCTCAGCCTCCCAAGTAGCTACGACTACAGGTGCATGCCACCACGCCTGGCTGATTTTTCTATTTTTTGTAGAGATGGGGTTTTCTATGTTGCCCAGGCTGGTCTCAAACTCCTGGGCTCAAGAAATTCACCTACCTCAGCCTCCCAAAGTACTAGGATTACAGGCATGAGCCACTGTGCCTAGCCTAGCACTGGAATTTTATCAGTACTGTTTACTTTTTATTCCCAAACCTCATCAGAGTGCCTAGCATATAGTAGATGTTCAACAAACATGAGCTGAATAAATAGCTTAATAAATAAACAAATGTATTTTTTAGGTGTCAACCCAGCCCTCTCTTTAAGTGTCTAGAATACTTGAAAAGTGGAATTGTCTCATAATCAAACCCAAGTCATTCATTATAAGTTCTTGTCCACATCCCACTCAGATATTTCTAGGTCTCATTAGCTATGACTCCAGTCTTTTTATTCTTAATGTATCAGATTTTTATTAAAGTTTGTCAAAAATGAGAAAACAATAGGGAAGGCACACATCTATCATATGACTCAGCATTTTACTCCTAGGATTTTAGCCAAGAGAAATATCTACACAAAAACTTGCACAGGAATTTTCATAGCAGCTTTATTTGTAACAGCCAACGACTGAAAACAATACAAATATCCTTCAATTGGGTGGATAGACAAACTGAATTAAGGTATATTCATGCAACTGAATATTACTCAGCTAAAAAATTGTTTAGATATGCGACAATCTGAATAACTTTCAAAATAATTATGCTCTGTGAAATCTTGACCAAAAAAGGGTACAAACTGAGTGATTCAGTTTACATGAAATTTTAGAAGTCGAGTCAATCTATAGTAAGAGGAATGGGTTGGAGGTTGCCTACTAAAGGAAGTGGAGGGATGGATGGATTATAAAAGGACATAGAGAAACTCTGGCGGAGGGTGTGATAGAAATGTTTGTTGTTTTGATTTGGCTTCATGGTGCACATATATGTCAAAAGTCATCAAATGCTATGCTTTAAAGGCTTGTCAATTGTTGTATGTAATATATCTTAAATCTATAAAAACGTTTTAAACAGCAAACAATGAAAAGGGAAGTTTTATCATCAAAATGCCAGGTGGCAAATGATTTAAAATGAGATATTAGATATCTGTAATGTGAACTGTGTCACTTGCTTATTGTCACTGACCATTATTCCACGCTGAAATCTTGCTCCTGTCATCTTGCTGCACTCCTATCTCCCTCAAACATCAACAGTGCCACCCACTTCACAGATTTCAGCTTGTATCTTTTACAGAGCAGTTTAACTATGACTCTTTCCTACACCAGGGTTTTGGGAGACCTCACTTTTAGCACCCAAACTCTGAGACTCTGTTGCCCAGGCTGGAATGCAGTGGCACGATCTCGGCTCACTGCAAACTCTGCCTCCCAGGTTTAAGCGATTCTTGTGCCTCAGCCTCCCAAGTAGCTGAGATCACAGGCGCATGCCACCAGGTCCAGCTAATTTTTGTATTTTCAGTACAGACTGGTTTTCACCATGTTAGCCAGGCTGGTCTTGAACTTCTGGCCTCAAGCGATCCGCCTCCCTCGGCCTCCCAAAGTGCTGAGATTACAAGTGTGAACCCCCACGCCTAGCATAGGGCTTCAAACTTTCACAAGCACTTATGATTTTAGAAATGGTGAGATTTTTCCCTTCTCTCTGTACAAAGGAGAGAATCACCCTGGAAAGACAAGCAGAAAATCTCCAACCCGGCAAGAACTCAGTCCCTGTGAGGGAATAAACATTTATTATTGGTAAAAACAATACATATTTACATTATTATTGTGAATAATTACCTCTCTTGCTGTGGAGTTTCGGGATTGATGTCTTCATCCTAAGCACTTTGGGAGGCTGAGGCGGGCGGATCACGAGCTCAGGAGATTGAGACCATCCTGGCTGACATGGTGAAACCCCATCTCTATTAAAAATATAAAAATTAGCCGGGCGTGGTGGCGGGCACCTGTAATCCCAGCTGCTCGGGAGGCTGAGGCAGGAGAATTGCTTGAACCCGGGAGTCAGAGGTTGCAGTGAGCCAAGATCACCACTGCGCTCCAGCCTGGTGACAGAGTGAGACTCCGTCTCCAAAAAAAAAAAAAAAAACAAGTAACATCATCATTGTGTTCAGCCTCATGAGTGGAGGTGTGAATATTGTGGGCATTCGACTCATGTGCACTGATCATGAGGATAAAGGTTGAAGACGAGACACTTGCTGAGATTCTCTACCTTATAATAACAGTAGTAATAATATCTACTTGGTGTGTCCAAAGCTGTTTAAAAGCATTAACATTTCACATGGTGCACATCCTCACAGAGCAGATCAATGTTTATTCTTCCAAGTGTGCCGAGTGTATGGTGGGGGTACCTCGAGGTGAAAACATCACAGTGCTTGTGTCACTATGTCAGCCTCAGCACTTGGAAAGCACATCTCCCAGTTCATTATGTCAGAATAACAAAGTGACCCTCAGCAGTTGAATATACTTATTAATGGCTAAGGGGAAGAAGGGTGGAAGGAGCAGACAACAATGCTTTGGGGGCTTCCAACACTAAATAACTGTCAAGAATACACGACTGTTATTTGGTGTAGCATCAGCTCTGGAAGGGAAAGACAGACACACATGCACACACACACACACATGCACACATCACAGCAGGCCTGTTTAGTATCTTCCAGATGAGAATTTATTTTTGTGACTCCTAGTCCAAGTAATTACATTGCCACCTAATTAGTAGGGGCAAGGAGACAGTAGTGGGACTTCTTTTTGTCCCCTTTCTTCTCTCCTTGTATCTCTGTCTCTCTTTGTGTGTGTCTCTTTCTTCCCCCCTCTCTCTCTCTCTCCTTAGCGTGTGTTTCTCTGATTAAGCAAATCAGCCTTAATTGGTCACTAACCAGGGAAGGACACCCCAGCCTGTTCACCAAGCCCATTAAGGGGTAATCATCCAGCACAACTAACAAGTCACTCAGACCAGAATTTTGGAATTTGGCTCTTTTGTTCTGTCAGTTTGAAGAGTACGGCGGCACGTGTGATGCAATTTAGAAGGAAGCTCTTTTAGAGCTTTCACTCAGGAAGGCATCGGGAGCTCTGGGGGTAGAGCTTAGCGCAGAAACAGAGAAAAAACGCAAGTTTGCGTTGACAGCTTGATCCCAGAGAGAGATGGCGGGCTGCTTGTCTAGCAGGTCCTCTGGGTGGGAAAAGGCAGGGGCAGGAGCGTCGTCTTAAGCGAACGTGTGCCGCCAATGTTAAAGGAGCAATTCCCTTCCTTGTACATGGCTAGCTGTTTGCTGCTGCTGTTTCCTTCAATAAAACCTCTTTGCACTTGCTGATTGGAGCCTGTCAGGCAATAGTTTTCACGTACATGTACGAAAATGCCCTTGTGTGTTTTTAATACATTTACAGTTGATAACAATAGAGCTGTTTTGTCAGGAATGGTAGAAAAGTATTTGTTGCAAATGCAGAGCAATGGTAAGACAACGGTATTGCAGGGCTGCTAGGCCCTGGAGAGTCAGTGCAGCATCCTGGAGCAGGGAATCACTGCAAAATGGGATCAGGTTGTGGTCTTGTCATCCAAATTGAGAAGTGCAAATTTGCCTTTTCAATAGAGCTGGGTTTGTTAAGATTCTCTTTTCTGACTTGGGAGGAAGATAGTAACACAGCAGGTGTGGCGTGGGCATGAACATCCTTAGATTTGAAGACATATTTGGACCTTGGTCTCACCGCGAAGCATTGCCTTTAAAACTCAAGGAGGGTGAAGGCATGGGATGAATTCTTCCACAGACAAACCACCACTTACAGAAGAATCCACCAAAGAAACCTAGAATTGATTATCAAATTACCACTTGCTGTCATAGCAGCTCAACTATTTTTGCTGTTGTTAAATGAAATCAGTTATTAAATAATAAACAATAAGTAGACAACTTCTGCCAGTCAATTTCAAGAGAGAGTTCCATTATTCAAATATCTATTTGGCTGAGATTGAAAACCTGTATATATATATATATATATATATATATATATGTGTGTGTGTGTGTGTGTGTGTGTGTGTGTGTGTATGTGTGTGCGTATATATATGTGTGTGTGTATATATATGATTCATCTCAAATTTGTCTAATATAACAATAATTTCATAGACGTTTTAAGAACCAAGTAAAAGTCCTAGTGGTCAAAAAATAAGCATTTGACACCAGCCCACAAATACATACAGATTTTTATGAAAGGATATCCTGGTGAAAAAAATTTCTATTGCTGTGCAGTGAAATTTTATGTCAGAGAAATGAATCTCCTACGTTTGTCTACAGAATGAAGAGAAATGCATTGGGTGGTGTTAAACTGTTTACTTTCTTAAAAGGGCATTCATTGTCCAATGTAAATTATGGTATCTACCAGTAAGAGACAATGTGCTGTTAAATGGATGGCTCTTGTGTCTGATAGCGTGGATTCCAATTTCAGCCTGACCATTTTTAATTCTGTAAGCTTAAGTAAATATTTCCAACTTCCTGAGCTCAATTTCTTAACCATTTTAATGGGGATGACAGCAATAGCATCTAAGACATAGCATTTTTAATATGTTAAAATTAGATAATAATATATTATATTTTGTACAAATCTTAGAATTCAATAAATATTAAATATTTGTATCATTATAATTCCATAATAAATACCCCAAAATATTCTTGATTAATTCACATATAAGTTGTATTCCAAATTAACATGTTATTAGCTAGGCTGATTGACAGTAGCTGTTACAAATAGTGACCCCCAAATTTTAGTATCCGAATTTAATAAAAGTGAATTCTTAGCCACCAAAAGCTCAATGCAGATAGATATCCCTGGGTTGCTTTCCATCATGTGGTGACTCAGGGATCCAGGCTTTTTCTATTTTGTGTCTCTGTCATTTTCAGGGGTTCCTCCGAGTTGTCTACCATATTTTCTGTTTTCAGCTGGCCAATAAGTAGAGAATAAAATGTGGAGAATCATATGATATATTTTAGGGGCCAAACATGCAAGGGAGATACATCATTTCTGCCCGTGTCCCTTCGGCCAGAACTATTTGTATGTCCTGCTGAGATGCAAGAAAACCAGAAAAATATAGTTTAACCGTGTGCCCAGAAAGAGGAAGCAAGTTCTGCTATGTAGCATCTAGCCAGTCTGTGTCACCAACATAGATCTTTATGAGCTAAAGGGAGGGTAATTAAAATGATCTTCTTTAGCCATATTTGAAGTATTGGATATACCAATATATGCAAATAAGGAGCATCTGAATACAGAATATTCCTAATATATGCACGGACATGGTTGCCCACTAAATTCTTTCACACACTCACGCTCCTCAACTATCTCTGGAATTTTCTCCTGCTTCCCGATCATGCATCCCCTGACCCCTTTTCTTTTCTTGCATGTGTAAGATGCTGATAACTAAAAATCGTAGTAAAGTTTACAAAAAGTGTTATGCTTTTGATAAAAGAGAAGGTACATCCTTTCTATTCTTCCTCAAAATTCAGTTATTGGTTCATCTTCTCTGGGAAGACCTCTTTAGCTGTGGAGGCTAAGTGGGGTGCCCTGCATTGGTATCCCATTAGCCTCTGTTGTAGCATTTATTACAGGGTATTCTCAGTGTTTCTTCACTGGACTCTACTCTTGGACTAGCAGCTATTTGAAAGCTAACTTACGCCCTTTAGCTGAGTTTCTCCTCACGTACTACAGTGTCTGCCACATAATAGACACTTGGTAGCATTAGCTAAAGGAATTAAGGAATTTTGAGGTATAACCCAGCTATCCATCTTAATAGGTAGAGAAAAGGAGAGTGCAAATGAAACTTGATTGTTGTTAGTAAAAAAAAAATGATTCATGAAAAAAAGTAATGAGAAGAATATACATTTTCCTTCATCAAATACAAAACTGTTATTTTGTTTTCAATTTTTAACATTTAGCCCCCTACCAAAAAAAAAAAAAAGTAAGAAAACTTAAGTGTTTCACCAAGTTCCAATAAGTTGACTCTGAAATATTTTCCTTTCATTTACTTAATCTAGAAGTTAGAAAAAAGACAAACAACTTAGAAAAATCATACCAGGGGTCCTTTTCCCAAAACTGTGCTATATTAAAATACAGAGTCTATTTCTGAATCTCTATCAGTGAAGCATTATTTTTTTTGGCAGCCTAACGTCAGTCATAAGACAACAATTCCTTCTGAGAGGAAAGAAAAGCTATCCTGAAGATGAGTTACTTGTCAAATTAAACTTTGATTAAAGAAAAGATTTTTTGGTTAATATTTTCAATTCATAGTGAAACATAAAATATATAATATAGTGTTATGTTTTCTGCAGCATCTTGGCATGTTTGCAGTGCTTTAGTAGATAGTATAGTGGATATTAGTTCTAACATGCCTTTCTTGATAACAAAACCTCTAAAAATTAAGGATAGTAAAGACAACAGTTAGCACCTTCTTCAGTTCTAAATGTTGAACTATTTAGTACATGTTATTTTAACAATAGAAATGACCTATTCAATCTGATATCATTAAGATTCTCTTTTGCATATTATTTATATTGCTTATTTATTATATTACTATTATATTACTATATTATCAATATTATTTATTATATTATACCTAATATGAATGTTATACTATTTACCTATTAAGTTTGCTTTAGCAGAAGCAGTGCAGCTTGGTAGTTAAAAGCTCATGCTCTTTTCTGAAATCAGACTTCCTGTGTTCAAATCCCAGCTCTGCCACTTACTACTATCTGCATTTATAATTCACAATTTGTATTACCTTTCTGTGCCTCAGCCTCCTCACTTGTAAAACATGGAGGGTAATAGTGTTTATCCCATGGAGTTATTGGGAGAATTATCAGAGCTTATTCATTGAAAGCCTCAGAACACTATCTGGCATCTCAAAAGCCTGTAGAAATAGTTAACTATTATTATTAGGTTGGTGCCAAAGTCATTGCACTTTCAATGGCAAAAACCTAATACCTTTCAAAAGAGTAATCTATGTTCAACTTTTCACTTTCTTATTTTTTGTTTCCTTCATTCAGCCCACTCACTTTGTCTTCTAGCCTTGTCCCTCTATTGAAATTGTTCTAGCAAAAGTCTCCAATGACTGCCATATTGCCAAAGTCAGTGGTCCGTTTTTCCTGTCAAAGTATACTTGCCTTCTTTGCAGCACTTCATATTTTGAATCACATTGTTTTCTTGACATATTCTCATCTCTTGAGTAAGAAGAAGTGGTATGGAAAAAACAAGAACAAACTAGAGATACTGTTATCACAGTTGTCCAGGAAAATATAGTATAAGGAGGAGACTATAATAGGTTTGGAGATTAATTTAAAAGAGAACAGTGAGATAAGAATGACTAGAATCCAGTCTATTTCCTTTCTAATTCATCCTCCATCATGGCATTTCTAAGACAAAAATATCATCTTGTTGTATTCCTGCTTTAACCTGTATTTCAGGTCTCTTACACAGGTGTTAAGGGAACTTGGATATAATTTGTGTGCTGGGGAACGAAGGAATCTATATCATATGTCTGCATATGGTGCATTTTCCCAGGAAAAAAGATGCATGTATTTTTTCGAGGTCTATCCTCTGTCATTCAGGAGCCACTTCTCCAGTGCCTCTCCATTGTCTATAGGCTGAAATAAAAATAATCTATGGGTAAAGATCAAAAGCTTCATCAGAATTCCTACCAGTCCCTCTTCTCTCTTTTCCCATCCCCACTTCTTACCATGCTCTGCTAAGCACTATTTTTTTACACTTCCATATTCTACAAACTTTTTCTTCTCTACCGAATATCCTTGCTTTTAATTGCCACCTGGAAATTGAACACTATTTTTTTCTTTTTTTAAGACAGAGTCTCGCTCTGTTGCCCAGGCTGGAGTGCAGTGGCACAATATTGGCTCACTGCAACCTCCGCCTCCCAGGCTCAAGCAGTTCTCCTGCCTCAGCCTCCTGAGAAGCTGGGATTACAGGCACACCCCACCATACCTGGCTAATTTTTGTATCTTTAATAGAGACAGGATTTCACCATGTTGGCAAGACTGGTCTCGAACTCCTGACCTCAGGTAATATGCATGCCTCGGCCTCCCAAAGTGCTGGAATTGCAGGCGTGAGCCACTGCTCCTGGCCTTGAACATTAATTTTTAAAGATCCAGTGAAAATTTCATCTCCTCTGAGACACCCTTCTGCATATTATACCCAACAGAATAGGAAATTCCTGGGCTTTGCATCCACAAAGTTGTGTGCATGCCTCTGTTATATGGCTCATCATATGCTATTAAAATGACCTGAGTGCCTCTCACACACGGGAGAGTGAATTCTGAAGGCAGAGGCCAGGTCTTACTCATCTTTATATATCTACCAGTGCAGTTTATATTGCCTGGCACTTTACGAACATTCATAAATGTTTACAGAATGAGTGAAGGAAATGCTGATTACTGTCCTGCTTCAAAATTTATCTATTAGGTGGGGATGTTGTATGTGTTTTCTGAGGGATGTAATCCACTGTTGTCTTTTATTTTTTTTAAGTGAATGCTGATTAATCCATCCTGGAAAATACCTACCATACTCTTCAATATAGAGAGGAATTGAAAAATTAAGGCAATATGTCTCATCCTCTCTACATTGTTAATGACGTAAGCATCATCAAAAGACCACTTGGTAGATGGCGAGGGAACAAAGATTTGATAACATAATTCTTAAGCCCTCAGAGGCCAGAACTCTTTCCACTAGCAACGTTTGTCTAAACAAAGCTCATTATAACATTATTTCAACAAGGGCACCACCATGTATCTTTAACTGACAAATGACATTATTTTAAAAGACATAAATCTTAAGTGTTTTTGTTCTTATCACCAAACTATAGTTCTATTTTATTGTTTCATCTTGGGAGTGTTCAAGAAACACTAAACTGCTTTTGATCTAGAAGAGAAACAGTGTTTCTTGTGAAGGTGTTCAGAGAACTTGGAATTAGGCATGCTTCTGGCATCTTCACTTTTACAGAGAAAAGGATTTTGAAGCAGGGAGAATATAAACAGTATACACTGACTCTTGACACACCGTTGCTTTCTTAAACTAGAATAATAAAAATTTGCAAATGAACAAAAGAGTGGGAGGTAGATATCTGATTTACAATGTTTTTGAGATAAAGAACACTATAAAAAAAGATCAATGTGAATAATAAAGCATTGTTAACTGAGTCATGACATTTCTATTCTAGCGACTTGAACGGCAGAACTCTGCAAATGAGCACCTTGTGCCACTTTCCAAGTGGGAGGAAGACATATAATTATAATTCTCACACTGACGTGAATTCAAGAAAATCTGGGGAAAAGTTTATTGAAAAACATATTGACATATCAGTATTATAAATTTTTCTTATTAAACCAAAAAATAAAATTTCTTTTGTGGACTAGTTCATCATGGCACAAAAGGTGTTTCATGAAAGGATGTACCTGCTTTGAAAATTCCTTTCTTATATTGAGAAAGATCTACCGTGTATTTATTCTGTAACTTTCCAGCACCCAAGATGTATTAGAGAAATATATTTTCCAAACACTTTTAACCTCCATTGTCTTGAGTACACCTATCAACATTGTCATGTCACCTATCCAAAATCCTCATGAAAACCTTGTATTTAGTCAAAACTAATGAATCTGTTTCACCACACTTTGAAAAAGTAAAAGAGGATATAATATTATGTTTTCACTTAACATACATTTTCAGCTATCTCCTTTCTTTGTTGGATGGGTGAGGTGGTGGGGGAACTGCAAAAATTACAGTGATATTATCAACTGCAGTGTTTTAATAGAGCGCAGAACTGGAAATAGCATTTTGCCGAGTGCAATGGTTATGTGAATTTTTTAAAAACCAAGGGTGAATTTTCTCCTGATATTTAACTCCACTGGTCTCAGAGGGTGGATTCCCAAGTATTGCAGGAAGCTCTCTAACTGAACCCATTACTGCCTCTGGCACTTGAGAAGCCAAAGGGGCAGTTGTAAAGTCAGACACTTAGTGAGCATTGCGGAAATTATAGTGTTGTGTTAAATGTATCCTCTGCAGGGTGCTTTCCTATCTTCAGAGAACACACTCATTAAGTGCTGCCAACAAGAGAATGAAGCGCTTTTCTTTACAAAAAGGGCCACCTTTTATAGAACATCTGGAGCCCATCCAAAGGGCTTCTAGAATAGGTAGGAGAACATAATGAAATAAAGCAGCTCAGCCATGGAAGTTTGTAACATCCGCTGCAGCATGGAGTCATCTCTCCAAATGTATTGGATTTATCCACCATTGCATTGTGCTTGGAGGATTGAGGAAGAGTGCAACATGCTGGGTTCATGTAGAAACCTTGGCTGGGACTTAGAATCAGCCTACTTATAAACCGAGAAGAAAATATATTTTGGCTATTTACCAAAGTCTACGAATCCAGTTTCATCCACATTCAATTATTTTCCCTCCGCTTGTTAGTGATAAAGATACACACAGGGATTTGGGTTTTACACTAACCTGGCGTTTGTTACAATATCTACTGTGGTAATGAATAGAGATTAAGATACATGGGGAAATATATTAAGACTGCAGATACTGCAGTCTTAGTATATTTCCAGTAGGGAGAGCATATCAGGTTATAGCCAAGAAAGAAAGAAAACCAAAAGGGTGGGGGAAGAGGACAGTACAAAAGTTAGATTGATGAAACAGAGTAAGAGAAAGAGCACGATAAAGGGAGAAAAAAGATTAAGTCTAAAAGAGTGGCTAAAAGCAAACTCACCTCTGAGAAAAACCATTAAAAGAAATTCAAAGCAGCTAACGTTCATTTGTATGTGAATTAAATTGAATGCATGCAACCAGCTTGGAATTGACCTGGTCCTGTTCTAGGATGCTCTTAAAACTGGGAAATATGTTGGGAAAATAAATTTTTCAGACTTAAGTTTTGGGAATGAACCTGTGACAAGGCACCAGGAAATAGCCTGTAAGACTCATTGTGTCTGCCCAAAGGACAATAATTTGTCAATAGATTTCTCATTTTCGGTGGGGGAGACAACTTCAGCTTTTCTGAATTGAGGCACTGCACTAGTTTCCTTGAAATCTAGAAGGGTAACTTTTGCTCAGAAAGGAAAAAATGGAATCATTTTTAATTCTATCTCATTTTCTTAAACATATGTAGGCTCAAAATACTGGATATGAGTGTTTATATCAGCGCTCTGCACTCATCTCAGTTGATTTTTAAGGAATCTGTGCAGAGATAGGTGGTGGTAAGAGAGAGGGCTTGGGAGTCAGAAAAAAAAGTGAGTTGAGTCTTGACTGTGTGACCTTGGCTAAATAACTTCATCTCTCTGAGTTTCAGTTGCTTTGTGGCTCACAAATAAGAGCACAATAAGGGAAAACCTAGACAAAAAGTATCACTTTCACGTGTTAGCATCCTGTTACAAATAGACATAAAGAATAGCATAGAACAATGACAATCATCAGAAACAGGTGTCAGAGGAAAGCTTCAGAGAGACTGAAATCTTCATAAAGGACCTTGACCATAAGACTTGCCACGTTTTCCATGACTCTTTGTTTAATATAATGTATCTGAAATTTGAAGCCTGAGCCTAACTCATACTCACAGAACTCATACTCACAGAATCAGACATTCTGAGAGTATAACATAGCAATATGTGTTTCAACAAGCACTACAGGTCATGATATATAAATTATGGTATGCCATTTGGGCTTACCAAGCTGATCACCTGAAAAGGCATTCCTGTCAGAGTGACCCTGACAATAGCAAATGGTATTCCTTTAAAACATCAACAGTATCTTCTAATGACTTATGGAGCTCTCGTAGGGAGGAAGTACTCTTTCCAGTCTACCACAATTATTGAATACGAGTCACCTGGTATATTTACACTGGTTTCTATCACCGAGACACAACTTTGTACAAAGTATGACTGGCTCACTTCAGGTTTGAATAGTCCATTAGCTAAGTGGTAAGGATGTCTGAGTAACCTAGGAGGCCCTATGGTTCCATCTTAAATATTGTTCCTTTGGAATTTCTCTTACTGTTTTCAACCTTTTGAGTCTCTTCAAATTTATTCAGAATTCAATTTAAGTGAGATTAGCCCAAATCAGATCTAGCGTAAGTAAAGAATTGCTTTACCGAAAACCAACCTATCCAAAGTACTAACTTGTGAGTACATAGACACAAACAAATCCATAAATATCAATTATTAAAATAGGTTTAAAATGCATACTTTTCTATAACTCATTTGACAAAAATAAAAATGCCAATGAGCTCTTAGCAATGAGCTAAAATGAGTAGCTTTATCTTCATGATAACATAGGATTTCCAAAGTACAGGACCTGAAGTTTCAAAGAGTCTTCATCTCCAGTTGCCAAAAGCAAGTACGAATTTTATCCAAACCTACAATTCTCCAAGGCTCTGACTGTTCACCTGCCTTAGATTTTCAAAGAGACCAGCAGAACATCTTTGTCTCTGTAAACCTGGGAGACGGGGAGAAGCTGTGGAACGTAAAAGCACTGTGAGAAACCTAAAGCATAAAGGGTGGGTGTGCCAACGGTTAATATTGTTGTTGTCATTTACTAAGTAGGATAGAGCCAAAGCACTCACCTATGGAATGCCTGAAATTTTTCTATGACAACCTAATTGATCAAGATGCTTAAAAGGGAATGAGGTGACTAATCTACCCAACTGATAGGATGAATACGAACACACATTATCTATTGGGTTGGCACGAAAGTAATTGTGGTTTTTGCAATTGAAAGTAATGGCAAAAACCTCAATTACTTTTGCCCCAGTCAAAAAATGTAGCAATGTCCTGTAAATGGCAAGACCACCTTAACAATGATGCTTGATGTAATCAGGGTTCCAAGGATTGGGACAACAGTCAAATTGCCTTATCATCCAAGATCTACCTCATTGTCCTTTTTCCCCTTCCATTTGAACCTTGGCATCATTGACCAGTCACTAGTCATTCAGGGGAATTACATTGGTTTTCAAAATCAGGTTAGAGATGGCACAGAAGGAATGCCTGTAGGCAAGCTATCTGTCGACATGTGTATCTCCTTTAAATAGGCCATAAAGCTCCCGAGGGCACAACCAGGCCTCATTCATCTTTGTGTCTCCTGCATATATCACAGTGGTTAAGAGGAAAGGCTGTAGAATCCAAATGCCTAAATTCAAATTCTTCCTCATAATCTTTACTAGTTTAGTAATAAAGCAATGAATAAGGCACAGCGCCCTTCTTCTCTAAGACGTATTCTCCTCACTAGGAAAATTGAACTTATAATAACTTCCTCGTTGGGTTATTGTGAAGATTAAATGAGAATTCATTTAAAGCACTTAGGCAAAGCTTCTCATAGTGTGAAGTGAATGTTAGCTATCATTATTTTTATTATTATAGCAGGCACTAATGAATAAATGAATGGATGAATGGGTACATGGGAGAGGAAACTAACTGACATCTACGGTTTATTCCACATCTAAAATTTTATACTTCTGTTCAGTTTCCAAAGAACTTCATGTCTGAAAACTTCTTATCTGAAAATATTTCACCAGTGCTGGTTATTATTGTACCTGGTTTAGATGCAATATAATATGGGAAAAAGCAAATAGACTAGCAGCCCTAGAACCAGATTTAAAACATGTCATTACCTACCACTTAGTAAGCTGATGCATAACTACTACATTCATTCACCCTTTACGCCAAGCCCTGTGCTAAGCTCAGGAATGCCAAGGCATGATTCCCCTCCCTGATGGTGGGAAAGACACACTTACAACTGAATGTCATGGAAGTACAAAAAAGGAAATGACCTTCTTTTATGCAAGTCGAGGAAAACTTCAGAGAGACTGAAATCTTCATAAGGGAGGACAAAGGATTTTACTCTTCCCCATATTTTCACTGCCTGATACACTAGCAGTCAGTAAATATTTGTTGAATAAAAGTTAATTGTTGAAGGTTTCCTTATACATTATACCCAGATGCCATTCTAAAGGGACAACAAACACCTCAACATACTTCCTGGGTCCTGACTGTGTTTCCAACCAGGGTTAGTTTTGTATGTTGAAATTTACTTCAGTGCTTTGGTAGTAAATTCAATTTTGAACCAGTTACAAATTGTGTACCAGTTCTTAATTTTTGCTGTCAGTCACAAAAATATAACTTGAAATAATTCTTTTTAAAAGCTTTTTTTTTTTTTTTTTTTTTTAAGAGATAAGGTCTTACTCTGTCGCCCAGGGTAGAGTGCAGTGGTGCCATCATAGCTAACTGCAGCTTCAAACTCCTGGAGCCAAGTTATCCTCTCACCAAAGTATTGGGATTACAGGCATGAGACACTGAGCCTACCCTTAAGGAAGTTTTTTTAATGTAGCATATTTTCTTCTGATAATGAAGATAATAAAATTTTCTTCTGACTATTGTACTCTCACACAGAAAAGACAAACTGAGGATAAAATTCATGAAATATAATCTTATTCTCTCAAAATTTTAATACATCACACCACTGTTTTCTGATGTTCAGTTTTGTACAAGAACACTTTGAGGCCAACTTCAGGAACAGTTATTTCTCGTTTGATCTAGTTTTCCTTGCCTGAGTACTTAAAAGATCTTTTCTTTATTTTTGTAATTCAAAATATTTTTTAGAATTGTGGGTCTCTTTTTACTAAATTTTAGGCAATGGAGCACACTTTCAAAAAGTGTTTCTGCTCAGGAAATACATTGTGGTACCATCTTTGAACAAAGCTTATGCTTGGATTGTTTTGGTTTCTCCTCTAGGAAACTGTATCTCTTAGGTGAGATCTATATGTTCCAACGTTTGAGTTTGACATCATTTTGTCATCATAACTTGAATTCTTTGTCCTTCACTTTTGAACTGTGGGAGAGTTTTTCAGATTTGCTTTTAATCTCTATGTTACTAATGATATTTTCTGCAGTGTCAATTCTGTATTTTACTGCTTCTGATGCAGATTTTAATTCTGTCATTTCAATTTTGAATTCTTCAGTATCTCTCTTGGTTCACACATGTCCCTTTGAATCCATTCTGTTGGCTTTTTATCCCAATTTGTTTGATCCTTAAGATTATTTCTCAGTATGTCTCTTTTCTTTACAAAGTTATTCTTGCAACCTAATGAGAGCCTTATACAATTTTTGAAAAATTTCTTCTGTTTACCGTAACAAATTATTTCTGGATCAGTCAAGGTGGCAAAGAACTATAGCTCTCTTGGTCACATCAAAAATCAACACCTCTAAAAAATCGTAACAGCCTAATTTTCTTGTTGACACAAAATATGGTTTGTGAATCGGGAGCATGCAGAAAACAACACTAATTCCATTTTACTTTCAGCAGAGCTCCATAAGTGCCAGACTGATTGGATTATTCAGTTCAATTCTAATGGGTTGATATTTAGTGTAAATCTCTCCTTTCCCAATACTATCAAACCCAAATTTGCAGATGTGAGCATTCTTGTTTTTCCATATTTTTAAAGGTGTTTTAGAAGAAAGCTAGGAGAGGCTGTGATGCAGACAATACCTTAAACTTGAAAGCCTTGACTATAATGACTATTTGGTGTTTAGAAATAATTTTTTTAAACCTGCCTTTACTAACAATTGGAACAAATGAACATTCTTTTTTAAAGGGAACTTTTTTTTTTTCTCGAAATGGCCCAAACACTTCATAAAATTGTCCTGTTATTTTTAAGACCTGAAATTTTAAACTAACTTTGTGGTAGCTTATTTTAACACTCTAAAATATATTCAGAATAGTTCACCTCAACATGCTTGAATGCTGAATATTTTATGCTTGGACAAAGAGCAAACTGTAGGTCTTTCGCCAAGCACAGTCAATGCACTTGAGTATGGGTTACCAAAAATGCTGAAGAATTTTTTTTTTTCTATTTATTGTTATAGCTCAAATCCTTGTGTCTCTTGTAGGCTTTAAGTGACATAAATATGCATTTCCATCTGCACATCCTTGTCAGGAATAGTTCTGCTGGGAGGTGTTATGCCACCCAAGTACTTCCAGAATAGAGTCTGTTAATCCTGTTACCACTATAGAAACTCAGAGGAAAAGTCTACTCAGGCCACTACTGCAGCTGCTGTGGCTGTAAACGTTCCAGCAACCACACCCTGGGTACCAAAAGGAAGCAAAAGAAAATTGAATTTTTTCAGTAGAAGAGGGATGTAGAGTGCTGACCTCAGTCTATTACTCAGACCAGCGGTCTCCAGACTTTTTATTGTAAAGCTTATAAACCTTTACTAGTAAAAAAGGGAAAAATAGCAAGCCCACCTAATGCATGCATATATGCATCTATATACATCCATGTGCACACGCATACACAATGGAGGCATATGCTACCATATTCACTGTACTAAACATTATAAAACATGCAAAAATAGTTATTATATTAGGATTTAAAAATAGAAATAAGTGTTCTAACCCCATTGGATAAATTTGCGCCTCCTCCAGGTATACATATACCACTTTGGAGACTACTGGGCTAAATTTCCACCGAGTGGACAATCAAGAAAATAGAACTTAAATCCCCTTTTGAAAGATTCCATAGTTCATTGGGCACACAGAGTTGGGCAAAAGGAGTTATAAATAAGCATATGGTTTGATCCTCTGTTCCCTTGCTCCCGTGATTTCTTGTCCTTCCAACAATGTGGCTTGACTTCTGGCCTCTCCAAGGCCTCTGTATAGATCTTATTTCCTACATTTATACAGGCACAGTACAAATGGATATTAACCTGATAGATGCTGATAGGGAGACTCCTAAAGTCCATCCACATTATGTCACCCCCAAGGCCTCATAACTCAGAGACAGAACTAGCTAAATAAACTAGGTTCAATGATCATTCAGTAAGTATTTTTCAACAATAATTTACTGATTTATAAATACAGATTGGATGTCTTTAACTGCCCAATTCCATATCATGCAAGAGATTTCAGATTACCAATGAATCTAGTTGTGAAACAAAACATCCACAGAAAGGTGGTGGATATCAAAACACCTTCTACCTCTTATAGTGAAAAACTGTTTTTTCAGCTGTAGGAAAAATCGGACACTTAAATCAAAGTTCCTTTTAAATTGATAAAAATAAAATATCTTAGTGGTAAAACCTAGAAAGATCAGAGAATAGACAAAACTTCTCCCAATCCCTGTTGGTACAAGTCTAAATGAACACAATCTTTCTGGAAGGCAATTAGCAAATTATATAAAAAGGGAGGAATTCAACCATTAATTCAATAAGTCCTTTTCTCTTAATTCAACCTACACAAATAAATAAGTATTTTATAATCATGACAACAATGTTTCTTTCAAGAGTATTCATGGTAGCAAAAAATAGAAACTGTCTACATTTGTGTTGAATGGGGGAACTGTTAGTTTATTATTCACCATGTAAGAAATGCTAAGCATTCTTTAATTCCCTGTATACTGAGTACCTGCTGTATGCCAGGTCCTCTTCTAGGATATAGCAGTTAATTGACACAGACAAACTTTCATTAGGTGGCATTTTAGTCAAGGGTGGGAAATCCATGCACACCATTAGCAAATAAACAAATAAGATATTTTTAAAAATCACTGTGCAGAAAAATGAAACAGAGTGATGTGATAGCAATGGCTGGTGATCAGGACTATGACATTAAAGGATTTCTGAGTCTTGGCACAATTGACATTTGAAACCACGTTTTTTATGGGTCTTGGTGGTGAGGGGGAGGGGTCCCTGTGCATAATAGGTTGTTCAGCAGCATCCTTGGTCTCCACCCACAAAATGCTAGTGTACCTAGCCCAGTCATAACAATAAACATTATCTCCAGACATTGCCAAATTTCCATTCCCTTGGGGGCAAAATCTGCCCTGATTGGGAAGCACTGTTTTTGATGTAATGTAAGGGAAGGCCTGCCTCACCCAGGAGGTGACATATGAGCAGAGACCTGAGTATGTTTTTCAATAATCTTTAGGATGAAGGAAAATGGTTACAATACAATGGTAGCACTATAATACATTATATTCAATAAAATTCTACTCTAAAAAAATTCTATCTAGACAGACAGTCTAGCCTGTAAGTTAGGAACATGGACTTGGAGCCAGGCTGCCTTAGTTAAAATTCTAGCTCCATCACTTACTGGTTATGTGATTCTGGGTAAGTTATTTGATATCCCTGTGTTTTCTGTGTCCTCAAATAAAAAATGGCAATGACACTAGCAGTACCTACCACAAAGGGTTGCTGGGAGTATTAAATGGGTTAATATAGGCAAAGCTCTTAGAAAAATGAATGGCATCTGGGAAGCACTGTAAGTTTATATATATATATATAAATTATAATTAGAATATGTAGTATTAATCAGATATCTAATTGGAATAGTATATTTATTAATTATTAATCTAATGTTGATATATTATAATTGTATGTTTATTTATATATAAATTAGAATATATATCCTAATATGCAAATATGAAACATAAATACAAATATATAGATACATACATATAAATCTATAAATATAAAATACACATATACCAGATATTTACATTTTTGTGAAACAAATATAACAATGTGTTTAAAATGGTAGCTTTATAGATTTTAATTTATTTGTATCATTTTGTATTCTTCACAGTTTTACGGATATCAGTGCAAATGTTGCATTCAAATCAAAATAAAATACCAAGATGTGTTTTACCACCAAAGACAGAAATTTATAGACTTTTACTAGGATCAGTTGGTCCACAGAGAATGTGGAAGGAGGACCACTGGGATGTGCTCAGAAAACCTCCCCTAAGGATGTCAACCGAAAACTAAGACACCCCACCTTTAGTCTATCAGGTCATCAGTTGGCTGAAATAATTAATTAATTTATTTATTTATGTATTTCTGCCAGGCACTATGCTAAGTTCTGAGAAATTGAGCTACATGGCTTATGTATTTCCTCAAGGAGTTCACAACAGAAAGGAGAGGAGAAATACATCCACAATTAATCACAGTACTATAAACTAAACTAAGTGCTCTAGTGAGGATATCAACCTGGATTTCTGGGGGCTCCCAAAGGAAACAATTTTGATGGGAGTTGCAGGGGACAGTTGTAGGAGGCTTCTTACAGTGGGCTTTGAGAGGTAAGTTTGGAAAAAGCAGTTATTAGTTATCAAATAGGAATTCTGGGTTTGAACCTACATACAAAGTACCTGCTAATCAAATACCAGCAGGATCAATTAACCTGGAGAGGGGGAAGTCAGAAGGGACAAAGCAGTTTTATTTCAGAAAGTATCTCAAGCTCATATCAGAGTGCTTGGTTTCTGAAGCAGTTTGGAAATGCAGTCTGACTGCTGTAGGAATTAGAAGACATAAGTTCAAGTACTAGCTGTGCCCCTTACCAGCGGGGTAATCTTGGGCAAACCACTAAAATCTCTGACCCTCTATCCGTTTCCTCATTCATGTAATAATGATAATAATACTTTGCAAAACTGTTGTGAGCTTCAAATGTGATAATGCACATAAGAGACTTTAAGTGACATTCAAATAGTTCGGATGAATAAATTGTGATGGTTTTAACATAATAGAGAATATTTTGAATAATTATGGTTTATTTTTAACATTTATATTTAAACACTGATAGTAAAAAAAATGACTGTATATGTAATACCAATCATGCATGAGTTTATAGCCTGATTGGCTTCATTTATTTTTTCAGAGCCCTAAACCTATTACTAATCCAAGTGCATCAAACTATAAAAACTGCTAACCATTTTTTTTCTCGGATAACATAATCTTTATTTCTTGAGACACTTTTTACAAACATTAAACTGAAGGTAACTGCATAAAAATGAAATGGAGACTCATAATTGCAAACTGCTTTCATGTCTGAAGAAGATTCAACTATCTCTTAGGAGTCAATTGTTCCTTGTTACCAGCTTATGATCCAGCTATAAAAGTATATCACTTAGCCTATGTCTGTCTACAGGTGCAAAGTATAGTGGCAGGCAGAAAACTGAAGTAATTATCCACAATAGTTAGACCAAAAAAAAAAAGCCCACTTCAGCCCCCAAAAATTGAAGTTGCTTTGCAGGTGTCAGGGAAGCGTGGGGAGGGGGCCATGCTCAGCCTTCTTCCCTCGTTCTTTTGTACTCTTTAATCCTTTTCACCTTGAACACTCACTTCTATTATTTCTGGAGGAATAATATACTTTAGCCTTTTCTCTCTTTTTAAAAAAGATTTACTAAGGCTGATTGAAAAGGCTTAAAATGTCCTCTTCTCATAGCCCTTGATAAACATTTCATCTAACTTTTCTTGAGGCAGGATTTTAGCTGAAGTGCTACAGAAGACAAATCAAAACAATGATTTATACAACTGTGACTTTAACTTGAAAGTTTTTAAAGGACATCTTCCAACCAGAGCTGCCATTTGAAAATTAAAGAAAAAATGTCAAATGTATTTATCTTATTTACCCTCCCTCCCAAATTAGATTTAATGAACCCAAGGTTTTGTCTTTTCCAACCTATCAGGATGTAGCAATTGAATACTCCATAGTTACTTATTTCCATTCATTTCAAAAAGGTGAGGAAATTTTAGAAGGCTTCATCCCTCAACTGGAGAAAATTATCCACTCAGCTTTATTACTCAGCTTTCAAAGAAGAAAATATGTTTTTCTTGAAAACATAGCTTCTTTGAGTATCAATCACCTTTTATTATGCTTTTCTCAATGTCAAGAAATCTTCATCTTCCTAATTTTGTTCTGTCTTCAGCCATTGTATGTTTTCAAATTTTACTCAATATAAAAGTAATAGTGATCTACACATCTAAAAAATGATGATTCTGACCCTGGCTGATACTTTTCACCATGTTTGATCATGTTGAATGATTTCCTATATTTTATACATTGTATTATTACCTACCAAGCTGTGGAGAGTATAATCACATATTTTAACAACAAAAATCACCTCTAACATTTGAATGAACTTTACAAAATTTTCATACAAAGGAAAAAACTTTTTTTCTCTATACAGTGTCACTTCAATTAACTCCTTTTACTAACCACAATAATTTGTTAATGGTTTGGTAGCTTATACCTTGAAATGTCACTTGTCTGCCTTGGTCTGATTTCAGCCACGGATAATTACAGCACTAAATTCTAAGCTGGAGTATAGTTTAAATCCAAGGGAAAACATAATTCACCATTATAGCTTAAAAAAATGGTCTATACATTTGAAAAATACACTCACTTTAAATGTTTTGGCCTAGAACTAAAATTAAAATCACCCTACCTTAAAGTCTTATGTAATAATTTCCATGTAGGCTTCTGGAGTTTACTGCTCACAAGAAAAACTTAGCAACAAGCTACCTGTTTCCATAGGCAACTTGGCAATAGAATTTGTAGGTTAAATGAGAATAAAAAGATCTACTCAGGAGGCTGAGGTGAAAGGATCATTTGAGCCCAGGAGCTCTAGTCCAGCCTGGGAACATATCAAGAATCTGTCTCTTAAAAGAAGAACAAAATAAAGAGAGAGAGAGGAGAGAGAGAGAATGGAGGCCAGACATAGTGGCTCACCCCTGTAATCATAGCTCTTTGGGAGGCCAAGGTGGATGAATCCCTTGAGCCCAGGAGTTCAAGACCAGCCCAGGCAGAATGGTGAAACTGAGTCTCTGCACAAAATACAAATAATAATAATAGAATAAGCTTGCTGTGTTGGTGCACACCTATAGTGCTAACTACTCAGGAGGCTGAGGTGGGAGGATCACCTGAGCCTGGGAGGTTGAGGCTGCAGTAAACTGTGATTGCACCACCACCACTGCACTCCAGCATGGGTGACAGAGTGAGACACTGTCTCAAAAAAAGAGAGAGAAAATCAGAAAATATTCAGGTAATAGTGAGCCATTAATATGTGTGTGTGTGTGTGTGTGTGTGTGTTCATGATGTGTGTGTTTTGCTTTCTTTATGACTAATATTATCAGAAGAATATTGTCCAAAGTATAATTTTGATTATAATGCATAAGATATCTTGAAGAAAGTTGTCACTGTATTCAGAGCCAACGACTTCTGAAAAAGAGTCCAGATGTGAGGGCAGAGAGGATTAAATCTGAGTGGTAGTAATGGAAATGAAAAAGCAGACATGGACTTGAGAGATGTTTAGTAGGAGGAATAAATAAGAACTTGTAAATGATTAGATGGAGGGATAGGGCCAAAGAATAGTTTTAAGCCCAGGGAACTGGAAAAATGACAATACAGTAAAGACAAATTGAATTATGAATTCTCCAGGGATAGCCAGAGTTATCCAGTTTGGGGAGAAGAATGAGAGGCTTAGTAGAAAGAGACATAATAACTGAAAGGATTTTGCTAGTTACCCACATAAAATGTCCAATAGACAATTACAAGCGTGAAACTGTAATTTGTGATGACTATGAGCTTCTTGAGGACTGAAACCATTTGTTGTTCTTCTCTGAATTCTGCAGTAGTTAGTGCAGTGCCAGGCATGTAGTTTATGCTTGGCAAATATTGCCTGCATCTCTGGCTAGCTAGATGAAGATTTAGGGGCCAAATTCATAAAGAAATCAATGATGTTATGAGTGTGGACAAATATGGCCTTCAAGGGTAAGGTAGGAAGAAAGAAACTAAGAGGACAAAGTCCTAAGGAACAAATATGTGGAGGGAGTTGGAAGAAAACAGAAGCTGATAATGGTCAGTCAAGGAATTACACCAGAGAGGGAGAAGGAAAGGACAAAGGAAAAGAAAAGACAAAGGGAAGGGAAGGGAGAAAGAAAAGCAGAAAGGAAGGAAAAGGAAAAAGGGAAGGGAAAGGAAAGGGAAGGGAAGGGAAGGAAAGGGAAGGGAAGGAAAGGAAAGGAAAGGAAAGGAAAGGAAAGGAAAGGAAAGGCAAAAGAAAAGCAAAAAGGAAGGAAAAGGAAAATGGGGAAGGGAAGGGCAAAGGGAAGGGAAGGGCAAAAGGAAGGGAAGGGCCAAGGGAAGGGAAAGGAAAGGCAGAAAGGAAGGGAAAGGTAAAAGGAAAAGGAAAGGAAGGGAAGGGAAGGGGAAAGGAAAAGGAAAAGAAAAAAGAAGGGAAAGGAAAATGGGAAAAGAAAGGAAGAAACAAGAATAGAATCAGTGGACCTAGAGAAGAGGACATAGTGCTTATTTATCATTTGAATGCTTTTATCTATAAAGACTCAAATGAGAGAAAACATGGATGCAAAAATTACAAAGTCACATTTAGTGATCAAAAATGAAAATCATTAAAACGTTTTCTTAATAACTTAGAGTAAATAAATTAATAGCTCCTGTCACATTGATTCATCCGTTGCATGTGGGTACTCAATAAATGTTAATTGAATTAAATTAATAACATTTGCTCAACAGTAATAAAAACTTAATTAGCTGTCTATCTTTTCTCTGACTTAAGTTTATGTCCATTTGTTCTTGCAATTACCTGTAGCCCAAACATGAATTTTCTATTTCACTGATGTTTAAGATTCACTTTAATTTTTTTCTAAGAAATATAGATGAGCTTCTAATTTTTGTCCTAATTTTGGTTTGTTTTTAACTATTGGTAAAAATTATTTTCTCTAAGTTAATGTCAAGAACTATGAATAACATCCCAAATATAGTTTCACGAGTTCCTTATTTAACTCTAAAATAATTTTCTCTACAGAAGAAATGATACTACTTTTTATATGTTTCTCCTTTGAGCTTATGCTACTTTATAGTACTTTGGGTGCAATGTCAAATAATACCATAAAGGAAGGAATCTGAATGTGATGAAATTATTGTTAGCATCATCTATAAGAGATGGAAGATGTCAGTAACATTCACCCAAAAATTGTGACTCACTTCAGATGTCAGAATTCTGGGTTGAACAGACTGGGTTCTCAAATGTGTGCATGTCAGATGACTTTCTAATGAGCAACAGATAGTTCCCACTGAGGAATGAAAAAAAATAAAAATATAAACAGAGATATAGAATTAAAATAACTTTATGAATGGCAGTTTAACTTCTCCATAAAATTCTCTCAGTACAAGCCTAGTGTGCTCCAAATGGTTGCTTAATGTAGCACACCACTTACATTCAAAATGCTATACTTAAAATTGTCACAAAATTAAAAAGAGAATCATATACCACTTGGCTGTATACTGTATTCTCCGCATGTTCTTACATTCCAGTAACCTCTATCCAACTTTTTTTTGTTACTGAATTACTTTGTGCAAAAGCAATTTAAATTACATGCAGCCTGACTACGTGTGATAATTTGAACTGATTGTTAATTAATTCTGTTAAGTAAATAGCTGCTGCAATCTCCATACTCATCAAGGTCTCGTTATCTATCAGCTCTTTCTGAGCTGCTCTCTAATGTACGGGATAAAGCAGCTGTAACAGAACAAGCAGGATTCCCTGAGTGTGCAAAGAAGGTAGTTTTGCTTTGCAAAGACTGCTTAGGGAAAGGCGAGTGTGTAAAACTCAGCTATTTGCAAGGCTCGATTTTGGGCAGGTGACACATCGCAGTATTTAGGGTGAGAAGGTTTTGCTGATGTGCATTCTCAGTAGTTAGGAAGGAGGGATAAAAGCTAAGAATAGGTTAGAGAAAATATTGCATAATATAAAAGGGAAAAGGACAAGCACAAAGCTTTTGGAATCCACCAGGCCTAGATTTGAATCTCAGTTCTACTACTGAATAAGGAGGAGGCCTGGGACAATTTACCTAAATAAACTCTGTAAGCCTTGGTTACCTTCATTCATCTGCTAACTGGGGATACCCATTCATACATTTCCCATCTGTTCAAGGAGGCTAACAATATCTACCTCCTAGAGTCTTTGTGATGCTTAAGTTCAATAAGGCATATAAGTGGTAACATAGAACTTGACATAAGATACATGCCACGCTGTGTGTGTTCGTGTGTGTGTGTGTAAAGCAGTCATTTTCAACCGGGATGATTTTGTCCCACAGGGGAAATGCAGCGATATCTACAAACATTTTTCATTGTCATGAGCTAAAGGGTCAGGTGCTACTAGCATCTAGTGGATAAAAGACTATGGTACCACTAAACGTCCTACAATCTCTCCATGCCAGAAAAATATCTGGCCCAAAATATTGATGCTGCTCTTAGTGTTCTAAGACATCATTTGAATGTCCATCTATCTGCAATATTAGCTGATTACTGGATGCTTTGAAACCTAAGTAAGAAAAATAAACTAATTATGATTTTCATCATCATCATCATCATCATCATCATTATATCATTAATTTGGTGAATCCCTCTGGGGTTAGAGGAAGCCTAGTGTTCTCTCATCTGTAAGGCTGATTCCACTTCAATATTCAATACTACATTAATTGCTTTCAACAATAGATGTTTTCTTGAATCCCTATTTCTGTCAATCCTTTTTATGGTGGATGAAACCACAACCAAGAAATTTAAAGCCAGCACATAAAAGGAAGAGAATAGAAATTAAACATTGTTGAAAACCAAGGCTGTTTGGAGGCTCAAAAAGAAACAAAAATGACCTAAGACAGTTGTGTATACCAGACTGATAGTTCTGGTGCCAGTTAGGAGTCTTCGGAAAGCAACCATCTCAAGATTGGTTTCTGAAAATCACTGATGCACAGGTCAGCGGGCTGTTCTCTCTCTTTCTCTAGTCTCAAATGCAGAAGATCCCAGGCATCGTGATTCCCAAACTCGTCTACATGTTGGAATCACCTGAGGAGCTTCAAAAATTCTCCCGTCCCACCAAGGATTGTGATTTAATTGGTCTCCTGAAGAGGAGAATACCAGAGCTTTAAAAATTCTGAATTTTTAAAAGATTTCCCAGGTGATTCTACTCTGCAGAAAAGTCTAGAACCCATTGCCTTAGAAGGCAGAACCCAGTAGACATTTCCATTGGCCCTAAACTAAGAAACAACCTTGGAAGGGAAATAAAGATGGACTTGGCAAGAATATATTTCTTGCACTGAGCTGCATAAGCATGGCAAAATCAAACCAGGTTGCCAACTGTATTATTAATTTCAGTCACTCAATGAGCATTACCCAACAAACAAGGCATTGTGTTAACAATGGTAATGTAATTCCCAAAGACACCTCTTGACCACCTCCCAGTTGTGCCACCAAGCCACGAGGCCTGTTGCTTGTTCAGGTTTTAAGTTGTTCCTGGGCATCATGAGCCTGTAAGGAAGTTATAAATTAACTGCACCATGACCCAGTCTGTTCCTCTCTGACATGATATTATGATATGCTTACACTTCTCAATCCTGTAACTTAGTTATTTCTTTGATGATTCGTTTGATGCTCATGAAGGTCAAGGTCCATGCCTGTCTTAGTCATCCCTCTATCCCCAGTATACAGCCCAGCGTTTGTTGCAGAGCAGACTCCCAATCATTATGTGGCAGGAGAATGCATACAGTTGTCCCTCAGTGTCTGAGGGGAATTGATTCCAGGACTCTACAGATATCGAAATTTTCAGATGCTCAAGTCCCTAATATAAAATGATGTGGTATTTGCATATAACCTATGCATATCCTCTCATATACTTTACTTGATCTTTAGATTATTTATCATACCTAATACTATGTAAATGCTATGTAAGTGGTTGTTATACTGTATTGTTTTTTATTTGTGTCATTTTTGTTGTTACATTGTTATTTGGGGAACTTTTTCTGAATATTTTCTATCTGTGTATCTAGGATTTGTTGTATTGGGGATGTGAAACCCACAGATACGGAGGGCCAACTGTACAGGAGATGTAAAATACATAGAACACTTGGGGTTTCTCAGCCTTCTCTATGGCTCTCCAAACCAGAATCTCAGTCAAGAACTTTGCTGGAAATTCCCTGAACATCTCTAACTATTGTGCCAGACAGTTACATGGAAATACAGCATGTTCCCAAGAAGCATACCCCCAAAGCCATACAGGTTATCACCTGAATAGGAACTTAAATACCAAGGCAGAGAAAGCCACTGTGAGGTTATGAGGACAGAAGCAGGAATGAGCTTATAGACTATTCATTTATACGCATTTTTCTTTTTAGAGAGGAGGAAAATGAGGTTTGTAAAAACAAAGTAATAAAGTGACTTGATTGAGATCATATGAATAACTCAGCAGTATTGCCCACCATATGAGATCCTTATCCTGCTCTTCAGATTAATACACTATGAGAGGAGGCTGGCAATGTACTATGAGATTTTGTTGATCCAAGTGAATGAATTGCTTGATTCTCCCTACTTATCACCAAAAAAAAAAAAAATAGTAGAAATAAGTGTCACAAATTGCCATGATAGGTAAAGTTTGCAATGTGTATAAAATTTTATGATTGCACTCTTCTTTCTTATATTTTTATTCAAAATTGTCTTGCTCAATAATACTTCATTCTTTTTCTTAAGACTTCAATCTTAGAAAAGTCAAATGTGAAAATTTCTGCAAATGTCCATTCTTAGGTCACTAGGTCACATAAACTATAGTGGGTTTCTGTATGTGTTTTTTCTTTTTTCGTCTAGATACGCAACTCACAAATGAAAAGCATGCAGATGAGAAACCCATTAATGCTATCGTTATAAATTCAGTATCTGAATTCAATATCACAGATGGACCAGCCAAGGAAAACCCCAATGAGAAAAAACTGTCAGAATCCAGCACATCACTGTCCTCCCTTGAAGAATGCCAAACAACATTTTCTTACCTCCAAACTGATACTTCAGTTCATCACAGAGACACTGATGGTATGTTTCTCAGAATTCAAACCATCTCTAAATAAAGCTCCCAACCCCCATCCCCTGTAAAATCATCACATATGCTGTTAGGGAAAAAAAAGTCTTTATGAATATTAAACAGGAAGACTCTGATTTGAAAACTCTGGTGAATGACATATGTCAAGGTCACTTTGCAGTTATGAGGCGCTTGGCAGATTGTTTGCTCTCAAAGCTGGGAATCGGAGGCAGCATGTTTTAAATAGCTGGGGTGAGACATAATCATTCTTGCTATGGGGCTATGAGGCAGATAAAGAAAAGTGGAAAACTTCTTTCTCTCCTCAGATATGGAACTATTCAGTCTATACCTCTAGTCAGAGAGAAGAAGGCAGAGAGAAATAGTATTAAAATGCTGGAAATATATAAATATAGACAGCATAAAAAATTAAGATGCTTACCTCAGCAATCTATGAGAAACGAGTGGTTCCCCTGGGTATCATCCCTAGACATTTTGATCAGTGCAAAC
The DNA here is from genome assembly GCF_043159975.1 of Macaca nemestrina. Taxonomy (NCBI): domain Eukaryota; kingdom Metazoa; phylum Chordata; class Mammalia; order Primates; family Cercopithecidae; genus Macaca; species Macaca nemestrina. The sequence goes on along the minus strand of NC_092126.1, from coordinate 133,747,871 downwards.
CTAGACCCAACCATCCCTATATATGATATAAATGGTACGTTTCATTTGCAAAGCCAATTTCAAATTGGTTTGGTGATAAATAAACAATCAGCCAAACAAAGTTCAAAATTATGGACTCCACACCAAGATATGGAATTTTACTCAGGTTAACTTTGCAATGACCTTTACAGGAGACAAACCATTCAAGAATTTTGTAGTGTTCAGTATCTACATTTGCATTTAAAGAAAGTCTGGAGTTTCTCAAAGGAAAATGTAATAAGGTATGGTTTCTGGTCTACGTTTAAATTCATATTTACTTTTTGAAAATAAGAAAAAAGATTAAATAAACTTTGAATAACAGCACCTTTGGAATCACACCAGTTTCACTTCTGCCTCTGAAGTCTATTAACTGTATAGTACTGGACGCGTTTTTTAAATTTACCATCTCTGAATTTCAGTCTCCGATTATACGATAGGCTCGTTAACACCATGGGATATGTTGGGGATCAAATAAAATAACATGTATAAAGCACCTAGTACAAAAGTTGGTACACAGTAGGTACTCAATTTTAGCCATGATTGTGATTACAATTTTGGAAAGTAAGGAAAGTTTCTAACACATGTTATATATGTGGTATCTTGTGCATATGTTGTCATGAATGCTTTAGGCCAGAAACTACAGGCTTAATTGCCTGTAGTCGCCTGCGGATAATACGAATACTAAGTAGGCTGGAAGTAAACAATAGGAATTGGTGAGGACTATGGCAAGCTGGAGAGCACATGGCTCATCTAAAGGTCACTGCCTCAACACAGTACCAGCTGATTGTTGCCAAAAGGAAATACAGGGCCAGAGTTGCCAGATATTGAAGTTTCCAAGAAAATCCAGAGACCAGAAGTGTTATATAAAATTTCTAAGTTTTCCAGTGTTGATCATTACTTGCATTTATTTTACAAAGCTCAAGATACTCCCAACAACACATTATTGGGCCAACTTTGACCTGTAGCTATCAGATTATGACTCTGAATTCAGGATGATACTCAAGTCTCTAGCTTTGGTAGAGATTAATCCCAGTCAAGAAAACGTAATGGCAGAGAGGCCTCTTTAAAAGCATCTTGATGCTACAGCATTTTATCAAATTTTACCAGGAATGTGTGGATGCTGCTTATCATGTGAATAATTGAATTAAGTTAAATTCCAGGACTGGGAATTGCCATTGTACATATCCACACAGTGAAACATACCTTCCCCCCACAATCACTGTGATCTGACCTATCAGGGATACTGGAGGAATAAGAGGGGCCAAGCCAACTAGCATGACACCTGAACTCTTGTATTCTCAGGAAAGGGTCCAAATCACTACTTCATTAAAATGGCAACTGACACCCAAGAGCCTCACGCAAAAAAAAAAAAAAAAAAAAAAATAGCTGACTACTCTTCATTCAAAGAGCAAAGGAGATCCATGAAGATAATTAAATTAGATCATTTCCAGGAAATTCAGGTTGTAAGCTGACCACATAGGTGATAGCCCACTTGTCCTTTTCCTCCCGTGTGAAAAATCTCCCCAGTGAAGTAAGAGCTTTTGGCACCCGGATAAAAGAGAAAGGAAAAGAAGTCAGCCTAAGACCCCCAAAGAGTGATAAGAAACTCTTATTATCCTAAACAGCAAACATCAAGGAAATCAAGAGTTAAGTCAGACTCATTCCATTTTAGAGAATTTTCGATAGTAATTGTAATTAATTTAAGGATGCAGAAATTGAGATCTGGGGTCATTGTTCGTACTGAGATAAATACAGAAATATCTTTCAGGAACAGCAGGGAAAACAGAAGGGAAAAGAGAATATTGCATCCACTTTCATGTAGTTTGTGGCTAATTTATTTTCGAATGTATAAATGAGTGCGTAGGAATAGATGCTTAATTGCTAATATCTATTATTTATATACATTGCCCCACTTAAAACAGGATGGAAAAGCCTCACACATGCAGATTTTGTAAAATGTGTTACATCCATTAGCACAGTTCATGGTGTGTGCTCTGATGGGAATTTAAAAGGATCTTTACTGCACATCACACACTGTGTGCTGAAACATTACTTTATTACTAAATTGTGGTTCATCGTGTGTGGTCCCTTTCCTGAATAAAATGGAAAGTGTCCAGAGGACTATCCGTGTCCCCACTTCTGTTTCTGCAATCTTCTGATTGTGAAATCTTCTCTGTGGATAAGAAAACCAGAAATATATATGATATTAGAAAACAGTCCCCTTAAAAATAATCCTGAGAATATACCTAATTGATGTATAATTTTGAATTTGAGGCATCTCATCCAGGTGGAAGAGGAAAATCATAAATACAAGATACCTCAAAAGAATAGTCTTAATTACACCATGGACTACTGAATAAAATGATTGCATTTTCTACACTGTAAATTTCATACAATTAAATGCACTAGTGTCACCTTATAAAATGTTTCAATTTTATAATTATTTCAGTTCATTTGCTCAGAAAAAAACATAAGCACAAATTTACTTAGTATCACCCAAATCTAGTCATTCTAGTTCTAAAGAACTGACTTGAGTGTTAGTTGTGCTTGTCTGAACTTAAATAGATCTTGACATATTTAAGTAGCTATTAAAATTGATAACATCAGGGATGATACCCCAGCTAGAGAAAGGCATTCAATCACTCTTTATTTATTCCCATTCTACATTACAGACATTTTTTAAAGAACTCAATGTGGGGGAGTGGGAACTGATTTTTATACTTTTGGAAACTTTTAGTAATCAGTGGATTCATTGTGTCACGAATCTCATTATGATGCTGAATTCTCTGTGATAGCATATTAGTGTATTAAAATACTGGCTTTGGGCTGGTATCATGTTGGCTCTTTTCTTTTTCTTTGCTTTGAGGAGGAAGAGGAATGATTGTGATTTGTCTGGAGTCACTTCTGGGAGAACGATTCTTGCCACTTAGGATAAGGAGTCCTGGGGTAGCAGGAGGTGTGCTTCGGCAGCTCGGAAATGCTTCAGGAACTACTGTGGTTGCTCTTATCCCTCCCACCTCCTAATCATGGGCACCAAGATGGCAAGATCCAAAGTTGGGAGGGCAGAATCAGGGAGTGCAGGACCACAGCCATAAGGCTTCCCTCAAATACACTTGTGGAACCTCCTTGCATTGCCATCTTTTCCAGTCTAATTTAAAATGATGCTTTCTAGTGAGAGAGATTCTCCCTCCTAATTAGCCAGTCCCCAGTTGTACATTTAACACCTCTGGAAGCTGTGTTAATTCTTCAGTGTCATTAGGGTATCACTTTGCACATCACGGCCTCCGTGTCCTAAAGGTGCCTCGGGGTGTAGCAAGGAAATGAACCCCAAGGGGGTTTTTGTCATGGCTTTTTGCTCCCAGCGAAACACCACTGTTGACTGTGCAGCCTGCAGGTCTCTGATCCATCTTAAACCTTCTTTAATTCAGGTTTAAGGAAGGAAAGCCAGGTAGACACTTCAATAGCAGTGATTAGAGCCTCTGCCAGGATGCCAGGTGTCCTATAGAGGAGATTTAATACACAAATAACTTGTGACAAAGGTATTAGAAGAGCAGAAAAGTCAAATACAGTGAACAGTAAGCCACCCAGACGTTAGCAACAGCAAGAAGCTTCTCCCACCTCTTCCTTTCATCCCACTGGCCTCCTAGTGCACTGGTATGAACTTGGAGACCACTAGTACTAACTGTTGTCAGACAGACTACTAGTCACTAACCACTATCAGATAGAGCACTAGTTACTAACCGTTATCAGATAGACTATGAGTCATACCCACTATCAGATACAGCACTAGTTACTAACCCGTTATCAGACAGACTACTAGTCACTAACTACTATCAGATAGAGCACTAGTTACTAACCCGTTATCAGAGAGAGCACTAGTTACTAACCCGTTATCAGATAGATTACGAGTCACTAACCACTATCAGATAGAGCACTAGTTACTAACCGTTATCAGACAGACTACTAGTCACTAACCACTATCAGATAGAGCACTAGTTACTAACCCGTTATCAGAGAGAGCACTAGTTACTAACCCGTTATCAGATAGATTACGAGTCACTAACCACTATCAGATAGAGCACTAGTTACTAACCGTTATCAGACAGACTACTAGTCACTAACCACTATCAGATAGAGCACTAGTTACTAACCCGTTATCAGAGAGAGCACTAGTTACTAACTGTTACCAGATAGATTACGAGTCATAACCACTATCAGATAGAGCACTAGTTACTAACAGTTATCGGAAAGACCACTAGTCACTAACCACTATCAAATAGGCCACTAGTCACTAACCGTTAGCAGATAGACCACTAGTCACTAACTGTTATCAAGTAGACTACTAGTCACTAACCATTACCAGATAAACCACTAGTCAGTCACCAATCACTGTCAGATAGACCACTAGTCACTAACACTGTTAGACCACTAGTCACTAACCACTATCAGATAGACCACTAGTCACTAACTACTGTTAGACCACAGTCACTGCCATTAGCCAGAGCCACAGAGGGAAGATATACACTCAGAGAGAGAGGAAAGCAAAGAGAAGATAAAACCACTGCCTAAGACACCACCCAAAGCAAAGAGCAAGAGGAGAAGTACCCTGAATTTTCTCTTCCTCCCATCTTGCAGGTTCTACTTACTGCCTTCTACTGTCTGAATCTAGACAGAAGCCACTAAGAGCAACTGGAAAATGTTCTTTGCCAATCTTGGGAATCCAGCACAGAGGAGGGCAAGAGGAGGGAATGGAGAGGGAAGCAGGCCATCAAGAAGCCAGCAGTGGCCTGTGCCATGCTCAAGTGTGTCAGAAGGAAACTGAGAGCATACTATGTAAGATAGGTTGGCGTCCTAGTTAAAAACTATGGAGGAGTCAGTCTGGATTCAAATTACAGTGCCGCAATAGCCTGTGTTTCCTGGGGCATGCCTTTAAACACTCTTTGCCTCAGTTTCCTCATCCATAAACAGGGATCATAATAGTACTCAACTCAGGGTTATTTGGAGACCTGCATAAGCTCTATGTGGAGGCCTGCACAAAATTTGTAATAGTGAAGACACGGAATCAAACTAAAGGTCCATCAATGATAGACTAGTTAAAGAAAATGTGGTACATATACACCATAGAGAACTACACAGCTGTAAAAAAAGAACAAGATCACATCCTTTGCAGGAACATGGATGGAGCTGGATGCCATCATCCTTAGCAAACTAGCACAGAAACAGAAAACCAAATACCACATGTTCTCACCTATAAGTGGGAGCTAAATGATGAGAACACATAAACACAGAGAGGGGAACGACACACACTGGGGCTTATTGGAGGGTGGAGGGTGAGAGGAGGGAGAGGATCAGCAAAAATAACTATTGGGTACTAGACTTAATACCTGGGTGATGAAATAACCTGTCCAATAAACCTCCATGACACAAGGTTACCTATGTAGCAAACCAGCACATGACCCCTGAACTTAATAAATGTTTTTTAAAAAAAAGAATTTAAAGAAATTTTTAAAAAGTTACAAAACAAAGGTTCTAAATAAAGAAGGAGAAGAGAAATAAACACCCCCCAAAAAAGTATAGAGGGCTATAGACTGGCTTTTGGCAAAATAGTTGACACATATAACAGTGTGATAGAGACCAAAGGCTTTGGATCCAGAAAGACTTAGATTTGAATCTCTGCTCTACAATGTTACAGTTGGGAGGATTTAGCACAGTCAGAAACAATCTCTGAACCTTAGTCCTTGCATCTAAAAAATGAGGATCACAATATTTACTTGTTAGAATCATTCGTTGATTTAGTCAGTCAACCAGACAGAGATATGGTTTTTTGCCTCTTGCAACGTAGATTCTAGTAAGAGGAGGCAACAAACTAATTTCATGCCATCCTATGGTCAGTGCTATGAAGAAAAAATAAAACAGATTGCTGTGAGAGTTTCAGCAAGGATGTGATTTAGAGGGAAGGTGTTTGAAGCTAAAAACGTAAAGGTTTGAATAGGAGTTGGGTGAAGTTGGGGGACAGAAGGGTGTGCAATGCAGGCAAAAACACAGCTTGTGCAAAGACCCTGAGCCAGGTGCATTCCAAATACTGCAATTTAGTCAGTGTGGCTGGAGTGCTGTGAGTATGAAGTAAGTAGAGTAGGTCCAGAAGTCAGAGAAATAGGCAGGAATCCAGTCATGCAAGGGCTTGTAGGCTAAGGCAAGGATTTAGCACTTTTCTCTAAGAGGAGAGTGAGTTGTTTATATTTAGAATTAAAAATATCGAAGGAGCTGATGAATTTGAAGTGGGCTGGTGTGGAAGCAGAGTGTCCTTGCCAGGGGGCTATTGCTGTTGACCTGCTGGTGGCTGATGGTGGCCAGAGCTAAGATGGTGGCCCTGCAGGTGGTGAGCAGCTTGTGGAGTTTGAATACGAATTTGAGGTGGAATCAGCAGCACTCAGCAATGAATTGCATGGGAAAGGTATGATGAGGAAAAGCAAAATGACAAAGAATGACTACCAGGTTTCTGCCGAATTCATCTGTGTGTTCAGGAGCCATCCATAAAAGAAAATAGGAGGAGAAACAGATTCGTAGGACCGGGGAGTGAGAGATCCAAAATGCAGTTTGGCCTTGGTAAGTGAGATGTTTTGAAGACGTTGCAGAAGGGATGTGCAGCAGGCAATAGCCTATATGGTACACACTTTTGGATGGGCTGAGAGAAGGGGTGCGAATCATGGGATATGACTTTGAATATCACATTTATTAAACACTAAATCCCCAGGAAATAGTGCAGGCAAAGAAAAATATACTCATTCAGGACAAGAGGAAATCCAACACTCTTTTCAAACAGTTGCAAATTTTCCCCTGAACTGCTTGTGCAAACAAAAATTGGCCATATGCAAAACAGTTTTACCTGCTCATGTAGAACTATTTAACATGCCTTTTAGGAAAAGTGTGGAACACACTTGAAAGTTCGGAAAAATCTGTTTTCAATTCATTAATGTTACTATGTTGTTTTTGGGCAAGAGACTCTGCCTTTTAAAACCAAATAAAAAGGACTGACTTAGAAACAGAAAAAAAAAAAAAAAAAAAAAAAAAAAAAAAAGGGCTCTATTCTCAAGTGCAAAATAGGTGGGTAGAAGGAAACAAGTGCCAATTTGGCCAAAGGATTAAGCCAAAACTTTTTTTTTCTTTTGTAAATAAAATCTACAGTATACATCAGAAGACGAGACCTCCAGAGTCTGCCAGCTTGAGGAGACATTGGCAAGAGCAATTGAACCAAAAGGTTGTACACTCTCAGGAAATTATAAGACCACTTTACAAACAGGTCCTTCACACTCTGATAGGAAGCACCAGCTCCTATCCTTAAGGTCACCTGCATTCCTGCCCTACTTAGCTCCAAAGCAAACTTTAAACCTTGCATGTATGAAGGACAGGATCCAGTGGACTCATTTTTATATGGTCATAAGCTTGAGTAAGTCTCCTGAGCATTCAGCCTGAGGGATCACAGAGTATTCACTTGGAATATGATCTGCTGACAGACTCTTCTTTTCCAGTGGCTGCTATAGCAGCGGTCTTCATATTGGTGAAACTCAATGAGGTTGTATGTCCCTCATCTTTGACCGCCTTTTCCTTTTCAGAAAAGCATAGTTGAAACGTCTATGTACTGTTACTAACTTACTCTTGCATTTTTGTGGGCGGCTTGTGGTGACTTATGAGATATGGGAGAGTTGGTCACATGCTAAAAGCTGGCTCTAGGTGAAGAAAAATACAGCAAATTTGGCAAAGAGATGAGTATGTACACTGTAGAGGTATTGTGGAATCTGCTGCCTAAACTATAAATACGGAGTAATGGCCACAGCACCTGCAACAATATATGACAATTAAAGTAGTCATAACAGTCATGATGTGGTTCTTTACCACCATCATTCTGGGAAGAAAGGAAGGGAAGGTAAGAGAAAGAGGATAGAGAGAAAAAGAGGAAAGAAGAAGATTTTTGTTTACTTGTATTCAGGACTCACCTTATAAGTTTATATAGTGTTTTTACAAGAAACTAAAGTGGCTTTCTTTAAAATATTTGTTCCTTTTCATAAGATGTTTCCATATTTTTCTTTCACTTGCAGACTAATAATTATACGAATAATGAAAGAAAAGAGTTTTCTGGAAAATGAAAAGTAAATGAATAGGGCGATAAGAGCACTGATACTATAGGCAAAATCTCTTCCTTATGCTTATACACTCCCCATTGACTAAAGTCTGAAAACCAAAGTTATTAGCATTCTTATTGGGACAAATATAGACTCTTAAGAAAGTCAAATTTAAATCAATTAACAAGCCCATCTAGAGGAGAAATTTTTCTCCAATTCATGCTAGAATGTTACTTTCAATTATCAATAATCTTCAGATTACTGATTTTAATTAATTAGATAATATATCACATGAACACTTACCTACCCTTTTACAAAACACTCACACATTTTTAAGACTTTTTTAACTTAAAAGAAAGAAAAGTTATAGTTTTAACAAGAGAACTGCTACATCTTCTAACTAATTCCCTTTATGGAAACAAAAAACATAATAATCTATAACCCATCACAGCTGTTTGGCTAGAATTACCAATTACCTTCAATGCCTTAGAGATACTTTCCAGATTTTTACAAGTCTGCGTAGTAAATTTTTAAACCAATTTTCTTAAAGAGGATTGATAAGATTTAAAACCTTTTAGGCATATGATGACGTATTTCACTTAAACAACTTGAATATAAAATCAAGGCTTTACATAACTGGAGGGAAACGGAAACAGAGATTAAAAATAAAACACAACCCAAAAGCTGTGATTATTTTAAAAAGCATTTATATTAAGTTTTGAAATGTGCTTTTTGCTTGCACTGGAATATGGGTGTGGCAGATTTATGGGAATCCATGTTGAAAAATAACAAAGCCTGATGATAAGAAACAGGGCATTTCTACAGTCTCTCCTTGTCCCCAGTCCTAATTGCTTCTTAAGCCCCAAGTATTTGGGGAGTCCCTGCAATTTTTCAGACAGTTGCAAGGTTTCCAAAGAGGTAGCTAATTGTGTGGATTCCCAGAGCCTTGCAGGCAAAGTAAATAAAGGAGTTTAGAAAAGTGACAGCACTTTAAATAACCAGATCATGTCGAATCAATAGGAAATGCTCAGGAAGTTAATAAAGCAATTACTTAAGTAGAGTGAGCACTGGCATGGGGGTGGGGGAGCTTGAGAGAAGAACGGTGTACATTACCTCTAATGTGGATAAATAATTAAGAGTTGGCTATCAAGTTATCAAGTATCCCAGCACACATGCCCGCCCTTCATAGACACCCCCAGATGTGCCACTATTAATTGGTCTTCTTCTTTAAACAGAGGAGTGTGCCTCCCTTATCCTCGCCTGTCTGTTTTGCCAGTTTTGGGACTGTCTCCTGATGCTCCCCGGCACGTGCGAAACAGTGTGTACCAAAGTGTGCTGCCCCTCTCACCGGTATCACCACACCTCGGATGAAAATCACTCTCGGAATGATTGCAACTGCAATTGTGACATGGACTGCAGCCTTTTTGAATCTTGCCACGAGACCAGCGAGTGTCTGGAACTGGCCATGGAGATTTCAGAAATCTGTTACCGCTAGTACAGTGAAGTAACCACATTCCGGCAGTCCTTTTGGCCACAGTGGGAAATTCCATTACAACAAGACTGATTTCCATGTGCTGAAATGTAAGGACTGTACACATTTCTTGGATGCTATAGGCCATTTTATTCTGCACCTGTCTAGGAAAGCTAGTATTGTCAACTCAATGGTCTTATTCCAAATTTCACAACCGCATGGCTCACTGAAAAATAAGATTCTTGATCACATGTGATGAACAAATCTTAAATACCTCTTAAATGCCGTAGGTACAAGATGTTTCTTGACTATAAAATAGCATGTTAAGCCACTGTGTTATTGCACTCATCAGCTTGCATCACGGATTCAACCTCATTCACAAATTCAGGACAAATTAGTGCATTCTTTGAGAACTGACATACATTAGCTCGTCTTTCTAATGGACTCATGCATAAACATTATGTATTGTTGGTTATTATTAATAATGTATTGTATAACATCATTTTGTAATTAAAAATTTATTTATACAGTCTCTTAAAATTCACTTATATGTACAGTTTAGGTAGGAAAGGGAATTAAATGAATTAGAAACCATGTTCCTGTAATTACAACAGATGTCTCTAAAACATCTCCAGTGAATTTTGAATATGGTGTACTTCAAGAGAGTACTATAATTCTAGACCATATTATTGTACGTCTATGACTATGTCATAACAGGTTATTCATATTCTTAATTTGTTACAGAAAGGCTGTTAGTTATTCTAATAAGCATAAATGAGAATTATGTGCAAGTTTCAAAAAAAAAGATCCCAATCAATTCTTCACTTTCTTCATTTTTATTTGTCAGGTCCAATAAGCAACAGGATATTAAAACAGATTCCGTTCATTTTACAAAACTATCATTTGTATAGATACTAGAAAGAAATACACGTTGAGGGTATTTATTCAGCACCAAGCTTCTTAATATGGCATGTGCATCAGAAACCATATGTTTTTCCTTGTCTGATAATTAAAGTGATCAATAATTATGTCAAGTACTTCTTATTGTTTTTAAGAAAAAGATGTGATATAGACTGGAAAGTGAGGTTCGTCTCAAATAAGTTGAAACAGTTTGTGGTGAAAACACATCTACATTAAAGTTAGTTTGGAATCTTCTTTACTTTCTGTAGAAACAATTCCATAGTCCTTGGGCAAATACATTGCTCATTACTTTGTGCTAAATTTCAATGGATATATCTTAATATTTTCATTGGATATAAAAAAGCATCATGCATGAGTAACCAAACAAAGAACACAAAAGTGAAATGGAGAGTAGAGGGAATTTTTTGTGTGTGATTTAAGGCAACAGCAATAGCAAAAGAAAACTCCAAAATACCTGTTTTTCCTGACTTAGGAAATTTCAGGAAAAATCACCATTTGCTTTATTTCTGCAGCAAATTAACACATTTTTCTAATTTGAAGTAAATTCTCCCAAACATTGAAAACTATTCATCTTTTAAAAATATTTGTAAACTGCCTCTAAAAAGGCATTTAACCACTCTCAACTTGCTGCTGGCAGCGCAGTGCATCCATGGTTAATGCTGGCTTCATTCCTGTTTGATGATCATGTTATTCACAAACCACAGAGCATGAAAGTGCCCCACACCTTCTATGAAACAGTATTTCTGCTTTTCAGAAGCTCGAAGAAACAGCTCTATACTCGATGCATAGAACTTGTAGATCATTAGAAGAAAAAAAAATAGATTCCTAGAACAGGAAGGGAACATAAGGCTGTTCTTATGCAACCTTCTTATATTTCACAGGGGAAAACAGAGGCCCCACGAACTGACTTATTCAAGACCACATAGTGAATTATTGGCAGTGTCAGGAACTCTAACATGGGTTCTAATTTTCTCACTACCTGCACTACTCAATTCTTAGTCCAGCTGGTACACAGTGGCACAGGTGTTAAGTTATTAAAATACTAAAACACTACCAGACCGACTCATCAACAGTTGTTGCCTTGCACCTCCTAGTGCTTCCTTATATCCCATCCCTCCTGGCTCCTCTCTGAGCACCTACCGCTCTACCCGTGGTCTAGTCACTAAAGGAGGAACACCTGGGGGTCTCTGGAACCCTATTCTTATAATATGGTACCTGGTATCATTGGTGAGGCCATGCCATATTGTTGTTAAATATTTCAATTATCATTCCCTTATTCTTTCTACTCTACATACCCTCAAATTATGCAAAGATTGTGCATTTCAAATGTGAATTGAATGCTTGTCAATTAGAGACATAAAAATCACCAGGTCTTATGTGATAATGTGGTCAGAACACTACAAGATCTTTCTGTGGCCCTGCTTTCCACGGTTTGTTAACTTTGTTCCTCAATTTCAGAATTCACCGTGCTACAACAGAAAGGGTCGGTTATACAAAGTGTGAAATTTCTTTTCTTTATAACCAATAATAAAACATCATCCTTTTTGCAAACATGAATGGCTCTTTCAATTGAATTCTTGCACAATGAAACATACGCAACTGGGAAAATACAATTGCAGAAGTAAGGTAGATCAAAAAGGGATGTGGTTATTGATTAAATACAAATATCAGAATCTAAGAAGGCTCAGATATTTTATGCAATGATGAAGGCCTGTGATTACAAATAAAGATAATGTTGTTCTTTAAGATGGGACTTCTCAGGGAACAGAGTATTCTGATTTAAGGAAGCATGCTAGAGTAAAAGAGATTTAAGAACATACAATCTTTATATAGAATGAAGAACAGCATTTTTCCTACAGCATTATAACCACATATCTACATTGTCTTTGCTCTGCTCAAGGGATTTTTTATAAAACCATTGCTTCTGTAAAAGTCGACAAAATATGGAAAGCAATGAAGATATGAAGTTACATTTAACTTGCTAATGAAATTTTCCCACTACATAAGCTGATAGGCCTACAAAATTAATTATCAATGCTGGACAATCAAAGTTAATAGAGCGAAAGCTGCTTCAGTTTTTTTCCAAAGGCGTAAGAAAACATCCAGGCAGAGAAACTTTACAAATAGGAAACATTGTGGGAGGGTGTATTAGCACTTTTTCAAGGATAAATGTATAGATGGAAATATTTGATAGGCAGAATTCATGACCCAGTGCCTCTAAGTTTCTCTCTCTCAACAAAACAGAGAAAATTATTAATATGTACACTTAAGTAAGGTTGTTTGACTGTAAGAATTTTGCCCATCAAATACTAAGTTCCCTCAGTCCACACAAACTATAGACTCTGATAAAATATAAATATTTGATTTAAGAGTTTATTGGGTGTTCTTTGAAGAAGATCTGGGTAAAACCTAAACAGTTGCCACATGTATCTTCAGGTGAGCTGTGCAGAAAGGCAAAGTGAATAGAGTCAAACAAATTTCTAGTGATAATCAACATGGGGCTGGATTTGGTGGCTCCTAGCACTTCAGGAGGCCAGGGTGGGAGCATCACATAAGGCCAGGACTTTGAGACCAGCCTGCGTAACATAGTGAGACCCTGTCTCTACAAAAAATAAAAATTAAAAAATTCGCTGGCATAGTTGCACGTTCCTGTAGTCTTAGCTACTCAGGAGGCTGAGGTGGAAGGATGGCATGAGCCCAGGAATTCGAGGATACAGAGAGCCATGATTATGCCACTGCATTCCAGCCTGGGTGACAGAGCAAAATCTTGTCCTCAAAATAATTAATTAATTAATATGGGACTAAAATTATATTGTGGGGCTTCTCCAACAGAGGTCCGAACAGCTCTAAATATTACAGGGAAGGAGTCCAGAATGTAGGGAGAGGGCAAGAAATGCAGGTGGGGGCCGGAGCAGCACCATTATTTGGATAAATTTGCCACCCTCTGATCTACCATCTTGATATGCTTCACAGCTCTGCTTTTTCCACTGCATCTAAAGCAGTGATTCTCAATTCCCTCCCTCCCAATTTGGCAAAGCCTGGAGAGGTAATTGATGTCACAATGGAGGGCAGGAGACTGCTACTAGAATCTTGTGGGTAGAAGCCAGAAATGTTGCTAAACATCCGTGAGGCACAGGACAGCCACCACCCCTGACTCCCACCAACAAATATCTCAATGTCAACAGCATTTCACTGAAGCATTCTGTCAGTGTCAATTATCCATTACCAATTCACCTTTAGAAACTGTTGAAAATAGAGTTGCCAGACAAAGTACAGGATGCTGAGTCAGCTTTGAATTTCAGAAAAACAACAAACAAGCATGTCCCAAACATTACATGCGACCTACTTATACTACAAATACGATTCCTGATTTATCTGAGATGCAAACGTAGCTGGGTGCTCCTTATTTCTAATTGTTAAAGCTGGTAACCCTAGTTCTAAAGACTCCACATTTTGAGAAGGGGTCAATAGAAGTGATGAACCTTCAGCTTTCTCCCAGCCGCCCAGAGAGTAGGGGTTGTTTATCTCTTTGGTGGGAGACCAGGACATTCGTTGGGCCACACTTTACAATGTGGTGCAATCTAAGACAGGTTCGGGGAGTTTGGCTTAAAGATCACCTCCATGGCATTTTCCTTCCTGTCCGCAGCTTACACAGGGCCCATGGCCCTGGACTACCCTGGCCAAATCTCCTCTGCTTCACATCTTGATTGGCAGCTGAGGAGGACCCTCAGCCAAAGGATTATCTTGATTCAAAGGGTGGGAAGAAGAACGACTTAAGTCTGCAGATCTAAAACACATTGTCTGATTCAATCCTTGGCCAGAAAGACCTGTATTAGAGGTTCTAGAAGAGCTATAAAGGAGTATTTTCTCCTCTCCAGATATTTTCCTTTCCGTATTTTGCTATTAGGGCACTTTGGGGGAGAGGGGGTAAGTGGGAGGGCGAGATGGAGACATGTTTTGGTCATGGATTGCAATACTATCTACTAAAATCCAAATTTCACCTTACACTCTTAGTATATAGTTAGGGGTGGACCAGAAAGATTGATGTGTTCGCTACATAATTTTTATTTTTATTAATTTATTTTATAGATGAGAAAAAATATCATATAGAAAATATTTAAGTATTTTTATATATTGTCACATTCTCTAAACAGCCCTATAAAATAGATTTTATTATTATTTCCATTTCTTTTTTTTAGGGAAAGAGTCTTAAAGAGGTTAAGTAAATTGTCCCAGGTTACACGGCAAATAAGCAATTATCACAAGGTTTGAGCCCAAGTCTGTTCATTCCAAAACCCATGCTTTTAATCACTAAACCTAAAAAGTTATACGTGTGAAAAATTATGAAACCAAGATAAAGTTCAAGTAGTCACTTTTAAAGCATTCAGAAAAATACAATGGCTATATTCAAAGAAAAGCATTCACTGATAGAAAATGTTTTAAGAGTTGTTATCCTGTACAATGATTAGAATTTGGAACATCTTCAAAATGCTTTTAAGATACGTACCCAATAAGGAATAAACGCAAAGTCAATGTATTGCAATGTAATCCTTATGTCAGTAGTTTTGCTTCATTTATCTATGGTTACAAAGACTTACCTTTTAGTGTTCCATTTTAGAAAAGCAACTTTGATCTTTGCTCTAAGACAGTCAATCATGCACAATGCACCCAGGCCAGCCCCTCATCAGCATTCCACCAGAGGGTTCTAGGAGCATGAATTGTTTTTAATCAGTCAACAACACTATGCTCAAAAAATGCATTCTGATACTTAGACCTTTTATCTCAAAAGCTATACAGAATCCAAGGTCACGGCAACCTCTTTTATGGTTTATTGTTCCTCAAATGTACTTAGAGTGAATTTACAAAGCCACAACTTATTTTGTGGATACAGGGCTTTCATTAAATTCAGCACTCCCCAACATCCTCTTTGTTTCCTCTTTCAGCACTTTCTGCCTATAGTTCCTCATTTGATATTGAGTTCCCGTAAAATTTAAAAAATAAAATAAGAATATTGAAGAAGATTCTCTCAGTAGCTAAGCTACTCATCATTTGAAGTTGAGACTTCAGAAAGCTCCTTTAATGGGTCCAATCACTGCTGTGTAGTTTGCAATACTAGGGGCAGGTCCCTGCAATCAGGGATGAAGGCAAGAGGCCAGGATGGTCCCACTGTCGCCACTCTGCCATTGTTGTGATCCTCTCCTTGCCAATGCGGGCATGGCAGTAAACCACCTGGCACATAAAGTGAGTTTGTAAAACTGCCCCCTGAGAGGTGAGGTGCAGATGGTATTCTAAGGGATATGGAAAAGCCTGGACTGTATACACCCCATGAAGTGATTTATTAGCTCACTTTGTTGACGCCTTTCATTCTAAGCAAAAATATACATAAATTCCTAGTTACACTTTTATAATATATTAGCAATGATTTATAAGTAATTCTGTGCATAAAAGTATCTGTGTGGCACCAAAATCATCCTGCATGTAACAAACGATACTTGAATAATATTTCTGGAAAACATTAGGTCAAATCAAAGCAATACTGAGACCAATTAGGTGGCCAGGTAGGAGGCTACTGCCCAACTTCAGGTAAGACCTGACTAAGATGGTGATTGTGAAGTGAGCTCGCAATTTACTAAGGAGCAAATGAAAAACCACTGAAGAATAGCAGGAATTACATGATTAAAGTGGTGGAGGAGAAAGATTGACCAGGCGGCAGCATGCAGGACAGATTAAAGCCAGGAGAGTAGAGACTGAGAAAGGTGCAACTGCAATAAGGCAAGGGGTGATGAAGGCTTGAAATAGGATGGTGACAGGGAAACAGGAGGGAAGAGATGGATGGGAAAGAAATTAGAAAAGGACCATTAGTCCTTTCTCAAACTCTTCTTATTTTAAAACTCAAATATTCCCTACTGTCTATCACATATATGAGTCATGAAGCCATTATTTTCATTAGGGAAGAAACGGGTTGGGGAGGGGGGAGTTCTATTCCAAGTGGAAAGTCAAGGTATATTTTTAGCTACATTAAGCCAGCCTTCTGCTGCTCTGCACACTGATGTAATTCCAACATAAAACATAATCTATAATATTCCAGGGGAACAAATCCAATTCTTGGTCATATAAATTTTCATATAAGTCCATCACAATTCATTCCCAAAACATCTCATTCTCTTTGAAAGCTGGAGCTGCAGCAAGTGATCAAAAAGAGTAGTTTAAAATTGCTCTGGAATTTCCAGAGATGCTAAATCTAACCTGCCTACGGTGCAGGACCAATCCCCCAAACTTTAAATCAGAGGTAAAGCATTTTATGTTTTAAAAGATATATTCCTCAAAGTTTATCACGGTGTATTAAAGTCATATGTGAGTTATTACTTACCAAATCTGGAGCTGATGTCTATTCTTGATTACCCTAGGTAGGCGAGAATAAGTATCTTCCAAGCAACATATTTTTTACCTTTTCATCTGCCTCTTGCTATTTACAATAGAGTGAAAAATAATAGCCAAGGAGTGACTTTGCTAGGTTGGACGAAGTGCAAAATCCATCTGACTATACTCTATATTGTATTCCAGGGCCCTGGCAAGTTCTGCTTCATGGAGAAAATAATGGAAACTGACTTCTGAATAGCTGGATTGGTCCTGTAGGAATAATCAGTGAACACTCAACTGATGAACTTTCAGCACATTTGCATGGCTTAGAACTTAGTGTGTATATTATTGGTCATGCCTGAAATGTACTTCTCTCTGCCCTCACCGGGGCTTTCTGCATGAGGGAGAGAGCTACCAGGATGCCCTATGAAACTCTAGAACTAGCATAAATTTTATAACTAATACCATCTATGCGAAAAAATCCCTGTCAATTCTCCTGGCTTTATCCTTTGTGAACACAGCAATTATTAGTAATTCAAGATTCCTCCTGGGGGTAAAGAAAGTAAGAGAATAGAGGTCATCCTTGAGTTTAAAACCGTCTTAGAAGGATTATACTTCTTTGTGCTGGGGGCGGTATATTATTTAGGCACTCAAAATTGGAGAAACATTCTAAAGGTTCATGGTCTCAAGCACCCTCTCTTCTGATTTTTGGGATGTTTGGACCATTAGCAGATTCCTGCTCTAGAATGCCCCGTTATAATTCAAGTATATTTCATGAAAAATTGTCATGTTAGCTTTGTAATACTAGAAGAAAAGGTTGCAGACTACAGACAAACATTGGTTCTAGTCATCGACACCATTTACCAGTCAAATGCATTGAGTTAGTAACTAAACCTCTCTGAACCTCAGGTTCCTAGATGATAAAGTGTGGTTAATAATACCTACCCTACTGGGTCATTGTGAGCAGTAAAAAAGATAATTCAGCCAAGTCTTTAGTGTAGGCTTAGTACATATGGTAAACTCACTAAATTTCAGCTATAATTATTATCACTACCTAGTTCATTTGTTTCCATAACACATGAGAGATATGTATTTTTTATTTCTGCATTATCCCACATCATATCAATTTTTTGAGACTTATTCCATATAATATCCCTTTCATTATTCCTGTTCACTCCTCCAGGAAATGAGCACTTCTAATTCTCACATCTCTTTATTTTTTCTTCTCTTAGATACCGTACATTTTTCTCCCAAAATTAGGATAATACCTACTGTAGTAGGTAATTTCAATAAGCACTTATGTGTCAGTGCTGTATGAACAGCCATTAATGCATTATCTCACTGAACTACCTCAACGATCTCTGAGAAAGGTATTATGACCCCCATTTTATTGATGAGGAAAAGTGAGTCTTGGAGACTTGAAATAGCTTTCTAACACCAAGACAACATAATGGCATAGTAGATATTTGAACTTTGGAGTTTGTCTGACTTCAAAACCCATGCTCTTCATCACTTTACTATAAAGACAATAAAGAGAGCTGTAAGATGGCCATGGTTGAAGGCAAGGTTGGCCAACCCACCATTTTGAGGATTTAAAAAGGTAGGACAGTGGCAGATAGATAGAGATGAGTGTATGGTGTTGATTTCCTTAGAGATCCTTCTCTGTGATGCCTCCCCAGGGGAAAGGTGGGGTGGCTGCCCTTCTCCTTAATGTGGTGAGAAGGATGTCCAAGTGAACGCTCAGAGAGCTTGCTACATGGCCTCTTTTTATGGGGAGACAAGGTGAACCACATTGACTCCCACCCAGGAAATCAGAGGGTTGAGCTACTTTGGCAGCAGAGTGAGGGAGAGTTGCTTTTGCCCAGAAAAAAAAGCACCACGCTGCAGAGCAAGCACAGGCAGGGAATTGTGTGATCCGATGGACTACATATGGGTGAGGTGCCTGAGACACAGTTGGTCCCAGAGCTGTCTCATGCCCTGTCTCGTAAGGCCACCAAAAGTGTCTATGAGACTTCAGCAAAAAGAAATTATGTGTGCAACACCAAGCCCTGGAGAAATAGGGTTTGTATTCCCAGGTCAAAGGAATACACGTTGGAGACCCTTCTCCATGATGGGTACTCTGATGAACCACAAAAGGCACCCTTTAATAAAATTGGCGCCTTAAACATATGCAAGATCCAGAGAATATGCCACCATGTTATAAAGATATCAATCAAATTAGGAGCTTTCTATCCTCTTTATCCTCTTCCTAACCCCCTACTCCCCATTTGGCCTTGGCAGGGTCAGGAGCTACAGTGCCCGTCAAGAAGGAAACATGGTAGCTAGAGAAAGAAGAAAGGCCCATGACAACCTTTCTTCCAGCAGCCAGTCCACACAGTAGTCCCCAGCTACAACAGGAGGAGACATTGACTGAATCAAATTCAGAACTACGGTTCTTAATACTCAAACTACATTATGAGTTGAGACTGTTTATGACTTAAAAGCTGTCTATAACTGAAGTGTAAACAGACATGTCATGGGGCTCCCCTGAGTTTACTTCCAAGAGCTAGGAAAAGACTCCCTCTGACAAATAAAAAAGAATGGCAAGAGATAAATGAGAAGTTGCTTTTATAATGACACTTTATGAGCACTGATTGTTTTACATGCTAGCGATATTTGTTTCCCATCACACTGTGGAAGCTTCTTGGGGGCTCCTTTTTCAGCTAAGAAAGGTCCAAAGTTTTTCTCATTCTCCTACTAACCACCCCTCAATTTGGTGCCATCAATGAAATCCCTTTCAACTATTTGGTAACCTTTCAAAATAAAAATTCCTGGGGTTGAGTGTGGTGGCTCACGCCTGTAATCCCAGAACTTTGGGGGGCAGAGGCAGGAGGGTCACTTGAGCCCAGTAGTTTAAGATCAGCTTGGGCAACAGAGTGAGACCTCGTTTCTACAAAAAATAAAAAATAAAAAATAAAAATAAATAAAAATAAAAATAAAAATTAGCCAGGCATGGCGGCATGCACTTGTAGTCCCAACTATTTGGCAGCCTGAGCTGGGAGGATCCTTAGGCCCAGGAGATCAAGGCTGCAGTGAGCCAAGATCATGCCACTGCACTAGAGTCCAGGTAACAGAGCATAATCTGTCTCAAAAAAAAATCCCATTATTGAAAATGAGAAGAATATTACTGGGATTTGTTTTTTTTTTTAAATACAAGGAATGCATATATGGTCATCTGCAGTAGAGAAAACTTAATAAGTCCTCCAATTCCTAGAGTATGCAAAGCTTTGTGTGACATACATTGTGATGAGGAAAGGATCTCTTTCTGTGTTTCAAGTGGGGATGCTGAGGTGAAGATGGAATAAGTAGATCTCTGTAGCTCACACTGGAAGCTCCTAGCAGTAGTGGGTCAGGACGATGGCATAAACTGTTGGGGTTTTTTTTGTTTTTGTGTTTTGGCTTTTGTGAGACAAGGTCTCACTTTGTTGCCCAGGCTGGAGTGCAGAGGCACAGTCATGGTTCACTGCAGCCTCAATCTCCTAGACTCAAGTGATCCTCCCACCTCAGCTTCCCAAGTAGCTGGGACTACAGGTACACACCATCATGCCAGCTAATTTTTTATTTTATTTTTGTAGAGACAGGGTCTTGTTACGCTGCTTTGGCTACTCTTGAACTCCCAGTCCCAAGCAATCCTCCCACCTTAGCCTCCTGGTAGCTGGATCTACAGCCATGTGCCACCACACCTCACTGGCACAACCTCTTTGAATGACCCATGGAAGAGTTTAGAAGGTAGAAGTCGACTTTAGGTGATACTTCTGGATCTGCCAATCTTGGGGGTGATATTTTTTATTCTTTTACTCATCATGAAAAGGGAATTTCTAGAAAGCAATTGCCAAAGACAACTCAAGGGTTATTCATGCTCTCTGTTGTCCTGTAAAGCTTATACAGTATCCAAATATGCTATGTCAGGCTTTCAATCCTCTGCCTACAAGAGGGCGGGAAACTTTAATCATGGGAGAGTTCTGGGCCCCAGAGATGACATGCCCCCTTAATTACAGGGAAGGAAAGACAGAAGGAGCACCCAGCTACATCTGAGCACCCATATGAAACTTTTAGTGGACATTTCAACCACATTTCATAGTGGAAGGGCTATTCTGAGCCTTTTTCTTATTTCCATGGGATAAGATATATGCCATGGAGGAACTTTTAATATGGTTTATCCTTTTCTGGCAAAATCCAGTTAAGGCTTTCTTTGGTGATGGGAGTAGATCTGTGTCCTGTGGGGATTGATGCTTAAAACTTCAGAGAATCTCAAGATCAAGACTTCAAAGATACCTTAATTTTGCAATATTCCAAAAACACATGGATATGTTGAAAGGCTTCTGTTTGGGATACAATACAGCAAGTTTCTCTGCAATCTACTGATGGAGACCTAGACATCAATAGGATAAGTTAAGTTTACACCTAATCAGAAAGGACTGCAGCAGGGACTTTGCATATGCTGGCATTCTCCTTAGTGGAGATAGTCCTGTTTCACAGGGAAAGGTCACTGCAAACCTGGTCCACCATGCTAAGAACAGTACACAGTCCATCAGTTCCACCTGACAACCTGAGAGGTAAAATGTGGTATGCTGAGAGGTATCTCGCCTTCTGTTTCAGGATTCTTCCCAAAGATTCCCCAGAAAGGTGACATAACCTCATGTGGTTAGCCCAGCAAGGGCTGGCAACTAAATTATTCAATGGGAACCGAGACTCCAAATTTCTGTTCTGATTTACCTTACTGCTTTAATCTCTTCATGTATGTCTTTAATTTCTGATTATCTAAAAATCAACCTAATCAGTTATCAATCTTTAGGAATTATGTGCTAACAAACATATAAGAAACCAAAGAGGACTAAAGAGATGTGTTAACTATTAAAATTTTTCATAACAAACTTCTATGTAAGTGGAGGTTTAGCCATAATGACCCAAAATCGGGTGAAAAAGTTAAACCCTTCTTTACCTAAGTGATAATATTTCAGGGTCTTCCTAAGTTTGCTTGGCAGCACAGTAGTGCCAAGCCGACACTTTATGGAAAAAGCATTCTAAGATCAAGTGGTATAATATTATCCCTTCTTAGAGAATCTTAGGGCAATAGTAAAGGCTCTGAGAAGTCCTGCAGGGGAATAACAAACCTGTCTATATATGTTAAATTCAGCATTTCCCAAACATATGTTAATCAAAGTAACCCTGTCTATTAATCTGGGCAAAGATATTTGAAACATTGGTTTCAGCATTTATTTAACATTTTTGAAGAAGCATCATGGATGATACATTGCATTGGGTATTATAAATTCTTTTAACAGTTACACAAGATTGTTTTTCAGAGAAAATCAAATGACCCAAACCCCATCTTTGCAACCACACTGCTTCAAATAGGAATTTGTACCAACATGGAGCATCCATCTGCTTTAGCTCACAGAACTACGAATTGGGAATCTTTTCAACATGACATCCAAAAGAAGACTGTGATTCTGCCACGGGGAAGTAGTGACACACTCTCTCTTCTTATCTTTCCCTTTGTTTCGTGGTGTGCAACTTGCTCTCTCCTCTGTCTCGCCATCTCTCTAAATAGATATCTGTGTTCTCATTATTTTTTTAAACTGCTCTCAGTTTGGGAACTGAGAAAGTGCTCATTTATTTATTGAATTAGTTCATAAGGATAGAAGAGAGTCACAGATTTGGGGGAGTCTTCATTCACATGATACCACCTATGTGATGACTAACTAATTTCAAGCTGGAGCTACTTTTCCGTCACAATTTGGACACCCCAGGGGACACTGTACTTGCTGATGTTCAGAGAAAGCTGCTCCTCAAGTAATAAAAAACCTATAACTTCCAAATTAACTAATTAGTTAAGTCAGAGAATCAGTTGCATATTCAATAATTCCTCTGTTTAGAAAAAGGACTGCGTTCAAACTCTCCTCCAAATTAACTAATTAGTTAAGTCAGAGGTTCAGTCGCATACTCAACAATTCCTCTGTTTAGAAAAAGGACTGTGTTCAAACTCTGCTCTTTGAAGCAGCAGGATTATCTTCAACTCTAAATTCCAGGATAAGTCATTCCACACGAGCCACTGAGAACAGAGAAGTGGGTGTAATATTTACTCTGGGAACTGTGAACTATTTTGTTCTTCATGGTTCCTGAAAACTGAAAAGGATCAAATAAGTAAATCCATAATGCACATTCATAATCATCTCTTTGGAAAAGTCACTTAAATTTTCTAAGCTTCAATTTCCTCTGCTGAAACATAGATTTCATCTTCATACTTCACAGTTACAGTGAAGAAAAAATGAGACAGTTCATGGGAAGCACCTAGGCCTGTACCTGGCATGTAGCGAGTGTTCAACAAAGAATAGTTATTATTTGAATCCAGAGACCTGAGGAGGACCCAAATGCCTACTTTTCCCTAAATTGTCAGAGCAAGAAAGACTTTTTAATGCTCAGATTTCAGCATTAACTCTCTTGTTGAAGTCTTTTTCTTTTGCATCATTAATATACGGTTGCAAAAAAAATCTAATTAGTCATTAGTCCTTTGAAATTATGAGCCATAAGCATGATAAGGAACCAGAAAGGGCTACAAAGAAAGAGAAAGACGAATAGTTAACTATTAAATGTTCATTCATAATGAACATGCATGTAGGTGGGAACTAAGCCACAATTGCCCTAAATTAGTGAGAAATTTACATCACTAAGAACGGTTCTGCCATTTCCATTACTTGAAACTGTTAGATTTATGTTGGAGTCAAATTGAGCCAAATTGGGCTAAAGTCACATTTGGGGGCCTCGCTATAAATTAGCCCGTGAAATCATTGAGATTGAGGTAAAATTTCCAAAAGCTTCGTCTTCGGTGTGGGGGGGCGGGGGGGGGGGAATGAACAGACCAACAATTCCTTAGCATGAGCTCCACCCCGCTCCAATCTGTTACTTTTACGTCCAACGTCAAAGGCAAGCTCTCCTAATTCCAATTGTACCCTGAACACTCTCCCCCATAAAACACAGTTTAAAGGCCAGCTGCAGCGTGGAGCCTTTTCTCAGAGCCTACAGTTTCAAACAAACGACTGGGCAGAAGCCAGAATCTATATGGGCTCACGAAGACTGTAAAACATTTGGTGCCGAGTGGAAAACGACGTCTGTGAGCTCTGCCAGACGTTTTCAGCTTTCTTGCACCTGTGCCAAGTGTTTTTCAGCTCCCCCACCCCTTTCTTTCGAAGGTGGGGGCGGGGGTTGGGGAGATAAGCAAGCTTTCTGAGGGCATATGCCATAGGAATTAAAAAAAAACTCCTTAGCACCATTAGACACCTGCTTCCTATCCAGGCCCCTTTCTGAAGGCAAAATGAGGACCTCCAGCCCATCTCGGGCCTGGAATCAGAGCACTGGAGCATCCTGGACATTCATTTCATCCTGCTAGTGTCTCATAGGATTCTAAACCCTGTGATTCTGAAGAGTACTCCCTCCCCAGTGCTTCTTCCCTGCAGTCCTTCTGAAATCTCTTTCTTGAGCTTCCAGTTGACTCACCCCTGCCCATCACCGATACCAAATTGCCAATTATTTCAAGGAAATAATTTGCACGTTGACACAGTTTGTAACATGCAAAAATATGTGTGGAAGTAAGTATATG
Source organism: Macaca nemestrina (assembly GCF_043159975.1). Taxonomy (NCBI): domain Eukaryota; kingdom Metazoa; phylum Chordata; class Mammalia; order Primates; family Cercopithecidae; genus Macaca; species Macaca nemestrina. The sequence continues at coordinate 133,723,342 of NC_092126.1, read as the reverse complement.
TTTCTTAAAGGAAGAACACCCAAAATGTTTTCAGATGAAAGTGTGAAAATGTCTAAACATAGATGATGTGATACAGATCATGAGAAAGTCAATTTGAAATTACCCTGGAATCTTGTGATCATGTTTTCAAAAGAAGAATTCAAGGAAGGGAGGTCCTTTTCCCACCCTGCACAGTAGGCTTTAATATAAACAGTCCCACAATGGTGTATTTATTCCCACGCATTATTCTACTCAGTTCAACAACCCTATGAGGTGGGGACTCTTCCCAATTTGCAGATAAGGAAACTGCGGGTTAAGAAGAATGAGTATAAACAAGTCACACTTGTAGGAAGCAGGGCTTGGACTTTATCCCTGGTCTGCTTGTCTCGGAGTTTCCACACATTATTAGGCCACATCCCTCTCCAAAAGAAGCCCCTTCAACTCATGAGGTTGTTGATGCAAGAAATATCACACTTAGAGATTCATTCCTTTAGCTTAAAACTTGAACCTCTGTTAAAATATAAATGTCCTCTCAAGACCACATATGCAGCTTCATTGGCCACTTTGCTTTTCAAGAGTGAGAAAATTGGATCCTTTTCGGTGGACATGTTTCACGCAATAAACTCGGCCACTGCAGAGAGGAAAGGCGCAATGCTGCTGGGAAGATAGTCCTGAAGAAGTCTCTTTAGAATGCAAACTGAAGCTTATCACTTCCGCACTTGATACTCTCAACATTGAGCCACTGTTACCATGATAAATTCCAAGCTCCTATGACTTGCCAGGCCAGGAAGATCTGAGCCTGTGCAAGGCCTTGGCTATCACAGCTAGTCCCCAACATAAACAGCTCTTTCCTGACTGAGTCCATTTGCTGTTGCTGTTCTTTCATCTGGCTAACTTTGCTTCACCCTTCAGGCCTAAAGCTTTGTTCTCTTTCCCCACTGAAACCTCAATTTAAATTTAGGGGGCCTTTGTTATTCTCTGACTCATAGAATCTTTCTTTGCCTTCACGGCATTTAATTGAATCTGTAACTCCATGGCCAGGGCAGGAACAGCCTGTCTGTTGTGCACCGCTGTATATCCCATGGTTGGCCCAGATTTAATATTTTTGGAAGACTGAATGGGTTCGGAGCAGCACGGTCTACTTCTGTAAGTCCCGATTGCTCAGTGAAGTATAGCATATCTGAAGCCTCAAAGAACTTGAACATTTGCTTGATTGGGCGGTAATGTAATTCAAGGAGATTCTGGTTTATGTCGGTGTATAACAGAGACCTAGGCTTGTAAAAGGGTTTCAGTTCTTAGATTTCTGTTTTCTAAGGCCTCAGTATTAAGCATACATACATACGTGTATGTGTACCTATATAAGCCTATATTAGGTATTATATATGCTACATATATGTAATATATGTAGGTAGTATATACAATTACACATATATGAGTAACTGTCAGCATGATTATAATTGTATTATTGTTGTTTTTATTATTAGAGTAGCCTCTATTGACCTGAAAACTTGCTGTGTGTTAGACATTGGCCGAAGCAATTTATATACATTATTTAGTTCAATCTTCACAAAACCCCATAAAAAGATATTACTATACTTATTTTATCTATGAAGAAATACTGCTTAGGACCATTAAGTTATCTGTCTGAGGTTTCTCAGACCCAAGACTAAAACCTAAGTTGACTCAAAATCATTTTTTCTTTAAGGACAACTGAATTTCAGTTTATTATGCCATCACTCAAAACTGAAAACAAACTCCTTCCTTTCTACCTATCTTTTCTCTTCAAACACACACACACACACACACAAGCACGAAGCATAAGTAAAATAATAAAAACCTATCCCATGATGAGAGGAAAAGAATTCCAGGAGAATAAAGGCCACAGGACTGTTGACACTATCCACTGGGCATCTTTCCCCATACATCCACCCACTCAGGAAGCACATCCTTCTTAGCAGTTGAACTTTTTCTTAATGTCCTTTGGACATAAGCCTGTCACTATAATCCAAGAGTTCAAGCAGAAGTTCATTGACCTCATTCAGAGATAGAACAGAGGATATTCCAATGTCCAAAGGCAATTAAAAAAAACTCTTAAGTTCTCTTCCAACTCCAAGCCACAGTCAGCCATTCTCATGTACAAGTGGAGACAAGCTTAGAAGCAAAGTGTTGGGCTGGTAGATAAAGATCCTAGTGTTAAGACCCACCTTTGCCATAAAGAAACTTACTGGCTTTCAGCAAATAAGGAGGCCTCAGTAAAACGAGATCTTGAACTCTATTAGGGGTGTACCCTGTGCAGTGCTTGGACTGGTCAACAGGACAAGGTGGGAGCCAAGAGCAGCTGAGTGAGCAGGGTGTTGGGCTTCTCTTCCCCCTCAGCCTTGGCAACTCTGCTCCCATCTGTCTTAGGTACTGCAGTCCCACATAGGATTCTGTGTAAAGTCACCTAACATGCATTCAACAAACACCAAAAATGTCTGTATTGAGCACCATGCTCCAAGCAGTGTGGAAGTGCCTAAAACATTCACTTCTCAAAAAGAAGGAGAACAAAGATTTAAGAAGTGAGAGGGGGAAAAAGAGACAGCACCCATAGAAGAGAGCTCCACGTGCCCAGAATAATTCTGAGAGCCCTTCCAGTTTGACATTCTAAGTCTCAGAGTCACTTAACCTCTTAAGTCTCAATTGCCACGTCTTCAAAATGGGACTAATTATCTTGCCTCCCTCATGAGGTTATTGTGATGTCAGAGGCAAAAATATAAAATGAAACTGATCAGTTGTAAAGTTCTTCTTATTATTACTGTTATTTTGAGACAGGGCCTTGCTTTGCCACCCAGGCTGGAGTGCAGTGGCACGATCATGGCTCACTACAGCCTCGACCTCCTGGGCTCAAGTGATTCTCCTACCTCAGCCTCCCTAGTAGCTGGGGCTACAGGCAAATACCATCTGCCCAGCTAATTTTCTTGTATTTTTGCTAAAGACGGGGTTTCACTATGTTGCCCAAGCTGGTCTCTAACTCCTGGCTTGAAGTGGTCCTCCCTCCTTGGCCTCCCAGAGTGTTGAGATTACAGGCATGAGCTACTGCGCCCAGCACAAAGTTATTATTATTGCTCCATAAGCAGTTCAAAAATCATTTTTCATAGTGAGGCAGCAAATCATTTTTCATGGGCCAAACAAGAAAAAATTCTAAACGCCTCCCAAGTGGTATTTGCAGGGCTGGAAACTCCCAGCAAATGCCTCCTTCGTAGTGCCATGCCCCAGTTGCAAAACCTTAGTCCCTTCTCAATTTAACGCATTTTCTTAGGTTGCAGTGACTCTTCCACTAACAGACAGAGGTGCATTAGTGGGAGATTTATGCTAATATCTCAGCAGTGGAAATTATGAGGCTTGCTATATTCTCGTTCGGTCCGAGACAAGCAGCCAGGGTATGTCCTTTAACAGGATTTCCAGGAAGGATACTGCAGTTTAAGAAATGCTGATTTGCTGGCATTTATATATTCCAGGAAGAGGGCTGTCTTAAGTGTATCAGAGCCTAGAGCAGAAAATTATTTTAATGCCCCCTCCTTCCTCCACACATCCCCAGCACAAGAGAAAAGCAGAAAATATCCATTGGCTACAGAAATGCTGGCATTAGAGAAGAGCCTGGAACTGTTTTGAAGAGCCCTCATAAGACAATAGGACAGCCCTCCTGGGGGAAGGGGGGTGATATACATCCCCAGCAACTGCTCCTAGGATGGTCCTGCCAGCATGTGTAACGGCCAACTGGTTCATCTTGCTAACTATAACGCTCGGCATATGGGCAGGGAGTGTTTATAGATATATACATACACCATACATTTTCACAGCAAGTACATATAGAGAACATCCAACTGTATATTTTGCAGACATACAAACACGCACATATATTGTCCATATGTTCAAACAATTTTTAAACTATATCATGAACGAATAAGGATCTCCTTACACTAAAAGTTGCTGGTGGTACCATAAGTGGACACTTGAGAAGGCATATTTTAAAGATGGACAGAACTCAGTTTGAATTTCAGTTTTACCCTTTTCAGTGGTGCAACTTCTTCTATAAAACGGGAATCATAATAGGATCTTCCTCATGGGATAGCTGTGAGGACACCATAGGATTGTGCATGTAAAGCAATTAGCATATTGTCCAGTGCAAGGTAAATTCTCAATAAGTTTTAGTATTATTAATGCGAGGTGTCATACCAGGTTTTGACCACCCAAAGTCTTTGGAAACAAGAGAGGTCAAAATGAATGGCAGCATATTCTACATTGTCCATCTAGATCCTTCACAACCGAATGTCTCTCCTCTGCTTCTCACCACAGCCCAGCCATATGTACTTAACCTGTCATATCTCTCTCCTTTCATTTGACTATGACCTTGAAGTCAGGGAGAGTATATTTTATCTTTGTTTTCTACCTTCTGGACCAGAGACCAGTTCATGGTAGGTGCTCAATAAATATTGATTGAACAGATCATTATGAATGGATGGCACACCCTGGGCAGATCTTTCAGCACACAGGGATGTGTCAGATTTGGTCAGGCAGGGGTATGTACCAGTGTAAATTGTTCCAGTAAAAGCTGATCTCTTAAACAAAAAAGTGCAGATAAAGCAAAAGAACCTAAAAAAGACACATACTTTCTTTCTGTATTTTCTTTCACTGAGAACATATAGATGCATATATATTCTCTAGTTGTTTGTATTAACATCGAAGGATAGGTGGATGTCTGATCTTCAATGCCCTGCATCATTTTTCTTGTATATACCAACTCTTTAATGCACCACGTAAAGTTTTCATCCTTAGCTCTTAAAGCAAGCCTCTCATAGACCTTTAATACAAATCCTGTGTGAAGAATTCTAGTTAATTGTGATACTCACACCCTTCAGACTTTGATCTATTCTCCACCCGGTTGAAGAGAAATTTTGAATTTAAGCCTTTATCTAGTATTTCCATAATAGGTAACTTAGTTTTCAGGAAAAAAAGATTATCTTTTTATACTCTTATTTAATCAGTTTATATAATATTTAATCATTTATGTATATAACAAGTACATTAGGCATTAACAAATTTGAACAGCTAGTCTTATCTTTTTAGTATTCAAATTAAATGATAGGTGTATTAGAGTAGTATTGTCATTGCAAGTGACCAGAGTTTGTTTTCTGGTAGAAAAAGAGAATTATTCATTTGAAAAGTTGTTTAAGTAGGGGGTCAGATACGAAAGCTTCTATTGAATTATCATAGTATTAATAACAACTCATAGAACATCATTTTGAGGGGCATTGGAAAAAGAAGAAAATTCCAAATTTCACAATATAAAAGAATATTTTGTAATCCATGTCATGTCAAGACATTGATGAAAAGTTGATGAAGCTAAACTCTCAAATAGTGACGTCATCTCATAAAAAGGGTCTATCTCACCCACAGAAGCTTCTTCTGTTTTTCTTAATTCCTCTACTTACTCTGTATAACAGAGGCTTATGGGGTTTCCTTCAAGCACATTTCTTGGGTTTCGCCTGAGCAATCAGTTTTACCAAATGGCTCCTTGCAGGTATAACCCTGTGAACTACAAATAAATTGAGTTCCCCTGGTCCTCAACACTACGTCCATGATTTGCCTGGTCCTCAATTCCACCAAAAGAAATATATTAAAGCATGAAGAAGACAGTGAACAAGTGGGATTTTTACATTCCACTTGTAAATATTTTGTGTCTTGGTGAATTTAGTGAACTCAAATTCTGACCTGAAGTATGAATCCCTAAGGCATGGAGATATCATGGGTATGCTGAATCTGAGACTTGAAGCAGAGGCAGAAATATCTCTAGATGAAGTTTGCTCTTGAATGGCAAGCAATAAAAATGTAAGCCTAATTACTATGTGCAAAGATGTTTTGGTGGCCCCATGTAAAGTCAACCATGAATGGTCAGGACAACTCATCTTCAAACTAGCTTTCTCCTAGTGAAACCCAGGACTCAACTTTTTACCATCATTAGAGAGAAATTTTATGCTAGGAGTGTCTTGTTGTAATGCAGTAGTCCTGAGACTCTTACCACATTAAGTCATTCTAAGCCATTATCACCTTATCAGGAATTCATTATTTAGTCATTTGGCAGAGTTTCTGGAGGCGATTGTAGAGCAAGTGGGGTAAGAGAAAGGATGCATCCAAATTCTTGGATGATATCTATAAAGTCTCAGAAACACTTTTTTTTGAAGCACAGTAGATTTGTGGTTCTGGATCAGCTCACATATATACACTTCTCAAAAGTGGACATGACAAGTTGTCTGTCTAGATCTACTCCTGCGTCTCTCCTAATAGAGCCCTGACGTGAATCCTATACTTCCTGTCTCTCATACAGTTCAAGTGATTCATGAGACTCAGGCATTTCTCTGGTAGGGCTTGATGAGAATAAACCAGTCAGTGCAAGGCATTTCTTTGGTAACTCCGATTGGTCTGAAAGATGCCTAAACTGACCCAATCAGACTGAAAGGAAGGACATACATATTAGACTAGTGGGAGAAGTACTCTTTCTCTATTTCATTTGGCATGAGCAAGAAAGTAAGGTGTCTTGATTGCTATTGGCAGCCAACTTATGGCCATGATTAAATTAATGCCAGACCTATATTCATATCATTAGCAGAAGACAGATGAAAAGAACCAAAGTCCCCCATATAGTTAAACTACTGTATCAATCAAAAAGCACACCTCTTCATCTCCGGACTTTCTATTAATTGCGATAAATTTTCTTATTACTTAAGCCAATCGAATACCAGCTTTTGTGATATAAAAGAAAAACCACCTCATTAAGTGTTCATATTGATTTTAAGATGTATTTCAATTTGAAAACATTAAAATGTATGTGGGAAGGTGGGGGGAAATACTTATTAGAATTTGGGAAATAAGCTGTAACATGAAAATATGTTAGAATTGGCTTGGTTCATGATTTTGAAATTAGATTGTCCACTTAGGATTCATGATCTATAATTACAAGTGGTTCCAGTTCAGTGGCTACTTCTTCATAGAGGGCAGCCTAAAAAAAAATCTTAGACCTCATTGACACTAATTGAATAGATAATTGAAGGGATAGAAAATTAACCTTTTCTAGAATATTTTTTCATTTGTAGGCATATGAATACAATAAAACTAAATTCTGTAGAAAAATAGATATGCTATTGAGAAAAGTTGAAAATTCTTCTTTGACACCATGAGGTACCTCTGACTAGCCTATTTTTTTCTTATAATTAATGGTAATTTACCTAAATCTAGAGTTACTAAATATCTGCAACCACTTCCAGGATTCTTTATCTCTATGTTATGCCTTGCTTAGCTCTGCTCCTCTGCATGGTTTGATGATGCACATTCTATTTTGGCTTGACTCTGAGCCTGGATTTTAGATACAACTGCTTCATAAAGCAACCAACACTTCACTCCCTATTTAACCACTTATACCCCCTTAAAGCGTACATAAAAAGATATCAATATGTGATTAGGTTTATCATTTAGATTTTTTTCCCAAAAGATGAAATAATACAGTTTCCTAGTACAAACAATTTTTATTCTCACCATGCTTCATACCACCTTAATAAACACTCAGATGCAGAGGTGTGGTTTAAACCTGAAGATGAATACATATCACTGCAATTATCCAAAATATAAAATTCCAGTCAAAAACAAAATCTGTTCATAACCTAAGAATTATATAAGAGATTAAGCTGGACAAGATGCCTCGTAAAAAGAATGTCCAGATGTCCAAAGGGAGGATGTGATTTAGGAGTTACAAACCTGAGTGACTCTCCTGGGGAAGTTTTTTGGTTTTGTTTGCTTGTTTCTTATCAGCCATTCAGATTCCTATCCATTCTACATTCCCCAGATGCAGAAGTGTGGAACTTGGTAACATGTTCTGGTATATCTATATTATTTCCCTGCAACTTAAATGCATTAAGTTGTTTCTTATAATGAAAAGTAACAAAATATCGTCTCAAAGAGAAAAACTTTATGAGTATTAGTGCTGTTAATACTATTTTTATTCTCTTAATGAAAAAAATTAGCGATATGATTATAAAAGTAAATAGAAAAAATTAAATAGAAAAAAATTAAATAGATGTATGATTTTTACCTGGCAAATATGATTAACAAGACTGTAAAAACACAGTATGCAAAACTAAAAAATTATTTGTAGTTGTCATTGTAAGCAACTAATGGTTCAGGGAAAAATGTTTTTTAAATTTTTGCAAAAATTATCTAGTGTAAGCATATATAAATTCTCCTACTTATGAGAAGCACACGCAAAGTCATGAGAGGGAAGATGAGGTAAAGATCAAGGATAATATAATGCCCAGAGAGGGGATTTAAAATGTATAACATATATTTGCTTTTTTAGTTAAAGCAGATTTTGGTTGTTACTGCTGTGAAATTTTTGAATGAATTTTATATCATTATTTGAAATATCCAAAAGCTATTTTTAATGGATTTTGAAAAGCCACAGCAAATAGTAGACATTCAACAATTGTTTTTAAATTAAACTGAATTGATTAATGCAGTACCTCCCATGGGTCCTGTGACAAACAGAACAGAGACTATTTTAAAGGTAAAATAGTCTGCTGAAGAATAAATGGTTTGAGGAAACAGTAACTTGTATTACAATCTATTAAACTCTCAATGCATTAATATGATAGGGTAATAATATCTCTATCAGTATAAATTTAAACTGCTTATATTTATCCAAGAAGAAAAATGCAGTGGGCTTTTAATGGTCAAGTATGCAAGCAATAATTTACATCTCCTCCCAATCCCTGCACAGCACTGGATCACCCTGTGTGAATGGTTTCAGCATCCTCAGTAGGAAAGAACTAATATGAGAATGCTATGAAGCAAACGACTAAGAGTAGAAAATTCTTAGATCATATAAGTTCTAATAAAGAAAAAATAACAGATGTAAAGCTGACATTTGATATGAAGTGATGCTTATTAAACACAAACAGTTAAATAACTACTATGGAACATGTATCTCTCTATCATTCCCTTCTTCATTTTTAAAATTAAGAACTCAGATTTTGTTCAGCACAGCAAGTGTGCCCTGTTAAAATCCTGAATTTCCCCAATTGTCTTTTGGTTGTGATTGACCACGAGAAAGAGTTCAGTTCAATGAGTATCTAGAGAAAATAGGGTTATCTCTATAAGGAACAGACGCTGAAGTCACATGCCTTTTGCCCTTAGCCCTTCCCCTTTTGTTGCATTTAAGTCCTTTTTTTGTGAGTGTTCTTACCTGCGCTAAAAGCAACCCCTAACCCAAACATAAGTCTGACATCTTCCAAGCAATTTATTCTTATTAAATAGAATAGCTCTTCAAATAATATGAAATAAAACCAATGCTTATAAGAAAACCAGTGTAATGAACTTTTTACCCCTTTAAATAACACCAGAAAGCTGGCAGTAGCAGTTTCTTAATGGCATGGAATTTCCAAGGACTTAAAATTGAATCTTTGTTTTCTCTTTCTCATGGATGCAGGTGGGACCATAAACTCTTTCTAGCATGACGCAGAGAGTACCCCATGGCCAACATGAGACTGTCACCTAAAAAAGAAAAAAAAAGAAAGAAAGAAAGAAAAAGACCACTAATGAAACAAAGTAACAACTTGGGGGGAAAATCTGTTCCAATAACTAGACTTTAAAAATATTTTACCTGGCCTGTGGTTACCAATTGAATAAAGGCAAAAGATGTAAGAAATGAAATGTAATTGAACGAAGCTCAATAGAAAGTTCTCTGTAATAGGAAATGTAGTTCTAGTGGATCAGATCAACTATCTAGATAAAATCATTGTTGTTTAGCAGATTCTCCCCAGATAGCATCTCTTTTTCAGGTTACTTTCTAGAGACAAAATGACTGAATCACTGCTTACTTTTCAAATCACTTATCAGCACCAGCCAAATCACTCCACTATAGCCTTAAAATATAGAAACCTGCAACTTGAGGCTTTTTCAGCTGAATTCTATGCCTCTCCTAGTCTAATACGCCAGGTGTCTTCCTGAAATATGTGGCAGGGGTGGGAGATTCATTCATTTTTGAGTATCCAGTGATTCTTGTTTTGATTTTCTGGGATAATGAGTATGCCCTTTGAAAAGAGTAGAGAAAGTTTAAAGGACAAGAGAATAAATTCCAAAACACACAAAATGAAGTTGAAGAGTATAAATATCTTTTATGTTTTCATTAATGAGGATAATTCACATTTGAGTAAAAACTAGGAGTCAAGCTCCCCCCCAAAGACTGTGCCTTTTAAGTTACATCAATGTCCATTTTTTTCATGCATTTTCAAAATTATTTCAGCCAAAACTATACTCAGATTTTCTATTTTTTGCAGTGCTCATTTTGAAAATGTATTTTTATTTATAGCATTATACATAAAACCTATAAATTCTCTGAACAGTATGGGTTTGATATGTCTGAAGATTTTTTTAAACTTATATTCACAACATCTTCCAGGAGAAATATATGGCAATGAAGTTAAGCTTCAGCTAACCTTCTAGACATAACTCTTAGGTGCTCCCAGATTTACTAGTGATCAGTTCTCTATACTTATGAAAAACACAGGGTAGCCTGTCTCTGGCACTTTGATAGACAAATTCCACTTTTAAAATTTTGATGTTCATCAAGTGTCCTGAGAGAAGAACGCTCTTAATTTGTGAGAAATGAAGTCTAGGGGAAAAAGTAAAATAAAAAAAAAAATGTTGTGTATGTGTTTTTTTTAAGAGTGTTTTCTGGACAGCAGGAAAGCAGTCAGTTATTTCTGGAAGACTTTCATTGCATAAAAATATCACAGAGCCAAATTCTGCCCTCCGATGATTTTTCTTAAAGTTACTTGAGTCCATATGTTTCTAGAAGCTGAATTTGCTTCATTGCATTTCAAGGTCTAATCATGCAGTTATTACACAGGCAGAATCTCCATGAAATTGAATTTTGTTTGTGTAAGAACAGTGTATTTGAATGTTTCCTACAGCAAAATGTGGTCAAAGACTGTGGAGAATTAGGGTTAGTGGAAAATAAATTGCAGATCACCAAAACATCTCTGCACTCACTAATTTTTCTTATTTGATTTTCCCTTCTATTTGGAAAATGCCAAGACTTCTGAGAATACAGAAAATAATATCTAGAGAATCTTTATTTATATCTATCTCTTAAAATATTAACAATGTCCTTCACAATTTCCTTTTTAAAATTTTTCACCTCTATTTAGCCAGTGAATAAAATACAAATTTCTATTCAAAGTATCATAAAATACAAAAAAAAAAAAAAAGGAAAATCTAGACTGCAAGTGATTCTGTTTAAAATTGTTATTCTTGAAAGTCTGGTTGCCAATTTAATACCATATGGCCATTAATTGTGCAGTATAAAGTAAAAATATTATGTGATTTTCTGTATAATTAATGAATTTTAAATTCAAGAATTTAAAAGAGACAAAAAATTATCCTGCCAGATCCCAGACATTCAGGAACCTCTATATTATATCACAAACCTTCTTTTAAAATTTTTGAACATTTGTCACTTTTCCTGTAAAGCTATATTCATCTTCATGACAAAAGTACCTGTTTCATTTTTCAGATAATAAGTGAAAAAAAACCTCTCCTACATCTGCACAAAATATGTCTATCCTCATTAGATCCATTTTCTCAATTAAATTCAAGTTTCTCTGTCCAAAAGGCATAAATCTGGGTATTGATTTAACTATAAAATCATAAAACTCCCGGTAGTCTTCTAAAACCATTTTACTTGGATGAGCATATGAGCTTTTAAAATATCAAGTTATTCCAGTATTTAATACACATAACTGCTTCCAGAGGGCTAAAGGCAATAAGGCACAGCTGCCCATTCCATTTGAAGAACTACAAGTAGACTGCTAGCCAGTGTCCCCCTCCTTTCTGAGGTATTTTTTCTAAAGCGTTTGCTTCTATTTTATTCAGCATGAGTTTGATACCTTCTGAACATGAACCATATCACCAGCAGCCAAAATCAATAAGCTATCTAATCAAGGGCCTATAAACTAACAACAGACCCTTGGTGCTCTGTTCCTATAAAATGTAGTTCATTCTAAGTCCTTCCTTCCAAACCAGTCTAACTCTAAATTTATTATCCTCTTCTGACAAGGTTAGAGCATTGTCTACCTAGAGTTCTAGAAAGACTCTTTTGGGGAGCAAATCAATTACCTCTTGAGAAGAAAAAAAGAAAAAGAAAAAAGAAAGGACCCCTCTAAACTCTCCTTGAAATCTTTTTATTTAGCTTCAATTTTCTTTTGAAAGCAAGGAATCTTCGCCATGAAGCTTTCATGCAGCAACCAGCTACTTCCTTTCAAATAAAAATCATGTGTAAATATTTCATAGACATGTCTGTAGTGTGAATTGCACAATATGAAAAGGAGATGTTAAGGAAATATCACCCTAAATCATACCAAATAAGAAATACAAACATTTTCCTAGATCTATAAAGTTTTGAAGCGTAAGCCACAAATTCTCCTTGCATAAAACATCATATGCTTTTTTGATATCCTGAAAACTGTGGCTGAATAGCCTTCACTCAATGACTTCATAGTGTATTTGATACTTATGTTTATTTTAAGCTTTTTCAAATGATATTTTCCATCTTAAAACTGAGAAGGATTTTTGCTTTGAAAGATTATTCATAGGTAGCAATATAAGCAAAACCAAAGTTTATCCAAAATATCTTTTTTTCTCCCAGATCTGTGACATTAAACACACGTGTGCAAAACCCCTTTCCATGATAGAAACTTTCCTTTTATATTTTAGTTGTTTTATGATTCTTTCTGCCCCGCTAGATACAGAACTCTTTCTGGATAGGGACCATGATGTCTTCACCTTGTTTCTATTAGGAGAGTAGCTTTAGCATAGTCAGTGTAATTCAACACATAGCTATTGAATTGGGTGGAAACTAACAAACACAGAAAACAGCGGGAGAATTTGAATCAAGTGTCAGCAAACATATTGATGTGGGTTCCACATGTAACACATTGTTTCTTAGCAAAAAATAACCAATAACTCCCTTTAGAATAGTACAAGAAATTACAATGATTAGAAACATAATAAGCAAGATAGGTGCTAATAAATTGATGGACAAGCAGAAAAGATGCTATCTATTGAGAACACTCCACGTAAGCCTAATGTTGACAAGTGGGGCCATAAATAAGTATTGATATGGAAACATTAGTGCTGATGTTGGCTACCAATTCTATGTCAAACAGCATTCTTATCTGTGCTCATTGATCTCACTGGCTTGTGTTCTTTTAGGCTTTTCTGATAGCCCTATATTTCAAAGAGCTAATCTTTTCTGCTGCTTTGTTGACTGGTTTTGCATCCATTCTCAGCATTACTACCAATGCATACTTTCATTGAAAATTTACCATGATCCAGTTTATAAGCACATGACTCTTCCTGGTGGCATAAGCTCCATGTGCTGATTTTCTTTAAAAGGCATCACTACTGACCCGTGCTCTATAGGTTATGAGTTGTTTTTGCCAATAGAGGTGATAGATGACTTTCATCTGTCACCCCTTTCTCTCTTAATTCCCTTGGGACCAACTACACACTCAAGACAGCAGCTAGAAGAAGGCAGGTATCTGTAGCCGGGAAATATTGAAGTTCACTAGTCTGCATGATGACTGAATCTGTCCCCTTGACTTGTGAACTCAGCTATCTAATGCTCCAACCAAGATAATCAAAGATGGAATAGGAAAACTGGAGGAGAAACACTCTTTGTCCTTAATTCAGAATATGCAGGTCTTTCACGACTCTGGCCATGGAAACAATGCTACAATTTTCACTCCCTAAAAATTGCTTCTGTGAAGATGGTACTTTTCCCTGTAGGTCAGCTCTCCGAGATTCAAAACCATTGCCTTTTCCACATTCAGATGTAGTCCAAAATCAATACTTTAGCCACTCTCATTACAAGCTGTTCAAGCGATCCTTCAAATTCGGTGATAAGGACAGCATCGGCACCACCTGCGATGACCACAGGCTTCTTCAGTATGAAGTCTATCTCTGTAGTCATCTCCAGCGTGGCCCATTACCATGAAAGATTTAGCAGCTAGGGTGTCATAATGCAATCGGTGCTGATGTTCATCGGGTCTGTGGTGCCCATTTGTTCCCCTAACGCTCTTTGTGCTAGCAAGAAAGCTGATGCATTTAGTTGACCAGATTTCCAGGAGATAAAGATCTCCCAGTAGAAGGAAATCAGGAGTTCTTAGGAGGCAGCTGAAAGGAGTACTCTGGCCATATTTTTCTCAGCTCAGCCTCTCAGTCACCATGTTCCCTTCTAGTGATAAAAATCACTAGATTTGTATTTCTCAAAATACAATGTGTCCAAAGGCTGTGAAAATATATATTATGTTACATTTAGAGAAATGCTGCATCTGAAGCATGATCTTTATTTTCATGTACATGTATTATTTCACAAGAAGATCATCTATTAGAAGATGCTAGAATTCTGCTCACTATTTAAATGCAAAAATTACTCACTATATATTCTGTACCCATTACTAGGTAGAAAATAACAAGCCATTTGTGTTTCCACCAATCTATTTATTTTTATTAGCCAACTATAGTTTAACATGCAAGGATATAGAACTTCCCTCTTCAATATCATAGTCACTAGCCACATGTGACTATGAGCACTTAAAATATAGCTAGCCCAAACTGAAATGTGCTTTAAGTGTGAAATGCACATTGGATTTTAAATAGTAAGTTTAAAAAAAGAGTTATACTGATTACATGTGGAAAGAATAATATGTTGGATATATGAGTTAAATGAAATGTATTATTAAAATTAATTTTTCCTTTTTTAAAGCATTTTATTGTAACTACTAGAAAACTTTAGATTCCTTGCATAGCTTACATTTGAGGCTTACTTTATATATCTATTGGACAGCACTGATAAAGAAAATAAGGTGAACTAAAGAGAAAAATACCTATAAAATATAATAATGTCTAGCCCCACCTGTCCCCAATACTCTCTTTCCTTGGAGGGTAAGGAAAGGAAAATCTCTTGACACTTGTTGTACAAATTGTGGACACCAATGATTCAAATTTACTAAATTTTTGTCCTGAGTGAGTATTCACTGTTGATATTATAAAAGAAAATTGTCACAGGCAATTTTAAGTTGGAAGGTATGGACTCAGCATTAGTATTCAAAACCAAATAGACCTGTGGGGTTATAAACAGGAATTCAAATTTAATTCTGCTCTTCCTTAAATCACCCTCTACCTCTACGGAAGCAGCCGGCCACGCTTGGGCAGCCTGAAGGTCAGTGGCTTCTAGGAGGGCAATAATTACTAAAGAATGCCATGGAGGATATGGGTGCTGTAAATGGTTTATAAACTATTGGGCTATCTGTTATCTTGTTCTTTTTGGAAGAAGTTATACTACCTTCAAGAACACCTCTTCTAGAGATCTACATTTAAAATAGGATATGAGAAAGCAAAATTGTCTAGGGCTAACTGCTATTCTTCTAGCTATTGGAAGCAATTCTTCAACCTAGAGAAGGCAAACCACCATCATAGCAATAGTTACCACAAAGCCTCATCCTTTTAGAATTCCACTACATACATTTTCACTGTAAAACTCTAACAGTCAGGATATTTTTTTCATATATGCTTTAAAATGGTTTCAGAGAGGTTAAGTGACCTTCCTAATATCATAGTGCAGAGCTGGGATTCAACCCCAGGTTTGGCTGACTCCAAGGCCTGTAATCTTAACCAACTGAACACAAAACAATGGTTCCATCAAAATTATTGCCCCTGAAATTTCTAGAAGCTTCATAAAGAAGCCATACTAGCTACAAGGAAAATTGGAGTTCCTTTAATTCAGTCTGCATGTCTTACAGATGAGGAAAGTGAGGCTCAGAGGAATTAAATGTCCTGCCTAAATTTCCCATAATTAATTAGTGCAAAATCTGGAACCGTCACAACTCCCAGTCTTTACACTTCATGGTATCTCATGGATAAAATATCCAGAGAGCAGGATGGCACATTTTCCCATGGCAATAGCTTTGGAAATATGATGCATTGAATTTTGGAGACATATCCATGACACCACATCCTATAAGAATGGTAAATTTGATGAGCAAGAACTTTAAAAGAATAGACAGGGAAGCATCTTCCATATCCTTTACCTAAGAGAAACTTCTGATCCTTGGTAGAAAAGCCACGACAGAGTGTTGAGGAATGAGCTTTCCATAGCGTTTCTGGACAGCAACTTCCTCTATGTCTTAGTTCATTGGGAGTACTATGACAAAATACCATAAAATGGGTAGCTTGTAAACAACAGAAATTTGCTTCTCATGGTTCTGGAGGCTGAAATGTCCAAGATCAAAGCATCAGCATATTTGGTGTCTGGGGTGGGTTGCTCATCTGGCTCATAGATGTGCCTTCTCTCTGTGTCTTTGTATTGTGGGAGAACCAAGACAGCTCTCTAGGGCCTCTTCTATAAGGATACAAATTCCATTCATGGGGCTCTGCCCTCATGACCTAAGCACCTCCAGAAGGCCTCATCTCTAATACCAACAGATTAGGTTTTCAATGTGAATCTGGGGAGGACACAGACATTCAGACCACAATACTATATTAGCCTGTCTTATCTGATAAGTCTGCATAAAGTCTTGTTCTTTCCATATCACCTAGAAAATGATTATATAATTGATACAAATTACATCCTAATTAAGAGATTTGTTTTTCTGGACACATGGTGGATCGTTCATAGTAAATTCTCAAACCCTTACTCCACATATTCACAGAATTCATTTCCTTGGGGCTCTCCAGTTAACTTGACCATTTAGTAGAACATCTCTTGAAAATATATCTTATATATATCTTGAAAATATATCTATACATATCATGAAACCTATCTTAACACTGCAGATACTAATGCACTGTGTCTTCAAAATATTATGCCGCCAAATTCAATAATGCAAAGAAGCAGTTTGTAAGTTTTCTTTTTTAAAGCCCCAAAATCTTTTGTGGAGGAACTTTTATGTGAAACTCAAATAACAACACCAAGAACAATAACATTAAAATGTACCTAGAGTTTGCTTTGTGCCAAGCACTCTTCCAAGAACTTCATATGTGATAACTCACTTAATTCTTTGTGGTAGGTTCTATTATTATCCTCTGGATTTTGTTGATGAGGAAGTATAGCCACAGAGAGGTTAAAAAACTTGTCTAAGATCACAGAGTGAGTGAGCCCAGATGGTCTGGCTCCAGAGCTCATGGACAGAACACTATGCATACTACCTTGAGTTGGAAGCCTTATTTTTTGCACAGGTGGGAGGTCAAGAGCTACCTGGTAAAATTTTGCTGGTCTTCAAATGATCTAACCAGAAAAAGTGCAGGCACAAGGTTTACAAAATTCATGCAATAAGTACTAGTCACCTCAGTAAATCCCTTGAAGTTACAGAAAGAGAGAAAATAGATCTTTTTTTTTCTTAAATCTTATATTATTATCTGATAGGCCCTCTTTGGATGATAGCCATTATTAATTAAACAATGCCTGTCATTGTGCTAGGGGGTCTATACATATTACATCATAGAGAGATAAGTATTATTGCTATGAGTAGATGAGGAAACTGTGGTTCATAAAAATTAGGCAATTGTTGGCCAGGCTTGGTCACTCACGCCTGTAATCCCAGCAATTTGGGAGGCCGAGGTGGGTAAATTGCCTGAGTTCAGGAGTTCAAAACCAGCCTGGCCAGCATGATGAAACCCTGTCTCTACTAAAAATACAAAAATTAGCCTGGCGTGGTGGCAGGTGCCTGTAATCCCAGCTAATTGGGAAGCTGAGGCAGGAAAATCGCTTGAACCTGGGAGGTGGAAGTTGCAGTGAGCTGAGATCGTGTCATTGCACTCCAGCCTGGGCAACAGAGCGAGACTCCATCTCAAAAAAAAAAATTAGACAATTGTCTCAAAATGGCACAGCTAGTTAGAGGCAGAACTAAAATATGAGCTTTCATCTGCCTGCATCAGAATCTCAGATTCTTTCTACTTGTTTCCCCCTCAAATGACAAACACATGAATTAGTAATAAAAAGTAAGCTTTTTATGAACCCAAATCCATCAGCACAATCACTGCAAGGCCAATGGACCAGTGTCTCCAATTAATCACCTCTTATGGATAAGTTAAAGGGATTACTTTGCCAGTTACCACAAGAAATTTGCCCTTAAAAATAGGGTTCATGGGTTTACAGGGCACATGGCTAAACTATACAAGGCAATTACTTTGGGAACTTTCATATCTGTGCTTTGAACCATTGGATCCCTTCGCAAGTAAACCTAGCGTTTGGTAGCTAGGAACCCTGGAAAAGCTTGAGGCAATTTTTTTCTGACTTTCTCCAGAATAACTTCAACCTCAATTTGGGAACTTCAGTAAAATTAAGAGGCCATCGTTTTACTAAGTCACTGCTCTTTCTTCTTTTTACTTATTTCCAATCCCTCCCCGCGTCGCCAGCCCCAACACAGCGTTCATGCCACTGCCTGGCTAATGTTCCTAAAATGTGCTTTTTGTTATGATTCTCTTTCTTTTGCCCAAGGTCTTTAAAATGTCTCCTCAGTGGCTATGAGAGTAAGTTAAAACCCCAATCTGGCATTTTAAATCCTACAAAGTAAGTATTTTATGTAATTTATATGACAATAATAACATGAATGAGGAGGGGGGAAGGGAACTATACTGGAAGAAAGTTTCTATATACTAATGAAAGTAAGCTAATATTAATCTAAACTAGATTGTTTAAAATTAAGATGCATATTGTAATACCCAGAGGAACCAAAGATAACTCTCTCTCTCTCTCTCTCTCTATATATATATATAATATATATATTACATATAGACAGATAATATATATAGTTCTGATATATATATCAGAAAATAATTATAAATGGAACACTTAAAAATATATATTTAACACAAAAGAAGGCAGTAGTGGTGGCACAAAGGACACAAAAAAAGACATAAGAGATATAGAAAACAAATAGCAAAATAGAAATAAATCATACTATATCAATAACTACATTGAATGTAAATAGATTAAGCATCCAATCAAAAGATAGAGGTTGTCAGACTAGAAAATGAAAAAAGGATTCAATTATATACTTCCTATAAAAGATACCCTTTAGATTCAAAGATACAAATAAGGTTAAAAGTAAAAAGATAGAAATAGATACACCATACAAACAGTAACCAAAAAACAAGTGGAGTAACTATACCAATATTAGACAAAATAGACTTCAAGATTAAAAAATATTTCTAGAGACAAAGAGGAAGAACATTTTATAACGATAAAGTAATCAATTCAACAGGAAAATATAAAACAATTATAAACATATGTGCATCTAACAACAGAGCCTCAAAATACATTAAACAAAATCTGATAGAAATAAAAGGAGAAAGAGACAATTCAAAAATAATAGTTGGTCACTTCATATTACACTCTCAGAAACTGGTAGAACAATTAGACATAAAATCAGCAAGGATGTAGAAGACTGGGACACTATTGCCAACCAACTTGATCTATCATACATCTAGAGAGCATTCCACCCAACAATAGCAGAATACATATTTGCTTCAAGTGCACATGGAACACTCTCCAAGACAGATAAACTAGGCCGTACTACAAATCATAACGAATTTAAAAAACTGAAATCATACAAAGTATGTTCTTCAATCAAATGGAATTAAATTGGAAATCAGCAACAGAAAAAAATTGTAAAGTCCACAAACATTTGGAAATTAAACAACATATTTCTTAATAACCCAAGGGTTAAAGAAGAAATCACAAGGGAAATAAGAAAGTATTTTGAGCAAAATGAAAATGAAAACACATATCCCAAAATTTGTGGGTTTCACCTAAATCAACACTTGGAGAGAAATTTGTAGTTTTAAATGCCTATATTTAAAAGGATGAATGATCTCAAAGCAATTTTCTAATCTTACATCTTAAGATCCTTGAAAAAGAAGAAGAAAATAAGACCAAGGCAGTGAAAAGAAAGGAGACAATAAAGATTAGAGTGGTAAACCATTGAATTAGAAAACAGAAAAATAAATAAATAAAATCAATGAAACCAAAACCTTGTTTTTTGGAATCACCAACAAAATTGGAAAACCAAAAGTCATCCAAGAAAAAAAGAAGGATGACACAGATCACAAAAATTAAAGATGAAAGAGGAGAATTACCACTGAATCTTTAGAAATTAAAATAATTACAAAGTACTAAGAACAACATTATATCAACAAATTGGATAACTTAGATGACAAAAATTACTTTAAAAAAAATGAATTACCCAAATTAACTCAAATAGAAAATTTGAATACACCTATAACAAATAAAGAAAATAAAGTAATTGCCAGAAAGAAGAGGCCAGGTCAAGATGGTTCACTGGTGAATCCTATAAATCACTTAAAGGAGCAATAATGTTAATACTCTACAAATTCCCCTGAAAATAGAGGAGGAAGAAAAATTTCTGAAATCATTTTATGAGGGCATTCTATGAAGGCTGATACCAAAGTCCAATAAACATATCACCAAAAAAGCAAAAACCACAGACCAATATCCCTCATGAATATAGATACAAAAATCCTCAACAAAATATTAGCAAATCAAATTCAACATATAAAAATAGTTAACACAACCAAGTGGAATTTATGCTAGGAATGCAAAGATAGTTTAACAGCTAAAACTCAATTAATATAAAACACTGTAGTAACAGAGAAAGGACAAAAACTGCATGATTATCTCAATAGATACTGAAAAAGCATTCAAAAAATTCTAACATTCATACATGATAGAAGCTCTCAACAAGCTTGGAATAGGCAGGAATTTCTTTAATGTGATAAAGCGCATCTATGTAAAATCTGCAGTGAACATCATACTTCCTCATAAAAGACTGAAGGAAGTCCCCTAAGATTGGGAACAGGATAAGAACGCTCTCTCACCACTTCTTTTCAACAATGTACTGGGAAGTTTAAACTAGTGCAATTAGATAGGAAGAAGAAATAAAAGGCATATAAAAGAAAGACATCTAGACTGGAAAAAAAGAGGTAAAATTGTCTTTATTTGAAGATAACATGATACCCTGTGTAGAAATCCACAAACAAAACCAAAGTTTAGAACTGAGAAGTATAGCAAGGTCATAGGATACAAGATCAACATGCAAAAATAAATTGTATTTCTACATAAAAAATCCAAAAATAAAATTGAGGGTATGTTTCACAATAGCATCAAAAAGAATAAACTACTTATGAATAAATTTAAAAATTCTAGACTAGTATACTGAAAATTATAAAACTTTGCTGAGAAGATCTAAACTAATGGAGAGAGATTCTATATCTATGGATTGGAAGAGTCAGAATTGTTAAGATGGTAATTATGCTCAAATTTATCTATGGATTCAATGCAGTTCTTTTCAAATTTCCATCAGCCTTTTCCTTGTTGTGGTTTCAGCAATTGACAAGCTGATCATTAAATCTACATGGAAAGGGAAAGACCCAGAATGATAAAGGAGTTTGAGAAAAGAACCAAGTTTGAGGACTTTCACTTCCTCATATCAAAATTTACTATCAAGCTACAGTCATCAAGACAATATAATACTGGCATAAGGACAGACATATGGATCAAAGGAACAGAGTTGAGTCCAGAAAGATATCCTTCTATGAATGGTCAATTGTCCATCGATATTCCACAAATCCACCTCAGAAATTCACTGGAGAAACAATTTGAGTTTTAACAAATTGTACTGGTACAATAAGCTATCTGCCTGCAAAAAGCTACAAAGAAGGAAGGAGGGAAGGAAGGAAGGAAGGAAGGAAGGAAGGAAGGAAGGAAGGAAGGAAGGAAGGAAGGAAGGAAGGAAGGAAGGAAGGAAGGGAGGGAGGGAGGGAGGGAGGGAGGGAGGGAGGGAGGGAGGGAGGGAGGGAGGGAGGGAGGGAGGAAGGAAGGAAACCCTTACCTCACAACACATGCAAATATTAACTCAATATGATTGTAGACTTAAATGTAGGAGCTAAAACAATATAACTTATGGAAGAAAACAGAAAATCTTCAAGGCCTTGTATTAGGCAAAGTTGTTTTTAGATATAACATGAAAAGTTTGATTCATAAAAGAAATAAAATTAATAAATTGGACCACATCAAAATTCAAAATGTTTGTACTTCAGTAGACATCATTAAGAAAACAAAAATAAAAGCAACAAATTGGGATAAAATATTTGCAAAATATGTATCTAACAAAGAATTTATATCCAGAACTTACAAAGAACTCTTACACCTCAATAAGACAATCTAATCAAAAAATAAGACAGATGGCTAAGAAGCACTTGTAAAGTTCTTTAACATCGTTAGTTACTAGAAAAATGAAAATAGAAACCACAAGGAGACAGTTTCACACTCACTAGAATGGCTATAATTCAAAAAGTCAGGGCCGAGCACGGTGGCGCACATCTGTAATCCCAGCACTTTGGGAGGCCAAGGCGGGCAGATCACAATGTCGAGAGTTTGAGACCATCCTGGCCAACACGGTGAAACCCTGTCTCTACTAAAAATACAAAAATTAACTGGGTGTGGTGGTGCGTGCCTGTAGTCCCAGCTACTTGGGAGGCTGAGGGAGGAGAATTGCTTGAACCCAAGAGGTGGAGGTTGCATGAGCCAAGATCTCACAACTGCACTCCAGCCTGGGTGACAGAGCAAGACCTTATCTAGGAAAAAAAAAAGTCAGATAATAATAAATACTAGCAAAGATTAGAGAAATTGGTACTCTCGTACACTGCTGATATCAATGTATAAATGGTACAATCATTTTGGAAAACAGTTTAGAAGTTTCTCAAAATGCTAAACATAGTTAGCACATAACTCCAACAGTCCTGCTCTTAGGAATATACTGAAGAGATGAAAACAGGTGTCCACACAACGACTTGAACGTGAATGTTCTTAGCAGCATTATCCATAATAGCTAAAACTTGGAAACATCCTAAATGTTCATCAACTGGTGAATGAATACTCAAAATGTGGTATAACCATACAATAGAATACTATTCAACAATAAAAAGGAATGAACTATAGACACATGTTAGAACACTGACAAACTTCAAAAACATTATGCTCAGTGAAAGAAGTCTAACACAAAAGACCATATATTGTATGATTCCATTTACATAAAATTCCCAGAAAAGGCAAAGGCATAAACACAGAAAATAGATTTGTGGTTGCTGGAGGTGGAAGCAGGGACAAGGGAGAGGGATTAACAGTAAATGTACATGAGGAATCATGCCAAGATGATAAAAATGTTCTAAAACTAGTTTGTAGTGATGGTTGCACAACTTGGTAAATTTACTTTAAAAATTTGGAATTGTACACATCAAAAAGGTAAATTATCTGATATGCTAAATATGCTGAATGATTATAAAAAACATACAAAGCTCAATCTAACATTTAAACTGAAAGTTCTATAAAATACACACTGATTTTATCTTACCCAAGACACAAAAACTGTGAGGGTACAAATCTGTCTGGAGTCAGATGTGACTTAAGCAAGTGATTTTGCCTCTCTGAGATTTATAATATTCATCTGTAAAACTGGGTCAATAAATGGTGTTTCCTTGCAAGATCGTCATGAGAATTAAAGGAGGCAGGGTTCATAACGCATTTAGCAAATGCTACGCGTAGAGTACATCCTTACTGATTGGTAGCTAAAATCATTAGCTATATTTTCAAATTATGTCTAGACTTTTGCAAAATAAATTCTGCTTCAGCCATTTTTGTTCATCGATTATCCCTAGACATTCTGAATCTGGCAATTGTATTGTCACTCCCTTCACCTAAGGGTCTCTACCTCTCCTGCCACTAAAACTACTTATTTTTCAAGTTCCTTCCAAGCATTTCATTCCACCAGGGATGTTTCTCTCCTAAACTCTTGCAAATTATTATATCCATATCACTCATGTGAATCATAAGCACACACTCACACTATTGCCATTTACCTTCTCCTCAGCATATATTTTGATTCATGTGCTACCACACTCCCCCTTGCCTGAGGGCACTAATGTATCAAATCATGCGACTTTTGCCTAGTCAGCTCAGGTGTAACTTTTAAATCCTTCTTCATCACCGTTTCTCATAGCCAGAGTGGCCGGTGATTTGACAATTACTCTCCCTGAATCTAGATTAAAATCTTTATGGGTATATAGTTGCATCAAGCAATGCTCAGCGATTGTGGAATAAAAAAAAATGCTTAGGAAAAGATAGAAGTCCTTTAAAAGACATGTTAAGATATTTGTAAAGTATATGTTAACATCCTTCCTTAGCTGCTAGACAAAGAAGCCCATGACTATATCTTTTTATCCTGCTTTCGAAAGGGTTAAGAATCCAAGACTAGTAGATATTATCAGTAAAAATAGGCAAGAAAATAAATTTAGGTGTGTTAAATATCTAACTTGTAAAGAAATTCTGATCCCTCGGTTAAACTCTATTGAACTCTCTCAAAATACTGCAAACATTAAGTAGCACATTAGTGAATGAAGCCATGGACTACAGTTGATACAATTAATCTTGCTTATTAGCAACAACTTAGAAATTCTATTTCTTAAAATAGAAGGATACTTTGTAAGAATATTCCCCTTCTTTCACTTTCTACAATTCTTCCAAAGGAAAAAAAAAAAATCAGACATTTTCCAGACGTTTAGACATCAAAATTTCAACCAAAAGACCTGTCTTTACCGCAGGAAGTAACTGTTCTTGCTGAGGTTTTCATTCTTCAAACGATTTTTAAATTGTCCCCTTCTTTTTTTAAAAAATACATTTACAACAGATAATGACCTACATCCTTCCATGATTTGTCACTTTTGATGAGGTCTTCACTTTTCCCATTTATTCTTTAGTCTTGTGTCTATCAAATATGAGTTACGGAAAATTTTGATAAAACTTCATGGTTATCCTAGTTGGAGGCTGGGAGCAACATTTTCCTGGCCTTGCCTGAACACTGTCTGTGTGTGTGACTGACTTTGGATAGGAGAGACTTTCTAATATACACTGGGTTCAAAATGGTTGACTGCACAGGCATGTTGAAAGAATAACTGAGACCACAAGCATGAAAATACTTCAGTGATTTGGGATCAAAATTCAAATTCATTATTATGTTCATTGCATTTCCTCTTCAGCTCTGACTGGGTGGGTGCATCTGAAACAAATCCTCATCTGACCCCTGAAGTTCAAAGATACCACTGGGTTAGTCAATTTCATCTTTTCTTTTATTCATTAAGTAGGGGAGTGGACTTAGTAAATTAAACTTGGGTCTTTCTGTTTGGAAGTAGGCAGGGATTCAGGGCGGAGGGTTCGTTTTGAGTCTTGGCTCCAATACATAAAGCTTTGAGCAAATTGCTTGAACTCTGAAGTCAGTGTCTTCATCTGCAAAATGGGAGTGAGGATCAAAGGTTATGAAACCCTTGAGTGCTGCTCAGATGTAAATGCTTATTAAATATTTAGTAACTCTATTTCAAAAAGATGCATGTTCAATATTTGAGGAGCTCTAACACCTATTAGCTCTATTATTTGTTCCATTGTGTATTTCTCAATAAGCTCCCTCTTCTGCCCTCCACCCTTAGCAAAAACTGGATTTTCAAAACAAATCGGTTTTGCAAGAACAAAGAAAGAGAGACTGATTTGCCAACATACCAAAACTAAAAGAAGATTGTTAAAAATGTCTTGTATGTTGTTATAGCAGAATCTGAAAGAAAGGGGTAGAAAGAAAGCTTCATTACTGCCTAAGCCAATTTGACTTCTGCAAACCTAATTAAACATGCCTTGAGTATATAAAATATATCATCCCCAGATAACACCATACTGTTAAGTTCTTCATCTTATTAAGAGCTTGCATTAATGCTTCTTTGACATAAATTTTATACCCAGACAGGTACTGTTTGAGAAGGCTCACAATAGGAATGACCTAAATTAGGGTGACAGAGGCAAAAGATGGATGACCAGTGACTGTCTCAACAAGAAGAGGAATGAGGATTCGATCTTCCATTATGGCCCAATTCTAATGTGATAACATTATCTCCTGAAAGAGCTTCCTTCCTTAGGCCTTAGGCTCCCCTGGAACTTTGCATCGGGCTGAGGGATTTCATAATCCAGAGAAATAAACCCCAACCCCCAGAGTCATAATGTCAATACCCAAAGGCCCCTAGGGGCCCTTGAAACCATATTTTACAAACGAGGAAAATGAGGCCCTGATAGGTGACATGACTGAGGTTGCAGATATAGGTACCTATTATAGCATTTTGAGAGAAAAGAAAGCTAGTGTATGTAAGCTAATATAGGTATATGATATCCACCAGAACCATTTGACCGCTAAACATACAAATAAACAAATATAAAAATGAAATGTTATCAATATGTAAGCTAATATAGGTATATGATATCCACCAGAACCATCTGACCGCTAAACATACAAATAAACATAAAAACAATGAAATGTTATCAATTGATCTGAGTGGTCCATACCTCTCTTATTTTCCTTGGCTGTTCTAAAACGTTATTCTGTTTCATGCCATGGACCCCTACCCTTTAGATATTGCCTCCCCAATGCATTTTTCTCTCCAGCCTATATTTAAATTTTCCCTGGGGATGCCTCTCTTCATAGGATCAAAATGCCAAAGTCGACAGGAGCAGCATGGCCTACCATAACATTCCACTGCAAGTGACTACTAAAATCTTTACCAGGTTAACGTTCTTAAAACAACTTCAGCTTATATAACTACCCTAAACTTTCATGGCTTCCTCCATTGTTAACTAAATCAAAGCCAAACTTCTTTAAGGAAACTGATGTTCAAGTCCATTCGCTCAAGTACCCAGAGTCATCTTTTATTATTTTCCTATGCTGTAGCCCAGGCAATCTCAATTTGACTATACAATTGGAATCACTGGAGGAGCTTTAAGAGCTGATGAGTGCTCAGACCCAAACTCAGATCAATTCAAGTATAGTCTCCTCTTACTGGGAGGGATACATGAGAGGCAATGTAATACAGTGCTTAAGAGCACAGCCTCCAGGATCAGACAGCCTGGCCTTACAACTTGGCTATGCCACTTACTTGTTGTATGGTCATAGACAAGTTACCCGTCCTGTGCCTCAGTTTACTCTCTATAAGATGAGGAAGATAATAGACCAGTTTTGTAAGAATATTCTGCGAATTAAGTAAACTAGTACATGCAAAGTATATAGAATTATGTCTAGCACATAGAAAGCCCTATATAGTATTGCTATTATTATAATACTTGAAGATGTGGGACAGTGATTTGTATATGGGGATTAATACATTTTTCTGATTTAAATGTAATTAAATGCTGCTTTAAATAGTCCCTAACACTGTGCTGAAAAAAAAAAAAAAGTCAATTTCAAGGAGTATTTTGGTATCACAGAAGCTCTAGCATTTAATACTGAGAACAAACATCCTGAAAAAAATAGCAGGATAAATGAAACTTCATGACATTATACTAAGTGAAATAAGTCCGACACGAAAGGACTGATTTTGTCTGATTCTACTTACATGAGGAACCTAGAGTAGTCAAATTCAAAAAGTAGAATAAGTATTCTGAAATGGGGGGTTTCAGGGGAATGGGGAGTTACTGTTCAATGAGTACAGTGGGTACACAGTTTCAGTTTGAGACAATGAAAAAGCTCTGGACTTTGGGGGGCTGAGACGGGCGGATCACGAGGTCAGGAGATCGAGACCATCCTGGCTAACACAGTGAAACCCCGTCTCTACTGAAAAATACAAAAAACTAGCCGGGCGAGGTGGCGGGTGCCTGTAGTCCCAGCTACTTGGGAGGCTGAGGCAGGAGAATGGCGTAAACCCGGGAGGCGGAGCTTGCAGTGAGCTGAGATCCGGCCACTGCACTCCAGCCTGGGACAGAGCGAGACTCTGTCTCAAAAAAAAAAAAAAAGGAAAAGCTCTGGAGGTGAATGTTGGTGATGGATGCACAACAGTGTGAATGTATTGAATACCATAGAACTGTACGATTAAAACGGTATGCTTTATGTTATGATATTTTACCACAGTAAAAAGAACGTTAAGAGAGTTTTTTAAAAATCACATAAATATAGAATATGTTTAATATAGTTTAGGTGTAGTTAAATATAGTTTTCCCTGATTACAAGATTACTTTCAGTATATTAAAATCCCACGTGTATTCTTTCTTCTCTTTCATGCTCCCCAGGTGAAGGCCACATTTCAATAATTTTTTTTTTTAATTTATGACCTCACTTTTAATAGGTACAATGGGAAATTGACCCAACCACAAAAACATTCCTCAGTGGTATCCGTTGCAGTGAACTGGAGCTATAGAGAATGCTCTGTGACTTGCAGGGTTCCCCCAAACAGAAAATCCTGAGCATTAATAGGGAAAATTTCACTGACATTGTAAAGTTTCTGTAGAGTTGACATTTGATTGATGCTGTGACAGCTTTTTCAAACCTTATACACTGTCAGTGCAACCATATTAGAGACCGCTCTTGACTTTGTAAAGTCATTTTAAAAACTTAGGCGGGGCTGGGGTGAGGATTAAAAAAAATACTTCATTGACATCCCAAGGGCTCTCATATTGACAGAATAATGCCCCTCACCTTGGGATCATTTCCTTGGGAGAAAAAAAATATATATGTATAATATATATACGTTCTAGGGACAATGTGTTGGCTCTGCAATTCCTTCAGATTCATTAAAGGGCCAATGGAATGACGACTGCATACATTTACGCATGGCGTGAGACACTTCTACTGAAATTCAATTGTGACTGTGAATGTTTCAGACCAGATACAATTTTAACATTTTCTGCTACTGGAGTGGGAAGACCAAATAGCTATTTCGAATTCACATTTCCCTTTTCCAATTGATTGTGGCACTCCCCCTGGAACGCCCCCATGCTACAACGGCTCTAACTTTCCAATTCATTTTCACTGGAAAAGTCTAAACATGAAGCAATACCTTCTACTCTACCAGTCACTGTGGTTCCCCTAAGGGTATTTTTGTGTTGAAGCAAGTCACTGAGTAGCAGACTGATAGCTTTTTGTCTTCCAAAGCTCATTGACTAAGAAAATAATACACATAAAGGCAGTCTGTTCCAACAATATCTCAAGGGGAAAATAGTCTATTGCCACCCACTTTTAGTGATGGTGACAGAGAGGGTTAGAGAATA
Organism: Macaca nemestrina; assembly: GCF_043159975.1. Taxonomy (NCBI): domain Eukaryota; kingdom Metazoa; phylum Chordata; class Mammalia; order Primates; family Cercopithecidae; genus Macaca; species Macaca nemestrina. Next base: position 133,694,130 of record NC_092126.1, on the reverse strand, counting down.
AAGCACCTTGGGGGCTGCTGAAAATAACATGCCAATACTATATGTTTTGATGGAAAAAGTAAAAAAAAAAATCACAAAAACCATACTTGTTTAGGACATATAGAAGAAGGTACCCACTGTCACTTTTGATTAGAAGAGTGTTTAAAAAAGATCCATTGGTAATAGGCATTTCACTCAATTTGTACATTGCTTTACTAAATGAAAATTCAAAAATGCAAGGGGCATCGAAATGACATTTTGTTATTCAGAAAATACCACCTATTCATATTTTGAGGACTGTCAGTGCTCAAAGCCATATACTTGATATGGCGACTTGAAATCCTCCAAATTGTTTGATGATATTTTTTTCTTAATAGTATTGCAAACCGAGTGTTCAATTTCAATAGAGAAATATTTTAAAATTTGAAGGATAAACATATTTCTGCAACAGGTGCCAGAACTGTATCTTATTTTATAAATATTTTTACTCTAACCTGCATGAAAGCAGCATAATTAGGAAAAAGGATCAAGGAACATGGAATTATATTTCTGTTTAGAATTTTATAAACACAGCTATGCTTTCCTTTCAGTGCTGTGATCTGCAGCTGTAAAATATCCTTAACACTATTTTTTAATAATATGATTTTATTTAAAATTGCTTGCTTCCTCTATATATGTATTTCTACAAAAAACAAACATGTTTAAAAATTTTAGACTTATTTTAGAGAGATTGAGAAACAATTCACTTATGTACTCAAAGTCAAAAATTTTAGAGCCTCGAGTTTAAAATGACAATAAAAGCAGAAAGTAAATAAAACTGAACGATTATGTAAAAAAAGAAAAACAACCCATTTACATGATAAGATGATGGCATTATAAGCAATTTTTGTCTTACATTTATCTTATTTGAATATTGTATTTTGAAGTAAAGAAATGCTAAAATGTATCAGTGTTTTATCATTTACCAAGTGTTTTAACATTTCTTTATTTTCCCAAGACACCATAAAGAGGGGCAGTGCAAAGACTATTGGTTCTGTTTTATGGTTAAGGATAATGTTCTTAGAGACTGAGGCAAAGAAAGGAGGAAAACATAGCCTTATAGCATCTCAACTTGAAGGATGACAAATACACATGAATCAACAGAAATCCAGTTGGGATTGTAACTCATAATAATAGAGCTCTTTATGCTGGCAGTAGCAAAGAATCATTTCTAGCATCCAGCTTTGTTCAGCACTCCCAGAACCAGCCTCATGGAGCAGAACCCAAAAGTACTTCCACCAGCTGAACACCCCCACACCATCCTCCGAGGTCTGAGCTCCAGCACCAAGGAGTCTCTTCCCAACTTCCTGGTGTGATAACCCCAACTTCTTCCCTTTTTCCTTCTACTCTTAGGCATGATAGCTGCATCCTGCAGTCATTAGCTTTTCATTACCTCAGTTTTCTCCTTTTGCTTTTTGAGACTTCTCATACCTGTTTCATGAGTTCTCTCCATTAAATTCTCTCTGTTGAAATAAAGTGGGTCTGTTTTCCTGGCTGGACGCTAATAGAAACATGTAAACAATATATTTTTAAAAACATTTATTTTTGTGTGTATCTCTATATAGATATGTATAGTTCTGTTAATCTGATAACCCACAATGTCACATTTTTTAGTATAGCCTGACTCAAAAAATTTAACATTTATTCACACAATTCTGCATTCCTGGACATTGGTTATCTGTAGCCTTTAAGGGGATGGCAGCTAGCCAATTGTTTTCCCTCCACATTTCCCAGGCTCCATGTTAAATGGGCACATGGCTTCTCTTCATATGTACATTTTAGAAAGTGAGGCATCCTCATCACTGAAGCTAAAACAATGGTATTACATGTAGTTTATTGTCACTCATGTAATCTTACAGTTACCTCTAATAATACTCTGCATATGATTACATCCAGGGTACAAAGTACATAGCTCTATTTTTTTTCTAGAATAATAGAATGAATCCTGCTAATCTATTTCAAATTTAAACATATGGCATTTGGGGCCAAATTCAGAAACAAAGCCAACTATGGTTCAACTCCTCTAGGCGTCAGCTTGGTCTGTATTTTGCAGTATTTTAACTAACATCATATTTCTATAGATTTCAAGAGGTACGTGATACTTGGATAAGACCTAGTTCTAGCAAAATAATATTCTGATGAGTTAAGTGTAAATGAATCAGAAACATACGAACTGTATTTCCCTTGAAACACACAGGGATTTAAAAGTTAATGGAAAAAGTGCTGGCAACTCACATTTAGAGCTTTTATTGAAACCAGGATGTTTGAATAAACATTAGACATTCAACTAACTGAAACTGAAAAAGGGTTCACCAATCCTTAATTATAACAGTGCTTTAAATGATGAGGAAACATGTCACATTCAAGTTTCAGACAGAAAGCTTTACTTGGCAGACATACTTCTGGTTCGAAAAACCTCTACAGTCATATTATGGCAACCAACTGAGATATTAAAACAGACAGTGAAGTTTTAAACTCAGTCTGGCAAGCACCACGAGACAATAACTACCAATTGGAAATTTAAAAAAGGAAAAAAGGAGTGGTGAGAGTGTAATGATTAAGTTTTGAAAGAAAGAGCTGGACATACAATTTAGAGTATGCCTTCTTAAATGGGCTAATAATGAGCCAATCACATAAGAAGCTGAAGAGTAGTGTATGTTTGGTTTCTTCTTTCTGATCAGGGGTTGGAGCTGCAAACCAAGACAGCTTGTAAGTAGGAAATGGACGGACTTGTGATGGAATTTTGATTTCTCTGATGCCTAATGTTGAATTAAGCCAGTAGTGGGCCAAGTGGAACTTCTATGACAAGACAGCTTGGGACAGCATAATGCAAATTCCCAGTGGCTTAAAAATCACCTGTGGGTGCTTGTCCAGTGCCCTGCTTGAAATAAATCAAAAGCAAAGTTAACTGCATGATAGTTGTCAAATCTTAGCATCCATCAGCCAAACCTTAGCCTGCATCAGAATCATCTAGAAAGCTTATTAAAACATGGATTTCTGCCTGCCCCACCTGCTACCCCCTGCCAAATTTCTGATTCAGTAGGTCTGGGGTGGGTCCTGAGAATTTGCATCTTTAATGAGCTCCCAGCTGAAGCTGATGCTGCTGTTCTGAGCCATCAACTAAGAACCACTGGCTCAAACGCATGGTTAAGGACTGTTCTAAGCCACTGCTAACTGTAGAAGCAGGTGTGCGTCTTTACATTAGCAAACTAGAAAAGGGCTTCAGGGTTACTAGCTCTGCTTTGTCCCCTAATAGACCAGACAAGCTTAAGGAATTTTCTGGAATATAAAGAGACTAACAGCTTTACATCAAAATCAACATAAATGCTTTGTAAACTAAACACCTATTAGAAATAGCTATAAGAAAGATTTTAAAAATAAATAAACTGGGAGTCATTCTTTTCACCACATTTGACCTTCTGCTGAGGAACGATTTTCAGACCTTCTAACTAGCCTGATAGATCAAGGTCCAAAACTGGTGTCTTTAGAATAATTTTGATGGAACTTGTTCCTTGTGAGAGACCCAGGGTACTGCACAACTCAGCCAAGCAGCATTCTTCCTCGCCTTCCATAATAGATGCATTCACATCCCTCTGGCTCCTGGTATTTCACCAAATCTCAGATCGCGTAATCTCAGAAATCCAATCCAAAACATCACGCTTTCCCTAGGAATCATGCTATCATTTGGATATTTGTTCTCCCGGTCCTCAAGTTGAAATTTGATACCCAATGTTGGAAGTGGGGTCTAGTGGGAGGTGTTTGGGTCAGGGAAATGAATCCCTCACGAATGGCTTGGTGCTACCCTCCAAGTAGTGAGTGAGTTTTTGCTCTACTAGGTCCCTTGAGAGCTGGTTGGTACCTCTCCCTTCTCTGTCTCTTGATTCCCCTCTGGCCATGTGATCTGTGCACACACCAGCTCCCCTTGACCTTCTGCCATGAGTGGAAGCAGCCTGAGGCCTTCACAAGATACCAGCACTATGCTTCTTGCACAGTCTGCAGAACAGTGAGCCAGATAAATCTCTTTTCTTTATAAATTACTCAGTCTCAGGTATTCCTTTATAGCAACACAAACAGGCTAAGACAAATTACTTCTACAAGCTATTGCACAAGTTTTTTAATTCTGTAATTGAATATCTGCAAGAATAAGAAACCAATTACCTTTCATGACAAAACGTACTTTCAATGAAAGTTTTCAATGAAAATTCCAGTTGCTCCACATTCTCACCAGTGCTTGGTATAATTAGTATATTTAATTATAGCCTTTCCAAAAAATGTATATTGGCCTCTGACCTTGGGTTTAATTTGCATTTCCTTAATGATATTGAGCCTCTTTCATTATGCCTATCTGCCTTCTGTATATCCTCTTTGGTAAATTGTCCAGATTGTGCCCATTTTAAAATTTCTCACTGTTGAGTTTTGAGAGTTTTTTTAACCTTTCTTTTTTTATTATTATACTTTATGTTCTAGGGTACATGTGCACAATGTGCAGGTTTGTTACATGTCCCATGTTGGTGTGTTGCATCCATTAACTCATCATTTACATTAGGTATATCTCCTAATGCTATCCCTCCCCTCTCCCCATACCCCACAACAGGCCCTGGTGTGTGATGTTCCCCTTCCTGTGTCCAAGTGTTCTTATTGTTCAATTCCTACCTATGAGTGAGAACATGCAGTGTTTAGTTTTCTGTTCTTGCAATAGTTTGCTGAGAATGATGGTTTCCAGCTGCATCCATGTCCTTACAAAGGACGTGAACTCATCCTTTTTTATGGCTGCATAGTATTCCATGGTGTATATGTGCCACATTGTCTTAATCCAGTCTGTCATTGATGGACATTTGGGTTGGTTCCAAGTCTTTGCTATTGTGAATAGTGCCACAGTAAACATATGTGTACATGTCTCTTTATAACAGCATGATTTATAATCCTTTGGGTATATACCCAGTAATGGGATGGCTGGGTCAAATGGTATTTCTAGTTCTAGATCCTTGAGGAATGGCCACACTGTCTTCCACAGTGGTTGAACTAGTTTACATTCCCACCAACAGTGTAAAAGCATTCCTATTTCTCCACATTCTCTCCAGCACCTGTTGTTTCCTGACTTTTTAATGATCGCCATTCTAACTGGTGTGAGATGGTATCTCATTGTGGTTTTGATTTGCATTTCTCTGATGGTGACTAATGATGAGCATTTTTTCATGTGTCTGTTGGCTGCATAAATGTCTTCTTTTGAGAAGTGTCTCTTCATATACTTTGCCCACTTTTTGATGGGGTTTTTCTGGTAAATTTGTTTGAGTCCTTCATAAGTTCTGGATATTAGCCCTTTGTCAGATGCAAAAATTTTGTAGATTTTTGCAGTAGATTGCAAAAATGTTCTCCCATTCTGTAGGTTGCCTGTTCACTCTGATGGTAGTTTGTTTTGCTGTGCAGAAGCTCTTTAGTTTAATTAGAACCCATTTGTCAATTTTGGCTTTTGTTGCCATTGCTTTTGGTGTTTTAGACATGAAGTCCTTGCCCATGCCTATGTCCTGAATGGTATTGCCTAGGTTTTCTTCAAGGGTTTTTATGGTTTTAGGTCTAACATTTAAGTCTCTAATCCAGCTTGAATTAATTTTTGTATAAGGTGTAAGGAAGGGATACATTTTCAGCTTTCTACTTATGGCTAGCCAGTTTTCCCAGCACCATTTATTAAATAGGGAATCCTTTCCCCATTTCTTGTTTTTGTCAGCTTTGTCAAAGATCAGATGGTTGTAGATGTGTGGTATTATTTCTGAGGGCTCTGTTCTGTTCCGTTGGTCTATATCTCTGTTTTGGTACCAGTACCGTGCTGTTTTGGTTACTGTAGCCTTGCAGTATAGTTTGAAGTCAGGTAGCGTGATGCCTCCAGATTTGTCCTTTTTGCTTAGGATTATCTTGGCAATGTGGGCTCTTTTTTCATTCCATATGAACTTTAAAGTAGTTTTTTCCAATTATGTGAAGAAAGTCATTAGTAGCTTAATGGGGATGGCATTGAATCTATAAACTACCTTGGGCAGTATGGCCATTTTCACGATATTAATTCTTCCTAACCATGAACATGGACTCTTCTTCCATTTGTTTGTGTCCTCTTTTATTTCATTGAGCAGTGGTTTGTAGTTCTTGAAGAGGTCCTTTACATCCCTTGTAAGTTGGAGTCCTAGGTATTTTATTCTCTTTGAAGCAATTGTGAATGGGAGTTCATTCATGATTTGGCTCTCTGCTTGTCTGTTATTGGTGTATAAGAATGCTTGTGATTTTTGCACATTGATTTTGTATCCTGAGACTTTGCTGAAGTTGCTTATCAGCTTAAGGAGATTTTGGGCTGAGACAATGGGATTTTATAAATATACAATCATGTCATGTGCAAACAGGGAAAATTTGACTTCCTCTTTTCCTAATCGAATAGCCTTTATTTCTTTCTCTTGCCTGATTGCCCTGGCCAGAACTTCCAACACTATGATAAATAAGAGTGGTGAGAGAGGGCATCCCTGTCTTGTGCCAGTTTTCAAGGGAAATGTTTCCAGTTTTTGCCCATTCAGTATGATATTGGCTGTGGATTTGTCATAAATAGCTCTTATTATTTTGAGATACGTTCCATCAATACAGAATTTATTGAGAGTTTTTAGCATGAAGGTCTGTTGAATTTTGTCAAAGGCCTTTTCTGCATCTATTGAGATAATCATGTGGTTTTTGTCTTTGGTTCTGTTTATATGCTGGATTACATTTATTGATTTGCGCATGTTGAAACAGCCTTGCATCCTAGGGATGAAGCCCACTTGATCATGGTGGATAAGCTTTTTGATGTGCTGCTGGATTCAGTTTGCCAGTATTTTATTGAGGATTTTTGCATCGATGTTCATCAGGGATATTGGTCTAAAATTCTCTTTTTGTTGTATCTCTGCCAGGCTTTGGTATCAGGATGATGTTGGCCTCATAAAACAAGTTAGGGAGGATTCCTTCTTTTTCTGATTGGAATAATTTCAGAAGGAATGGTACCAGCTCCTCCTTGTACCTCTGGTAGAATTTGGCTCTGAATCCATCTAGTCCTGGACATTTTTTTGGTTGGTAGGCTATTAATTATTGCCTCAATTTCAGAGCCTATTATTGGTCTATTCAAGGATTCAAGTTCTTCCTGGTTTAGTCTTGGGAGAGTGTACGTGTCCAGGAATTTATCCATTTCTTCAAGGTTTTCTACTTTATTTGCGTAGAGGTGTTTATAGTATTCTCTGATGGTAGTTTGTATTTCTGTCAGGTCGCTGGTGATATCCCCTTTCTCATTTTTTATTGCATCTGCTTGATTCTTCTCCCTTTTCTTCTTTATTAATCTGGCTAGTGGTCTATCAATTTTGTTGATCTTTTCAAAAAACCAGCTCCTGGATTCATTGATTTTTTGAAGGGTTTTTTGTGTCTCTATCTCCTTCAGTTCTGCTCTGATCTTAGTTATTTCTTGCTTTCTGCTAGTTTTTGAATGTGTTTGTTCTTGCTTCTCTAGTTCTTTTAATTGTGATGTTAGGGTGTGAATTTTAGATCCTTCCTGCTTTCTGTTGTGGGCATTTAGTGCTATAAATTTCCCTCTACACACAGCTTTCAATGTATCCCAGAGATTCTGGTATGTTGTATCTTCGTTCATTGGTTTCAAAAAACATCTTTATTTCTGCCTTAATTTCGTTATGTACCCAGTAGTCATTCAGGAGCAGGTTGTTCAGATTCCATGTAGTTGAGCAACTTTGAGTGAGTTTCTTAATCCTGAGTTCTAGTTTGATTGTACTGTGGTCTGAGAGAGAGTTTGTTATAATTTCTGTTCTTTTACATTTGCTGAGGAGTGCTTTACTTCCAACTATGTGGTCAATTTTGGAATAAGTGTGACGTGGTGCTGAGAAGAATGTATATTCTGTTGATTTGGGGTGGAGAGTTCTGTAGATGTCTGTTAGGTCAACTTGGTGCAGAGTTGAGTTCAATTCCTGGATATCCTTGTTAACTTTCTGTCTTGTTGATCTGTCTAATGCTGACAGTGGGGTGTTAAAGTCTCCCACTATCATTGTGTGGGAGTCTAAGTCTCTTTGTAAGTCTCTAAGGACTTGCTTTTTGAATCTGGGTGCTCCTGTATTGGGTGCATATATATTTAGGATAGTTAGCTCTTCTTGTTGAATTGATCCCTTTGCCATTATGTAATGGCCTTCTTTGTCTCTTTTGATCTTTGTTGGTTTAAAGTCTGTTTTATCAGAAAGTAGGATTGTAACCCCTGCCTTTTTTTGTTTTCCACTTGCTTGGTAGATCTTCCTCCATCCCTTTATTTTGAGCCTATGTGTGTCTTTGCACATGAGATGGGTCTCCTGAATACAGCAAAGTGATGCGTCTTGACTCTTTATCCAATTTGCCAGTCTGTGTCTTTTAATTGGAGCATTTAGCCCATTCACATTTAAGGTTAATATTGTTACGTGTGAACTTGATCCTGTCATTATGATGTAAGCTGATTATTTTGCTCATTAGTTGATGCAGTTTCTTCCTAGCACCGATGGTCTTTACATTTTGGCATGTTTTTGCAGTAGCAGCTACCAGTTGTTCCTTTCCATGTTTAGTGCTTCCTTCAGGAGCTCTTGTAGGGCAGGCCTGGTGGTGACAAAATCTCTCAGCATTTGCTTGTCTGTAAAGGATTTTATTTCTCCTTCACTTATGAAACTTAGTTTGACTGGATATGAAATTCTGGGTTGAGAATTCTTTTCTTTTAGAATGTTGAATATTGGCCCCCACTCTCTTCTGGCTTATAGAGTTCCTGCCCAGAGATCCACTGTTAGTCTGATGGGCTTCCCTTTGTGGATAACCCAACTTTTCTCTCTGGCTACCCTTAACATTTTTTCCTTCATTTCAACTTTGGTGAATCTGACAATTACGTGTCTTGGAGTTGTTCTTCTCGAGGAATATCTTTATGGCATTCTCTGTATTTTCTGAATTTGAATGTTGGCCTGCCTTGCTAGGTTGGGGAAGTTCTCCTGGATAATATCCTGCAGAGTGTTTTCCAACTTGGTTCCATTCTCTCCGTCACTTTCAGGTACACCAATCAGATGTAGATTTGGTCTTTTCACATAGTCCCATATTTCTTGGAGGCTTTGTTCATTTCTTTTTACTCTTTTTTTCTCTAAACTTCTCTTCTCACTTCATTTCATTCATTTGATCTTCAATCACTGATACCCGTTCTTCCAGTTGATTGAGTTGGTTACTGAAGCTTATGCATTTGTCATGAAGTTCTTGTGTCATGGTTTTCATCTCTATCAGGTCATTTAAGGACTTCTCTACCTTGGTTATTCTAGTTAGCCATTCATCAAATCTTTTTTCAAGATTTTTAGTTTCTTTGCACTGGGTTCATAGTTCCTCCTTTAGCTCAGAGAAATTTGATTGTCTGAAGCCTTCTTCTCTCAACTTGTCAGTGTCATTCTCCATCCAGCTTTGTTCCACTGCTGACGAGAAGCTGCGTTCTTTTGGAGGGGGAGAGGTGCTCTGATTTTTAGAATTTCCAGCTTCTCTGCACTGCTTTTTCCCCATCTTTGTGGTTTTATCTACCTTTGGTCTTTGATGATGGTGACGTACAGATGGGGTTTTGGTGTGGATGTCCTTTCTGTTTGTTATTTTTCCTTCCACCAGTCAGGACCCTCAGCTGCAGGTCTGTTGGAGTTTGCTGGAGGTCCACTCCAGATCCTGTTTGCCTGGGTATCAGCAGTGGAGGCTGCAGAAGAGTGAATATTGCTGAACAGCAAATGTTGTTGTCTGATCATTCCTCTGGAAGCTTCATCTCAGAGGTGTAACTGGCCCTTGTGAGGTGTGAGGTGTCAGTCTGTCCCTAGTGGGGGATGTTTCCCAGTTAGGCTACTCAGGAGTCAGGGACCCACTTGAGCAGACAGTCTGTCTGTTCTCAGATCTCAAACTCTGTGCTGGGAGAACCACCACTCTCTTCAAAGCTGTCAGACAGGGACATTTACATCTGTAGAGGTTTCTGCTGCCTTTTCTTTGGCTACGCCCTGTCCCTAGAGGTGGAGTCTACAGAGGCAGGCAGGCCTCCTTGAGCTGTGGTGGGCTCCACCCAGTTCGAGCTTTCCGACTGCTTTGTTTACCTACGTAAGCCTCAGCAATGGCGGGCGCCCCTCCCCCAGCCTCGCTGCCACCTTGCAGTTAAATCTCAGACTGCTGTGCTAGCAATGAGGGAGGCTCCATGGGCGTAGGACCCTCCAAGCCAGGCGTGGGATATAATCTCCTGGTGTGCTGTTTGCTAAGACCCTTGGTAAAGCACAGTATTAGGGTGGGAGTGACCTGATTTTCCGGGTGTTGTGTGTCATGGTTCCCCTTGGCTAGGAAAAGGAATTCCCTTCCCCCTTGCGCTTCCCAGGTGAGGTGATGCCTCGCCCTGCTTTGGCTCTCACTCGTTGGGCTGCACCCACTGTCCTGTGCCCACTGTCCGACACGCCCCAGTGAGATGAACCTGGTACCTCAGTTGGAAATGCAGAAATCACCCGTCTTCTGTGTCTCTCATGCTGGGAGCTGGAGGCTGGACCTGTTCCTATTTGGCCATCTTGGTGCCACACTGAGGGTTTTTTATAAATTCAGGTTATAAGTCCTTTGTTGGAAATGCAATTTTTAAATATTTTTCTCCCAGGCTGCAGTTTGATTTTCATTTTCTTAACAATGTGTTTTGAAGAGCATAAGATTTTAATTTTGATGATGTTCAATATATAATTATTTTCTTTTAGGGACTGATTATCTTTTGGTGCCATGCCTAAGAATTCTTCACTTAACCACAGATCACAAAGTTTTCCTCCATGTTTTCTTCTAAAAGTTTTATAATTTTATGCTTAGATGAAAGATCTGTTTTGAGTTAATGTTTATATAAGGTGTGAGATTAGGTCAAGGTTTATTTTATGGCACATGGATGTTCCATTTTTCCAAGACTATTTGTTGAAAAGACTATCCTTTCTCCAAGTAATTGCTTCATCTATTAAAAAACTCAGTTGGTATACTCATGTGGGTCTATTTCTGGACTGTATTCCAGTCATCTACATGTGATCCCTTGACAGTAACACACAGTCTTGACAACTGTAGCTATACAGTAAGTCCAAAAATTGAGTAGAGTGATTCTTCTCGATTTATTCATTTTTCAAAATTGATTTTGACCATTATAAATCTCTTGTCTTTTCATAAAAATTTTAGAATCAGATATTCTATTCTTACAAAAAAAATTATTCTTGAATTTCAAATGAAATTTTATTAAATCTATAGATCAATTAGGAAATAATTGATATCTTCCCTATGTATAGATCTTCCAATTCATGAACACCAGATGTATCTCCATTTATTTAGTTCATTTTTTATTTCTTTCATCAGTGTTTTATAATTTTCAGCAAATAGATTTCAAGGATGTTTTGTCAGATTTGTAACCAAGTACTTCCTTTTGCAGCAGCTATCATAAATAGTAATTTTTCAAATTTTGGTTTCCTATTTTTCAATGATAGTATCTAGAAATACTATTAATTTTTGTGTTGATTGTGGATCCTGTCTTTGATAGACTCACTCGTTTCTGAGAATATCTTAAATATTCCTTGGGATTTTGTACATAAATAATTATATCATCTATGAATAGGTGACAGTTTTATTTCTTCTTTTCCAATATGAGTGCCTTTTATTTCTTTTTCCTAGCTTGGTTGTACTGGCTTTTCCTAGCTTCATTTGCAGTGTGGTGTTGAATAAGAGTGAGGAAAGTGTACATCTTTGCTTTGTCCCCTGTCTTAAAGGGACAACATTCCTCTATAAGACAGACTGTTAAGAATGTTGTTAGCTCTAGGTTTTTTTAAAAATATATTTTCTTCATCAGGTTGAAGAAATTTTCTCACATTTCTAGTTTGCTGGGAGATTTTGTCACCAATAGTTTTGAAATTTGTGGAATCATTTGTCTGCATCAATTGATATATTCATGTGGATTTTCTTATTTAGGCTATTAATTTAGTGGATTACATTGATTGACTTTTAAATATTGCACCAGCCTTGCAGTACCAGAATAAATCCCACTTGGTCATGGTATATTAATTTTTATAAACTGCTGGATATGATTAGCTAGTATTTTCTGAGGATTTTTGTGTCTATGTTCATGACAGATATTTGCCTATTGTTTTCTATTTTTGTACTGTCTTTGATTTTAATATTGGGGCATTCTGGTGTCACAAAACATGTCGGGAGGTATTTTCTCCTCTTCTCAAGATTGGGTATAATTAGGATTATTTCTCCTCTAAATGTTTAGTGGAATTATCCAGTGAAATTATTTGGGTCTGAAGAGTTCTTTTTCAGAAAGTTTTTATCTATCAATTCAATATCTTTAATAGTATAAGATTATTGAAATTACCCACTTTGTACTGGGTGAGCTTTGGCAGTTTATAGTTTTTGGGGAAAAGGTAAATTATTTTGCTGAATTGGTATGCTTTGTTTGTAGTATTCCTTTATTATCCTTTTAATGTCTATAGTGATGCTCTCTATTTTACTCCTGGTGTTAAGAATTTGTGTCTTTTCTCTTTTTTTCTTTGTCAGTTTTGTTACAGGATTATCAATTTTATTGATAGTTTCAAGGAATCCACTTTTAGTTTCATTTGATAATTTTATTTTTAAATTTTATTTCTATTTTTTTAATTTCATTGATTTCTCATATCTTTATTATTTCCTTATTCCTGCTTATTTTGGTTAACATTTCTCTTTTTTTTTCTAGTTTCTTAAGGTGGAAGGTAAGATTACTTCTTTGAGATCTTTCTTCTTTTCTAACATAAGCAGCTAATGCTATAAATTTTCATTTAAGTACTGTTTTAACTACAACCCACAAATTTTGTTATGTTTTGTTTTTATTTTTGTTTAGTTCATAATATATTCCAAATTTCCCGAGATTTCCTCTTTGGCCTATGGATTATCTGGAAGTGTGTTGCTTAATTTCCAAGCGTTTGGAGTTTTTTCTGTTATCTTTCTCTTATTGATTTCTGGTTTTATACATTGTATTCAGAGAGCATTTTTAATGATTAACTATTTTAAATGTGCTAAGATTTGTTTTATGTCCCAGGATATGATCTGTCCTGAAGATGCTCTACGTACTTTGAAAAGGCTATTATTCCATTGGTTTTTGATGGAGGGTTTTAAGAACATCAATTTGTTTCCAGTTGGTTAATGGTGTTGTTCAGTTCTGCAGCCTTACTGATTTGCTGTCTGCTAGGTCTGTCAATTACTTAAAGAGGAGGTTTAAAATCTCCAGCTACAATTGTGGACTTGTCTGTCACCTTTCATTTCTGTCAGTTTTTGTTTCAGGAATTTTGAAATTCTGTTGTTAGGTGAATTCAGCATGTGAGGGCATCTGGAGGATAATAAGAGCACTGGATTTTCTGTGACCTGAGATTTTCTATGGCTGCAGCAGTCCTGGGTAACAATGAAGAAGAAGGGAGCAAAGCAGGAGGTAAAGGGAGAAAGATGGGTAACAGATTCTAAACATACTTGTGTGGCCCCAAGAATTAGTTGGTGGGCAACAGGGAGCAAAAAGAGACATTTAAGCAGACAGTAACTGTATTAGTCTGTTTTGATACTGCTGATAAAGACTTACCCGAGACTGGACAATTTACAAAAGAAAGAGGTTAATTGGACTTACAGTTCCACATAGCTGGGGAAGTCTCACAATCATGGCTGAGGCAAGGAGGAGCAAGTCACATCTTACATGGATGGCAGCAGCCAAAGAGAGAGCTTGTGCATGGAAACTCCCATTTTAAAAACCATTTAGATCTTGTGAGACCCATTCATTATCACAGGAACAGCAGGGGAAAGACCTATCCCCGTGATTCAGTCATCTACCACTGTGTCCCTCCCACAACACATGGGAATTATGGGAGCTACAAGATGAGATTTGGGTGGGGACACAGAGCCAAACCATATCAGTAACATAATCAGATTTTTATTTCTTAAGTATATTTTGGAGGACATTTTAGACAAAGTTCAGGATTCCACAGGGGGAGACATGAACTTGAAATACATAAATACATAATTCTAATGAATGGACTTGGGAATCTGATGACAGCAGCATTGGAAGGGGTGAATTTTATTAATTTAGATGAGAAAAGCATTCAGAAAGAAATATACCTTGTATATACACACTAGCACTGGGACCTACTATAGTTTTTCTTTGTATGGGTAAAGAAGAGAGAGAGAATTATTTTATATATAGCAGTTCAGCATACTCATTATAAAGTTGACATTAAAAGTTTGATGGAAAGGCCAATTTGCCAATTTGCTGCCTGTCCCTGTGAATGGCCTTATTAATAAATAATGCATATTGTTTAATGAAAAACAGTCAAGGTAAAAATATAAAAAACATTTAAATGGGATGTCTTTACAAAAGGTCATTGCCCTTTCCAAATATTTTTTGATGAGTTCTTCTACCAAGGAAAGCTGTTTTTAAATGCATAGTTAGCATACAATGCATACTCCAGCAGCTTAACAATATCTAAGTGTACTTTGATAGGAATCCAACATTATCTTCAAAAATGTTTTCCAAGAGTCATAATGATGGTCTGCCACTTGTGTACTTATAAAGGTCTACAAATAATAATAAACAATAACTTCTCACAAAATAAGAGGTTTATCATATGCTGTCCTGACAGGACAGCAGAAAGCAGTTGCTACATCAAAGGAATGTTGAGAGGAGTTGAAAAGAAATTATTTACAAAGATGTGGTCAGGGTTCAGGGAAATCAACAAAGAATGGTGAGACACACCAATGCTAGTAACTGCAGGGAGCTCACTCTTTGACTTGAAGGACTACCGGGAAGGAAAGATTTCCAAAGTAGCTGTAGTTGAAGAAGAGAACACCCTCTACTCTCACCCAGCAAACTTCTGGGGTGTTACTTCACTCTCCTTCCATACTCTTACTCTCTGCTGGCAACCCCCATTGGCCAAACCCAACAGGATGACATGCATTGACCCACAAAGGTGAACCTCCTGGAGCCAGGAACAAGGTAAAGAAGAACAGAGAGTAGATTGGCAGGGTGAGGGATGGCCAGACAACTGAAAGCATTGAGAATGGGTACATGAAAAAAAAAATTCTTATTGGGCATTTCATAATTGAAATAATTCCACCTCCACTGGCCATCACACACATATATACCCTGATTCTTCTTATGGAGAAGATAGTTATAAGTCTCGTGTGCTTTTTTTTTTTTTCCACTAAAATTCAAGCCTTTGATTCTCCTAGTGCCAGTTGAAAGACTGATGTTGTACATCAGAATTCCAAGCCCAGATGTTTCATCATATGGAGAAATTATGTTACCTTCTAACAAGTATAGTTACAAGAACTATACTTGCATTTGACCATTATTTTAATTGATTGGGCTTGGAGTTAGGAAAGCAAATGGTCAAGCAACAAGTCTAAAATTCTGAAATCCCATAAATACATCTGATCATTCATCCCTGAAAGAAGCTAAATGTCTCAATGATTTAAAGTGCTTCAGGCTTTAAGTGGTTCATTCAGAAGGCAAACTGAGATCATTCTGAGTCCTTGTCTTTTTTTTTTATCATCACTTGATCACAATCCCTCTAATGAGATGAAAGGCTTCTTCTCTGTGAAATAGGGACTCAAGTATGCTTAGAGCAATTGAATTATGTTTCTTTTGTACAGGTGCTTCACAGATTTGCCACCTTTTATATCCCTCAGGATTTGGCTGGGGCAGGAGCTCACTGGTCTTATTCACTCTGAAACCCTGAGAATGAGCACAGTGCTTCCCACACAACAGATACGAAGAAGAAATTTTTTGATTGATGAAATTAATACATTTATTTTTTATCAGATTTTTTCCCATAGGTTATTGGGGAACTGGTGGTGTTTGGTTACACGAGTAAGTTCTTTAGTGGTGATTTGTGAGATTTTAGCGCACCCGTCACCCAAGCAGTATACACTGCACCCAATTTGTAGTCTTTTATCCTTCACCCCTTTCCCACCCTTTCTCCCTGAGTCCCCAAAGTCCATTCTGTCATTCTTATGCTTTTGCATCCTCATAGCTTAGCTCCCACTTATGAATGAGAACGTATGATATTTGGTTTTCCATTCCTGAGTTACTTCACTTAGAATGACAGTCTCCAGTCTCATCCAGGTCACTGCAAATGCCATTAATTCATTCCTTTTTATGTCTGAGTAGTATTCCATCATATATATATATATACACCACAGTTTCTTTATCCACTCGTTGATTGATGGCCATTTGGGTTGTGTCCATGTTTTTGCAATTGTGAATTGTGCTGCTACAAACATGCATATGCAAGTATCTTTTTCGTATAATGACTTCTTTTCTTCTGGGTAGATGCCCAGTAGTGGGATTGCTGGATCAAATGGTAGTTCTACTTTTAGTTCTTTAGGGAACCTCCACACTGTTTTCCATAGTGGTTGTACTGGTTTACATTCCCACCAGCAGTGTAGAAGTGTTCCCTATTCACAGCATCCACACCGACATCTATTATTTTTTCTTTTTTTTATTATGGCCATTCTTGCAGGAGTAAGGTGGTATCACCTTTTGGTTTTGATTTGCATTTCCTTGATCATTAGTGATGTTGAGCATTTTTTCGTATGTTTACTTTTTTAATAGTTTAACAAATGAACTAGACAGGCAACATATGACTAGGAAGGACATCTTACTTTAATGCAGAACTTATCCTGTGTCCTGGCTCTATCTTTTTAGCTGTGTATTGTCTTCAGGGAGGTCACTTAACATCTCTGAGTTTCAGTGTCTTCAGCTATGAAATAAGGGGAAAAAAACAGAAAACAATCCTACACAAGGTTGACAAAGGATCATGGGAAATAATATGTTTGAAACTGTTTGGGAAACGTAAGGCATTTAAAAACATACACTATTTTTACTACTGAAATTGGTTACTGTGATGGTTAACTTTATGTGTCAACTTGACTGAACTAATAAGGGATGAACGGTGGCAGGTAAACATTATTTCTGGGGGTATCTATGAGAGTGTTTTCAGAAGAGATTAGCATTTGAATCAGTAGAATGAGTAAAGATCACTTATCAACATGGGTGGGCATCATCCAATCTGTTGAGGGCCCAAATAGAACACAAAGCTGGGGGAAAGGCAAATTTGCTGTCTTTGTTAGAGCTGGGACATTCATCTTCTCCTGCCCTTGGACATTGGTACTCCTGGTTCTCAGACCCTCAGGCTCAAACTGGGACTTATACCATTGACTTCCTTGGGCCTACAGCTTGCAGATGGCAGGTCATGGGACTCCTCAGCCTCATGATTGTATGAGCCAATTTTCATAATAAATATTTTATATATACATATATCTTATTAGTTCTTTTTCTCTGAAGAACCCTAACAGAGATTTTTGTATCAAGAAGTGGGCATGTTGCTGTAACAAATGCCTAGAAATGTGGAAGCAGCTTTGGAATTGGGTAATGGGTATAGGCTGGAAGAGTTTCGAGGTTCATGCTAGAAAAAAAAATTAAAAATTAAAAAATTTTAAAAAGCCTACATTGCCATGAATGTCCCATGAAGGGCAATTCTGATGAGGTCCCAGAGAGAAAAGAGGAGGAAAGTTTGCTGTAGAGAAAACCTCAGTCTTCTTAGAGAATTCCCAAGTGGTCATGAACAGAACATTGGTTGAAATACAGACAATAAAGGCCATTCCGATGAGGACTCAGATGGAAATGAGGAACGTGTCATTGGGCAATGGAGGAAAGGCAATTCTCATTATAAACTGGAAGATGACTTGATTGAATTGTGTTCATGTTCTAGTGTTTTGTGGAAGGTTGAATTTGTGAGCAATGAAATTGTATATTTGGTTGAGGAAATCTTGTTTTCATAGTTCACAGAACTTTATTAAGATAGAATCACTGCTAATTACATAGAAGTTACTTGTCTAAGCCAAAATCCATGAGGTTCATATAAACTTACAGTTACACAAATTAGAAGCAAATGGTATATTCAAAACCATAAGGAAAGATCCTTATGCTGAGGTGATGAAGGCTGAAGTAAATATGTCTGTACATTTATTTCAAGCTGTTAAAGAGTTTGTGGGTCACTCAGTGGTCCCTTGCATGCAAAAAGTCCAAGAGCTCCTCCATATCATCCTCTTCTTTGTGACTGAAAGGATACACACTCATCACAGAGCTCTAGCCGCTCCTGGACTTTACACATTTCTCCAGCTGCTTGCATTGCTCTCTTTCTGTTGTTAGGGGATCCAGTAATTCCTCCTCTTGCTCTTCCTCCTCCATGAGATCTTCGGACCTGGTCAGCATCTTTCACTCATCTTCCAGTTCCACGTCTGGCTATGGTTCTGAATTCAACACACTCAACCTGCAACAGCGGCACCTAATCCACTTCAGAATCAAGAAGGACTTGTCAGCTGAGGAAAGTTTTAAGCAGTGTTGAAAGTACAGTTGGCTTCTCTTGATTGCTCCTTGTGAAGTGTGAGCGGAGAGAAATGACTCACAGAATAATTATTAATCAAAAGGGAAGCAGAACTTAAAGATTCAGACAATTCTCAGCCTATCCATATTAGAAAAAAAATGAGAAAGCCTGTATAGAAGAGAACATGAAGGGTGTGACCAAATCTGATAAGGAAATTAGCATGGATCGGCTATCTCAATGGGAACCAGGTGCTATTCATCAGGACAATGGGGAGATTAGTCAGTCATCTAAATAGAAGTCCAAATAAGATGTATTGCACACTCTATCGTCCAATACAATGGAAGAATGACTGAAAAGACATTTTGGAGAACATCAAGGCTATACTTACAATCACAGGACAAGAATTCAAATGTCCAGGGGGCCGAGCAATTTCAAATGAGGGGCCACTACTGTTTAGCACATCACATCACGGGCTTCCTTACCCCAAACTCCATAACCATGCTCCTCAATCACTCCATGTGCTGCACACAGCAAAGCTGTAGAAGCATGGCTGCTTCCACCTAGATTTCAAATTATGCCCCAAAGAGCCACAGGACCCAGACAGAGCGCTGTCTGTTAGGAAAAGCCATTGCAAGGAGCCCCAACAAGGACAATGCCCAGCAAAGCCACAGGGTAGGTATACCCAGAGTCATGGGCATGGGGCTGCAACCACAGTGGGTCCTGAAGACAGTACCACTGTCCCAGTGGTTCTGGAGTGAAGAGCATTAAGCCAAAGAAAATTATTCTCAAGACTTAAGGTTTGGTTGGGTGTGGTAGCTCATACCTATAATCCCAACACCTTAGGAGGCCAACGTGGGAGGATAACTTGAGGCCAGGAGTTCAAGACCAGCCTGGACAATAGAGCAAGACCCTATTTCTACAAAAAATTTAAAAGTTAGTGGTGTCATGTGTCTGTAGTCCTAGCTACTCAGATTTTATTTTTCTTACTAAGTCTCTGATATCCAGTATAGATTTTATACTTATAGAACATCTGGAATAGCACATTTCAAGTGTGGTTAGTGATTACTGTATTGAACAGTGTAGTTCTGTAATGAAGATATATCAAAATGTATTAATATACACAATTTCAAATAAGGCAGGAGTGTCACTTGAGCCTAGGAATTTGAGGTTATAGTGAGCTATGATTGCACCACTTCACTCCAGCCTGGGTGACAGTGTGAGACTCTGTCTATAAAAAATTTTTTCAATTAAAAAGACTCTAGATTTAATGTTGTTTGCTCTCCCACCATTATATTTTGGAAGCACATCATATGTTTGATTTAATGGATTCACAGCCAAAGAGCAATATGATTCAGAATGAATCATACCTTGAGTCTCACTCATATCTAATTTAGATGATACTTAGATAAGACTTTGGACTTTAAACATTTAAGTTGATGCTAGAATAAGATAAGACTTTGGGGGCTATTGATATGACCTGAATGTATCTTGTGTGTGAGAAAGACATGTATTTGGGGGGAACAAGAGCAGAATGCAATTAACTAAATTTTTATGACCCCTCATGATTTCATATATTAAAATTCTAGCCACCTAGGTGATAGTATTAAAATGTAGGGACTTTGCTAAGTGATTAGGACATAAGAGCAAAGCCCTCATGAATGGGATTACAAAAAAGACTCTAGAGACATCTCTCACCTCTTCTGCCACTTGAGGTTACAGGGAAAAAACAGCCACCTAAGAAGTGGGTCTCTGAATCTGCCAGTGCCTTGATCTTGGACTTCCCAGCCTCCAGAACCATGAGAAAACAATTTCTGTTGTTTATACATTACCCAGTTTTATGATAGCTTTGTTATAGCAGCCGGCACAGACTAAGCTAGTTACCAAACAAACAAAAAATGGGGATTTCATTTAATACAGATTTTAAAGTGCCAATGAAAATGTTATTTCTTCTATAGAGAACACAAAACAAACAACTTCTTGTGACAAACTACAGCCAGCATGCTTTTGCATTTGAATCTCATCCCCAAAACAAATGTCTTGTATCTATTAAAATTAATAGTGCACGTCTTTTATTCAGTAACTCCTCTTCTGGGACTCTATATTTCTTAGAAATAAATATTTATAAGGATAGCCATGCTTATAATGACAATAGCAACTTGGAACAACATGAATGTATATTAGCAAGCTATATATTAAAAAGTTGTGACATATCTGCACTACAGAACTACAGTGCCCAATACAGTAGTCACTAGTCACATCTGAAATGTGGCTATCCCAGATGTGCTAGAAGTGCAAAATCTATACTGGAGATTAGAGACTTATGGTAAAAAAATAAGTGTGCAAAAAAATTTCAATAATGTTTTATATTAAGTACATGATGAAATGATAATGCTCTAGTTAACTAAAACAAAAATGTTAAAATTAATTATTCCCATTTATTTTACTTTTTTAAAACTGTGGCCATTAGAAAACTTAGAATTACACTTGTGGTTTGCATTGTATTTCTATTGGACAGTGCGAGTGTAGACTGGGAATTGGCAAATGTTTTCTGTAAAGAGCCAGAAAGGAAATATTTTAGGTTTTGCAATATTCCTGTTGCAGCTACTCGAGCAAGTTGAGACAGTATGTAAAAAAAATGAGCATGATTATGTCCCAATAAGACTTTTTGTATGGACACTGTGATTTCAATTTCATATAATTTTCACAGCAAGAAATACTATTCTTCTAATTTTCCCCCAATCATTCAAAAATGTAAACACCATTCTTAGCTCATAATATATAAAAATAGGCAACAGGACAAACTCAGTCCATAAGCCATAGTTTGCTAACCCCTGTTATAAACTATCAAGGAGTTATTTTAAAATAAATTAGACCTATCTGTATTGTACATACTTTCTCTAAACAATATATTGCTGAGTAGTATGTAGAGCATTATTTTGCATTTGTAAAAAAGGCAAAATTATTAAGTTTATATGTTTACCTAATTCTATATGACCAAAGGGCTATGGAAGGATACACACCAAACTGTTTATCTAACCTGTTACCAATGGACATAAGATGGGAGACAAAAAAGAAAAATTTATAGCTTTTGGTTTTTTGTCTGTGGGTTTCCTGGATGACAGCAATTAGGTATGACTCATAATATTGTGATAAAATAAAAGGTACATAAATTTCAAAAAAGTTTTATTATGTACACATAAAGACTCTTACTGAAATATTGATATTATTGTTTATTTCCTTTGAATATGATTTCTGTTGATCATAACTATAAAAACTAATGAGAAAAACTTAGATCAAAACAAAATTTCAATGACATAAAATATCTTAAGTTGAAGATATTGTTTGTTACCCTTCAAATTCTACACTTTGCATTAGTAAGCATAAATAGTTAAACCTTATCTGAGCTCTTGATAAAATACAGTATTCTCCTAAGCTAGTTTTATTTCAGAAAATACTTAATACATGTCTCTACTTTCAGTTTATACCAGCTATCTACTACTGCATGGCCAATTACTCCCCCAAAATTTAAAGGCCGGGAGCAAAAAGTAAACATTTACTATCTCACACAGTTTCTGTACATCAAGAATTCAGGAGCCGTTCAGCTGTTGGTTCTGGCTCACAGTCTCTCAAGAGGCACAGACAAGCTGTCAGCCAGGGCTGCAATCATTTGAAGGCTTGACTGGGGCCAGAGGATTCATTTCCAAGTAGTTCACTCAGATGGCTATTGGCAAAGGCCTCAGTTCCTTGACA
The DNA here is from genome assembly GCF_043159975.1 of Macaca nemestrina. Taxonomy (NCBI): domain Eukaryota; kingdom Metazoa; phylum Chordata; class Mammalia; order Primates; family Cercopithecidae; genus Macaca; species Macaca nemestrina. The sequence continues at coordinate 133,671,937 of NC_092126.1, read as the reverse complement.
CATGGACCCCTCCATAGATCCACTCAATGTACTCATGTCATAGCAGCTGGCTTCCCCCAGGATGAGGGTACAAAAGAGAGGAAGGTAGAAGCAAGCTATAATGCCTTTCATAGCCTAGACTTGGGAGTCACACATCCACAATAACTTTCTGGTGAACAGCTCAGTTCTATTCAGCATGGGAGGGGACTACACGAGGGTGTGAATACCAGGAAGCAAGAATCATTGGGCACCATCTTGGAAGCTGGCTACTGCACACATTCCCCAGACATATTCACCAAGATAGCTATGGGCATGGCCTTAAATCTAACAATTAACCATATTTTACAAATAAAAATCTGATTAAAATATTCCAATTTGGTGTGGAGATGTATTGCAGGAAAAAACCTTAACATTATATTGAAAGTATATTTAAACTACAACTCAACTATAACAACTGACAAATCAGTGCAAAAAAAAAAAAAAACACTTAGAGAACACAGGATATTTTATAAAAGCAAATTACCTAGCTGCATAAGCCACATGCTCAAGTGATTAAACACAAGAAGCAAAGCATTAGATGGAGAAAAACGGTATAGTAAAAATGAACTGTTTTAACTTATTAGTTTCTTGACAAAGTGTATACATAACATAGAAAGTACAGAATTTCATTTGGTAAAATATCAGGTTATTACATAACATATAGAATATATTTTTGGAAAAGGAATTTTAGGTATGGAAAAAAGACTAGAAGGATATGCACTGATATTAACCGTGGGTGTCTCTGGACATTTAGATTGAACAGGATTGCTTTCCTTTGGCTTATGTATTTTTATCTGTGATGTCCACAGCAAATATGAATCAGTCACTTTAATGAGAAAAAGACTTACGCAAAAATGCCCATTGTCTGTTTTCTTCTGGCTTGCATTAAGGTATTTCTGTTCCCTAAATTGCCTTTGGAAGAATTTTGAGATTCATAAGTCATTCTTACAAACCCAAAAAGGGTAAGTAACCCATTATAATGTTTATTCCTGAGGCTATAAGAAGCTAATTGTGAATAGGTGAAATAATAGATAAATTTCATTTACATTAACTTACCTTTATGTTCAATAAGGTCAAAGGTACAGATTTTGTCTCTTTCCGGTCCATAAAATATAGATTGCTATTTTCAAAGTACATCAACAGTGGTAATAGCTATTCCCATTAGTCAGTCATATAATCTTATGAAATACTGACATGATAAAACAATGCAACTGAGAAAAACCGATAGAGCACACATTTTATTGACAAATAAATGCACAGGCTTAAATTGTCTCTCACCACCTTTATACCTGATTGACATGTTATCAGAAAAATAAAGATTTAAGCTGGCCAAGATCAATGATTTCAAAATGATTCTTTAGTGCAGATAAAAATACAAATTCAATTCAATTCTAATTCATATTTGGGTTCATGCCACTTTGACAGTTACATTTTATGGCAAAATGTACTTTAATTTTATTCAAACCTTTTTCCAGCATTTCTTAGAGATTCACTTTTTAATTTATGATACTTCCTTGCCCAATTCAAGCTTCATTCACTTTTAGATACTTTGGAAAGATAAATAACTGACACACACTGCCATTCATGAGTAATGTACCGCCTGTATCCTAAGAAAATAAAATAGGTGGCCAAAGAGATATATTTGTTTTAGAAATAAATATGTATCATATGTATAAGTAATAAAATAACAATGAATTAGAAATATGTCATAAAAATGCTTTTCTATTTTATTGAGATTAAATTATACACTGTAATATATTGTTAGGTCATATACATTTAAAGAATGAAATACCTTATTATGTCTTAAGCTAAATATAACTATGCTTGTATGTAAAGCATGCAAGTTAAGTCATATGTTTACATTTTATTCGTTTGTTACTTTCAGTATATATCCATTGGGAAATATTTTATTTGGTTGGCAAATATGGTATCATTGCAACTCTAGTCAACAAAAACACTTGAAATGCAAGGACACCTCCATGTAGTACTTAAAACTTTTCTCCAATTCATAGGTCATGATGAGTACTTTGTATTAAAAAAAAAAAAGTAAAAAAAAATTATTTATTGAGTACTTTCTACATATCAGGAACACTACTGGGCACACACTTCTTCACATACATCATTTCATTTAATCTTTTTTTTTTTTTTTTTTTTTTAAAGATGGAGTCTCGTCCTGTCACCCAGGCTGGAGTGCAATGGCACAATCTCAGTTCACTGCAACCTCCGCCTCCTGGATTCAAACAATTCTCCTGCCTCAGCCTCCCAAGTAGCTGGGATTACAGGCACCTGCCACCATGCCCAGCTAATTTTGTGTGTGTATGTGTGTGTATTTTTAGTAGAGACGAAGTTTCACCATGTTGGCCAGACTGGTCTCCAACTCCTGGCCTCGTGATCCGCCCACCTCAGCCTCACAAAGGGCTGGGTGTGAGCCCCTGCACCTGGCCCATTTCATTTAATCTTACAACCACCTAGCAAGGTAGAAAATATTATCTTCACTTTACAGATGAGGAAACTCACATCGGTCTGAACCCAAAGCCTAGATTCCCACCTGCTATACCTCAGAAAATCAATTAACATGTGGATCATATATTTATGACTGAGTAAGGAAAAAACAACTGTTTTTCCTCTCTTTACTCACACTCCCTCAGTACGCACCAATTCTTTGACAGACACCAACTGCCTAAAATTTAGCTCAATTGTGCCCTACAACTTAAGTCAATTTTGAGACTATCTATGTGGAGACAGTGTCAGACCCCACAGGTTAAAAGCTCAGTCCCACAAGACTGCCCTCACTTCAGATACCAGTCACAAGCCCCAGACTGTGACCTGTGCTTCTAACTGGTGTCAGCTATAAATTGAAGGATTCCCAAAACCTCCCCTTGGGCTCAATCATTTGTCAGAATGGCTCATTGAACTATGGGAAACATGTTAGTTACATTTATGGTCTATTATAAAAGGATGCAACTCAGAAACAGCCAAACAGAAGAGATACTTCGGGCAAGACATGGGAGACGGGGGCAGAGTGTCCATACCTTCTCCAGCAGGTCATCCTGCATGTGTTCAGCAGCTCGGAAGCTCTCTGAACCCTGTCAAGGCTTCCTTATGCAGGTGCGATTGATTAAATCATCAGCCATTGGTAATCAACTCAACCTTCAGTCAGGAAGTGGGGCTGAAAGTTACAACTTTCTAATCACATGATTGGTTCCCCTAGAAACCAGCCCCTACCCTGAGGCTATCTAGGGGCCACCAGCCATTAGTCATCTCATCAGCATGTAAAAGGACATATCACTTCAGAGATTCCAGAGGTTGTAGAAGCTGTGTACTAGAAAATGGGGGTTGGGAGGATATATTTCTTATAATATAATATTATAATCACAATATCACAGTGCCCTATATACTTGTTTCTCTCACTTATTCACAGGTGAGACCATTAACAGACACCATTCACCTGGTAGCAAACTCTCATGTCTAAGTCAGCGATGGGAACGTACATTTGCCTTTATAAGATCTGCCTTACAAAGCTCATCTTTAAAGAAATTTCAAACATTGCACATTGTCAACTGAAGAATGACAACGTTCATACATTGTTGTTTTTCTTTGTTTGTTTGTTTGTTTTAGAGATAGGGTCTCATCATGTTGCCCAGGCTGATCTCGAACTCCTGAGCTCAAGGGATCCACCTGCCTTGGCCTCTGAAAGTGCTGGGATTATAGGCATGAGCCACCACACCCAACCCAAGGTTCCTAAATTTGGAAAGGAGAGTTTTATTTCTCATAAAGGGTTGCAGCCTGCAGGATGGCCATTCTGACAGGCTGGAAAATGTAGCTTCCCACCAGAAGCCAAAAACAGGCATCTTGAGGTTGGGAAGAATAAGACAAGGATATATGTTGATAGGAGTGGCCAAATACACATATCCCACAGATTATAGGAGGAGCTGTGAACATTTGTGAAGGGGAGGCATGGGCATGTGTAGTAGGCTAACATGTACACAACATGTAGCTCATGTTCACTTTGGGGTGGAGACTTAACATTTAAATGTATTACAATTAGGCCCTATAAGGCCAAATGTGAAGCAGAGGACACAAAGGCCCTCTGTGCATAGCCTTCAAAGACTGTCCAGAACCATCCCATGGTCAACGGTCTTTTATCAGGAAGAAATGCTGGTTGGCTGCTGTATTGAAGTCACAAAAAGGAGGGGTAGCATCAGGCAGTTGGTTGATATCAGTGGAGGACCCAGTCTTTCAAAAGCACTGGTTTTGTTTAACCCTTAGGGAAGAAAGCCTAACGGTGTTTAGTGAGGGAGGGGATATAATGAGGTGTGTCTGACTTCCCACCCTGCCATGGCTAAGAACTCAATTTTTAAGGTTTCTCTAGGGTCCCCTTGGCCAAGAGGCGGTTCTTTCAGTTCGCTGGGAAGCTCGGAATTTTATTTTTATTTCTCAATGTCATCTCCTATTTATTCTCTAGATCTGATTATAGGTAGGCTACTTGTAAGCACGGTCAAGAATTGCAAATCCTGACCGTGCATAGCGTCTCACATCTGTAATCCCAACACTTTGGGAGGCTGAGGTGGGTGGATGAATTGGGTTCAGGAGTTTGAGACCAGCAATTTAGTGAGACCCTACCTCTACTAAAAAAAATTTCTAAAACTTACCTGGGTGTGGTGGGGTATGCCTATAGTCCCAGGTCCTCAGGAGGCAGAGGTGGGAGAATCCTTTGAGTTCAGGAGGTTGAGGCTGCAATGAGCCATGATCATGCCACTGGGCCCCAGCAACAGAGCGAGACCCTCTGTCTAATTTTTTTAATTGCAAATTCTATTGCCTTGCATTAACCAACCCCTGTTCTTCCTGTTCATGTTGGAGTAAGATAAATAAGAGAAGGAAATAACGGATATGAAGGTAACTTCCCAGTATTCACCCTGCCCCAGACAACTGGTTGAGCCAATCATGTTCATTTCATAGTCTAGTAAATAAGAATTTTCAGCTGACAATGAGATAGCAGGGAAAACCTCATGGGGTGGGGGGTTGTTGCTAAGCAAATTTTCTACTCCTAAGAAAGAACCACAGAAGACTCTTCTAGACATAATTGTGACTGTATAGGACACTTGCAACTAACTTTCAAAAGCATCCTGCTTTTAGGCTAAAATAATGCTATCCTGAGAATGCTCTATGAATTCAAAGAGTCTGATTTCCTCAATGGTATCGCTGAGCCACTCAGAATACCAGACATAAAGCTCGTCTGACTTCTGGGCTGTTAAGTGAGATAATATATCTTCTATCTTTAAAACTGGCTTGAGTTAAGTTTCTGTTACTTGCAGTCAAAAGACCCTATTTTATACCAGTGGTAACCAATCAATGGTTATATACTTATTTGGGCAGTCAATACCATTCTTAACTGACCAGAGTTTCATTTAATATAGTTGAGTAATAAACTATCCCCAAACCTAGTGGCATAAAACAACCAGTTATTGTACTCACAGATTTTGTAGGTCAGGAACTTGGACAGAGCACAGAGAGAATAGCATGTCTATGCTCCATGATATGTGAGGTCTGAGATGGAGGCCTAAAAATCTTTGAAGTCTTTAGAGTCCTTGAAGACTGAGGGCTTGATCATCTAAACGTTCATCCACCCGCATGGTTTTGTTAGCTATTGGCTGAGAACCTAGTTGAAGGTGTTGGCTAGAACATGTTCACCTGGCTTCTCCATGTGGCCTGGGCTTCCTCAAAACATGATAACTGGGTTTGGTTCCACAGGTCTACATCCCAAGAGGGAGTGAAGGCCAAGCAGAAGCCACATCACCTTTGATGTGCTAACTTCAGAAGTCACCCAGTGCCACCTCCATTGCATTCTATAGCTCAGGACAGTTACCAAGTTACATCCAGTTTCAAGCAGAGGGAACAAAGAAATGTCATTATCACGTTGTAAGAATAGCATACAGCATGGGATGTATATTTGTATGGCCAACTTTGGAAATGCCATCTGCCACAGTTTGCTTCTGGCCACAGTAATTCACAACCCTAGCACATGCAAAATATACCATTCCTCTCTTGAAACCCTCAAGTCTTATTGCAGAATCAGCCCAAAGTCCATGATCTTGTTGCTACAGTCACCTCGGGTCCAGGTACAGATGTGGCTCTTCAGATGCAATTCTTTGACTTATAGCTGCTCAACTATATTCCTCTCCATCTTAAGATTGTTAATCGATGAGACAATTTATCTATTCCAGAAACATTCAACATTTAATGGTGGGACAGCCATAGACTCCCTGCTAAGTACAGCCCTCTTCATAAAGAGTGGGCATGGGAGACAGACTGTCATCACTGTTTCACCACAGTTCTAAAATTCAAACAGGTGTACATTGCCATTCCATTGATTAGAGGGGCTCTTACCACACACACACAAAGGGTTACTTCTCTGTAACATAATGGATGTGTTAATTTGCTCGAGTATAGTAACCATTTCTCTATGTATAAAGTATATCAAAACATCATGTTGTCCAGCTTACATATGTAACATTAAATAAAGAATGTTTTAAAGTAAAATAAAATAAAGTCTAATCATTTTCAAAGTGGCAGAACACAGACCCCATCTCTTGATGGAACACTGTCCATATCATATTTTAAAAAGAGAATGTGGGATGGAATATATAGCTATAGCTATAGATTCATTCATTATGGAAAATACAATCTGCTGCAACTAGCTCAGAGATATGTTTAATTAGGGTTAGCTTCATATCTATAGACTATAATCTATAAGCAGTCCCAGGATCATTGCATAAAATGCACTCGCTGGATGAAAGATCTGAGTCTGACTACCAACTGGGTCGTCAAGAATAAGATTCAGTCCCTTTGTAGGCCTCATCACTCTTATTTATGAAAGATATATTTAAAATAGGCCATCCCTAAGGTTGTTTCCATGTCAAAAATATACTATCACTCATTTATTTTAAAAGATGCTCAGATGTTTTCCACCAATTGCTGTTTATCTGATGTTTGCTTAATTTTGCTTAAACATCAGTGTCCTCATCTGGGAAATGAGTACAATCATAACAATGTTTATCTTTTAAGGTTGTTATGGAAATGAAATGATATATGTCAAAAAGCTTAAAATGAAACCTGGAACACAGTAAGTACTTAATAAATGTCCATTATTTAACAGAAAATTCAGTCACATTTGATAACCACACAGTTTGACCACTTGGAAAGCTCATCAGTTACAAAAGAGGTTACTTTTATCAAAATGTTAAATCAGTAGATAGAGACACAGGCCAGATACATATAATCCCAGTATCCAATAAATGTGAAAAGAAATTGCTCTTTTCTGTTATTTTTAATAGAAAATATTTATTGGTGCCAGACCGGGTGTTAAAGATTTATATGCATTTGATGCTTACATAAACCTTATAAGGCCGTTTTTAGAATTGAAAATTACTATATTTACCTACCCCATGAAATATTACTTTCTACACTGCTATAAATTCTCTACATTTTTAATACTTTTCACTTTCCTGCACTACCAGATATACCAGGCGAAAATGTTTAAGAGAGATACTGAGGGTTATTAATAGACATCATTAGTAATAAACCACAATGTTAATTTCTTGCCCCAAATGCTTCTTATCTTGCTCCTAATTGAAAAGAATTCCTTGTCTGGACCTCTCAGCCTCATGTCACCCCCAAAGCATAGCCAAGGATTGGTTCCCTTTCTTAAAGAGTTAGACAATTGAAAGATGAATAAGAAAGGGCAACCTTTCAAATAAGAGTTTCTAAAATAAGAGAAAAAAATTCCTGAGGGAGAGATAGGGAAATCTCCCCTAATCATATGATGTCTTTATTCCAATCATGAGAGTCCCTATTTCAATTGTTGTCTTTTGAATTATCAGGCTACCTTTAAAAATATGAAATGGTTTAAAATATTCAACTTGCCCTGGTACTTTTCAGAGCTAATATTTGTTGGGAATCTCCAAGAAGGGTCTGTGAAGTATATATTTAACCTTGAAACTCATTTTTATTTTTCTGGTTGGACTAGTATTTATTGGAACATTCAGGGACTGTCAGAGTGAACTTATCAGTAATATACACATTCTTGGCAGTTATTCAGATGGAGAAATGGTAGTTTTGGTTTGGGAGAGGAATAAGGGGAATTGAGGCACTTCTTGGGTAGACAGTCTTAGATGGCGTGACTTACTGCAGCACTCCAAATGTCAGGATCAGCAGGAAGGCAAGAATGCCTAGAAACTGGGAACAGGAAGAGGGATGTTCCCCCAGATACGTTTAAATCACTTTACGCTATTTCCTTTCATCTTACCAACTTCTGCGGGCTATTCCATTCATTCAACATGTGAACTGTAAAATGATGCCTGACCCAGGAACGTTATCCTTATTCTGGTCCTTACTAATCCTTGTACTCCAGAGTATGAACTATCAACTACAAAATATGGGGCATGGTTGGGCACAGTGGCTCGTGAGGTAATCCCAGCACTTTGGGAGGCCAAAGCAGGCGGATTACTTTAGGTCAGGAGTTAGCCACCAGCTTGGCCAACATGGTGAAATCTCATCCCTACTAAAAACACAAAAATTAGCCGAGCATGCCAGTATGTGCCTGTAGTCCCAGCTACTTGGGAGGCTGAGGCACAAGAATAGCTTTAACCCGGGAGGCAGAAGTTGCAGTGAGCCGAGATCACACCGCTGCACTCCAGCCTGGGCGACAGAGCAAGACTTTGTCTCAAAAAAATAAAACAAAATGTGGGGCATGGACTAATTTAGTTATGGCAAATAGGAGTCATTCCACTTACAGAGGCTGATCAATCCTAGTAGCTTCCATCTATATTTGTTAATAAAAATAATTTTTTCGAAGACATGAGATCCTCTATCTCATTGGTAGTAGGATAGGAAATGGAGCCATTATCAACTTCCCTGGTCTGCCTAGAGTTTAGGTGTGGAGAATGAAAACATATGGCCTCTTGTCTGCCATCCAGCACCAGGGACTCATTAAGTTCTGACAGTTTATGATCCTGACCCTGATAAGCAACCCTTGGGCTGCTGTTTGCTGGGGATTGTACCGATGTCTTCCCTAGAAGGAAGAATGTAGTAAGAGGATTCTGAAAGTTGAAAATAATAATAGTGACGATAAAGTATGGATATAAACATGTTATTCTTCCTTTTGGAGTAAAAAAAATAAATGATATCTTATATCATTATTTGGGAGCTTTGCATTAGATACCAATTTCTCTGAAACACAGAAGCCCATGCTCTTAAGTGGTACAGCCTTTGTCATAATTTAAAACATTCATTCACAAAGTATAATATATGCTATCCATCTTGGACAGTTCAAAATGTTACACTTAATTTTATTTGATTAAAAGCCTAATTTTGGCCAGGCACAGTGGCTAACTCCTATAATCCCAGTACTTTGGAAGGCTGAGGCAGGCAGATCAGGCGAAGTCAGGAGTTCAAGACCAGCCTGGCCAACATGGTGAAACCTCGTCTCTACTAAAAATACAAAAATTAGTCAGCATTCTGGCACATGCTTGTAATCCCAGCTGCTAGGGAGGCTGAGGCGGGAGGATCACTTGATCCTCCCAGGAGGATCGGAGGTTGCTGTGAGCAGAGACTGTGCCACTGCACCCCAGCCTAGGCAACAGAGCAAGATTTCATCTCAAAAAAGAAAAGAAAAAAAAAAAAAAACTAACTTTTTAGCTTTGCCCAGCTTTCCACAATTAATCTTGACATATAAAACAGTGAGTCCCACACATCTCTGGGCCAATTTTTGCTTGAAAATGGCAGCTCTCTAGCAGCTGTTTGCAACATCAAGGGGATGCACAAGCTCCTCCTCACTTTCCCTGCCTCGGGGCGACCAAACCCTTCTGGTGAGGCACCTGCCAGCTGAGCTGACCACTGAGTTCTTGAGAAAGAGGACTTGCTGAAGTACTTGCTGAAGTACTTCAAGGCACAGTTGGTACATGTCCTGTCAGACAAGGGGCAGCTGAAACATGCAGCTTTTGCCACATTCTCTAAAAAGCAGCTATAAAGGCATTGACAAGACTCCATCAGTCGTTGAATTTGCAAAAGAGAAAGACCAAGCTCACTCCCCAGGTCCCACTTCAGTCTCAAAAAAAAAAAATTCTGATGACCCTGTCAAAGATGATAAAGAAAAGAAAGAACTTGGTTATTTAACAGTAGAAAATGGAATTGCACCAAACCATGGGCTGACTTTTCCTAATTCATGCCTCAAATATATGTATTCACCACCTTCCAGCACAATCCTAGCAAACAGAGTAAATGCTTTGGCAAGCATGCCTAAGTTCTATGTACAGGTCCTTCATCTTATGAATAAAATGAATTTGCCCACACCTTTTAGACCAATTACTGTGCGACCTCCCATGTATGAAGACCATATGCCATTGCATGCACCTCTTCCACCCACATCTCCTCAGCCACCTGAGGAACCTCCTTGGCCAGACGATGATGAGGAATTATCTAGTGAAGAATTAGAATATGAAAGCAGTGATGATGAGGACTGACAGAGAATGAACAAACCAGTGGAACTAGCAAATCTTCAGCTCAAAAGACCCAAAACAATAAAGCAGCACCATGTGAAAAAAAAAGAGAAAATTAAAGGATATGTTGAGCACACTTTTGTGTCCTTCACACAGCAGTTTACATCCAGTGCTGTTACCTTCAGATGTATTTGACCAACCACAACCTGTAGGTAATAAAAGAATTGAATTCCATATATCTACCGACATGCCAGCTGCATTTAAGAAAGATTTAGAGAAGAAACAAAATTGTGAGAAAAAAACTATGATTTACCTGCTACTGAAGTTGATGCATCCAATATAGGATTTGGAAAAATCTTTCCCAAACCTAATTGGAACATCACAGAGGAGATTAAAGAAGACTCTGATGAAATGCCATCAGAATGTGTTTCTAGAAGGGAACTGGAAAAGGACAGAATTTCTAGAGAAGAAATGGAAACACTTTCAGTTTTCAGGAGTTATGAACCTGGTGAACAAAAATGTAGAATTTATGTAAAGAATTTAGCTAGACATGTTCAAGAAAAGGACCTTAAGTATATTTTTGGAAGATATGTTGACTTTTCATCAGAAACACAGTGGATCACGTTTGATATACGTTTGATGAAAGAAGGTCGTATGAAAGGACAAGCTTTCACTGCACTTCCTAAGGAAAAAGCAGCAGCAAAAGCCTTAAAGGAAGCTAATGGATATGTGCTTTTTGGAAAACCCATGGTGGTTCAATTTGCTCGATCTGCTAGGCCAAAACAAGATCCTAAGGAAGGAAAAAGAAAGTGTTAAAAATTAACAAAGGTTTCTTTTGAATCCTGTATCTTTCAAGTGCTTTCCAACTTGGATAAGAAGAAATTGACCACCTGGACTATGGAACTGTCCATAACAGCTTTGAAAGTATATTTAAAAATTAAATATATATGCCTTTAAATCAGTGTATTGGAACTATATTACATGTATTTTAATGACTTTCTTCAAATATAATCAATTATTTTCTTTTTCTTTTTTTTCTTTTTTTTTGGGGGGGATGGAGTCTTGCTCTGTTGCCCAGACTGGAGTGCAGTGGCACCATCTCAGCTCACTGCAAGCTTTGCCTCCTGAGTTTATGCCATTTTCCTGCCTCAGCCTCCCAAGTAGCTGGGACTACAGGCATCCGCCACCACGCCTGGCTAATTTTTTTTCTGTATTTTTAGTAGAGACAGGGTTTCACCGTATTAGCCAGGATGGTTGTGATCTCTTGACCTCGTGATCTGCCCACCTCGGCCTCCCAAAGTGCTGGGATTACAGGTGTGAGCCACTGTGCCCGGCTGCGAGTACAGTATTTTAAGTCTAATAATGAAAGAATGCTTACATGTCACATAAAAATGTTATCAACTAACAATTAGAACATCTGGAAAGTTTTTGTATATGTGATTCCCTATACCTAATTACTGGACAAGCTTTTAAAAAATACACGCTTCTCCCACAAATGATTAAAAAAACCTGTGATTAGTCACACCTGTAACTTGTAAGTTTATTCATTAGTTCATTCAGTAGTTACTTATAGACTACCTACTCTGAGCCAAGTACTCTCATAGAACGTTGAAGAGAAACATATTCATTAACTTCACTCATTCATCTAATAAATTCTGAGAGGTAGGCTCTGTGCTATGTGCTAGAGATATGGTAGTGGATAAGACAAAGTACAACCTGGGAGATAGACAATCAAATAAACACAGTGACCAATTCAAGAGGCAAGAGAATGTTCAGGAAACCAAGGCCAGGAGAGATTGTGACTTTCCCAGGGTACCCAGTTAGTCAGAGAGGAAGCTGGACCTAGAATCTGTCTTCCAGATCTGTTCAGAGGTTACAACATTGAAAATGGCTGTCACTCCCTGCATTCCCGCTATGCTACTTCCTGTGCTGGGTGCTCATTTATCCTCACACATGATGACTCCATTTCATTCTGATACCTTAAAACGATTCTGGAAAGGGAATCCTCAAAGGCCCTGCAAAAGCCTGAAGGCTTTACCTTCCTGCATTCTCCCTGCCCCCAACACATCTGCACATCTCTGAGAGGGGCTCAGTTCTCCCTGGCTCAGTTCCCTGCCCAGGTGACATGTGAGCAATTACAAAGCCATGGAAACTATTCCCAGAACACTGGTTTTCAAGCATGGCTGAATGCCATAATCACCTGGTCAGGGGTCGGGAGAGAGGGAATGCGCTTTAAAACTAGCTTACCAGGCTGGGCACGGTACGGTGGCTGACACCTGTAATCCCAGCACTTTGGGAGGCTGAGGCAAGTGGATCACTTGAGCTCAAGAGTTCGAGACCAGCCTGGTCAACATGGCAAAAACTCGTCTTCATAAAAATACAAAAATTAGCCAGGCGTGGTGGCAGGCATCTGTAATCCCTGCTACTTGGGAGACTGAGGCACAAGAATCAGTCGCTTGAGCTTGGGAGGCAGAGGTTTCAGTGAGCCAAGATCAAACCACTGTACTCTAGCCTAGGCAACAGAGCAAGACTTCATCTCAAAAAACATAAAACAAAACAAACTAGCTTACCAGCAAGGCATGATCCAATATAGAGGTTACCAAAGTATGCCCCCAGTACAGCAGCATCAGTAGAATCTTTGAACTTGGTAGAAATGCAGAGTCTTGGGCCCCTTCCCCAACCCCACTGAATGAGAAGTCTATAGGTAGCCCTACCATCTGCACTCTAACAAGCCCTCTGAATGGTTCTGAGGCTGTAACTATTTATCTAGGAGTTATCAGGTAAGGGCTAGGGACTATTTTTAAGTATTTCAGGTAATTTAGAAGTCTAGAGAGTTGGGAACCACAAGGAGAGCATTCCTCACTGCAAAAAAACACACTTTGGAATGTCCTAGGGCAGTGAGGTAAATGGTATACAAAAGAGAAAACTTTCAAGAACAGTAAGTTTAGAAAAATTTGGCAGACAATTTAAAAATTGAAAAGCATTGCTATTAATTACAGTACATGCAAAAGTTACACTATAGGATAAAAAACTTATTTTGCAAAACAATCCTATTTTGAGACCTAGAAAACTAATCTTTCAAAGTTATCTATTCTAGAAACAATTTAAGGAATACATTCCTGAAATAGAGAAAAATGTTCTGTTTCAGTTTTTATCTTAAATAAAAAACATGGTATTTTTTTCACTATTTGTTTTCCTATTGACAGTTAATATTACTTTCAATTATTGCTGTTTTAAACGTTCATAATGTTATTTTATATTTGTTAAGCATATCTATATTCTTTATGTTCTTTAATAATTGAAAATTGGGCTGAGTGCAATGGTACAGGCCTGTAATCCTAACAATTTGGGAGGGCAAGGCAGGTGGATTTCTGGAGCCCAGGAGTTTGAGACCAGCCTGGGCAACATGGTGAAACCCCAAACCCCGTCTCCAGACACACAAAGAAAATATATAATAATTAGCTGGGCTTAGTGGACATGCCTGTAGTTCCAGCTACTCAGGAGGCTGAGGTAGGAGGATCGCTTGAACCCAGGAGGTAAAAGCTGCAGTAAGCCAGGCTCACACCACTACACTCCAGTCTGGGTGACAGAGAGAGATTTTGTCTTACAAAGAAGAAAAAAGGAAAATTAATAGGAAAGAGATAAAATGATAAAGACCATCACATTCTTGATTATAGACTGCATAGTATTAGTGAAAATAAAATTCTCAACAACTAAAACTTTTTTCCTCTTATTATTAATTCCAAAGTAAATGTCCCACACAAACACTGTAATAGGATAATTTTTGGCACCAAATCAATACTTGCTATCATATCCCAGGTCTGTCAAGACCCTGGTCAATGGTGTTGTCCCTCTGAGTCTCTTACGAGATTCATGCCAAGTGCCTGGACTGTGCCAAGTAATACCCTCCTTCAAACACAACAACAGCTTTGTGCAGGTGGGAACCTTAGAATCCACACTTTCAAATGGGAGAATGCAAGCATAAAGTAGTTAAGCCATGTAGCTGACTCGGCTGACTCCAGGCAGTCGGCCACCAGTCTTCGTCCCTGCCCTCGGCCACCAGTCTTCATCCCTGCCCTGTCACTGTCCTGTCTCCATCACGCCTGAGGCAGCACCAGAAACACAGTGGATGCTCAGGAAATGCAGCACTATTTTGTTTGTTTGCTGTGTGTATTGGCTTTTGCTTGGGCCAGCTTAAGACTTTCAAAGCCCCGAGTTACTGAAAAGCTTACATAATTCAAATTTTAAAACCATGCTCAACTATAAAGGAAGCTGAACAAAGTCCAACAAAGTCTTTTTCTCATGATGACTCTTCTGATGCTTTATTAAAAGGTCAAATGTAAAAATTCTTTAAAGTAAATGTGTGGGCCAATTTCAAATGATGGAGGGTTCTTTCTAGACATCCCCCTACTCAGGGCTTATGCTAGGTATGACTGAGAGGAGGAGACGAAAGGTTGCCTTCTACATCGGGGTCCTCAACCCGCGGGCCAGGAACCAGTACTGATCTGTGACCTGTTAGGAATCGGGCTGTACAGCAGGAGGTGAGCTGGCAAGAGAAGCTTCATCTGTGTTTACAGCTGCTCCCCATGGCTTGCATCACCACCTGAGCTCTGCCTCCTGTCGGATCAGCAGTGGCATTAGATTCTTATAGGAGTGTGAACCCTATTGTGAACTGCACATGCAAGGGATCTAGATTGCATGCTCCTTATAAGAATCTAATGCCTGATGATCTGTCACTGTCTCTCACCACCCCCACATGGGGCCGACCATTCAGTTGCAGCAAAACAAGCTCAGAGTACCCTCTGATTCTACATAATTATTTCATTGTGTATTACAATGAAATAATAGAAATGAATTGCACAATACATGTAATGTGCTTGAATCATCCCAAAACCATCCCCCCACACGGCCAGTCCGTGGAAAAACTGTCTTTCATAAAACTAGTCCCTGGTGCCAGAAAGTTTGGAGACCACTGTTCTACATGATCATTGCTTCAGTGCATCCCTGACTCAGCAGATACTTGAGAGAGCTGCAAGAGAAGACTGGGTGCTAGAGGATACTCTCCTGAGGTTTTAAAATTTCACTACCAATTCAGGTTTAGTCGCCTCAGTCAAAAACAATCTTGGAGTCTCACCTCCAAGGACATTTGCTTGAGCATGCAGGCATGGTTGACTTCAGTTCTCACATGAGTGCAAGAGCTCCTCCTGCTGGCAAAGGTGAGAGCAACACTCCAGAGTACATGCGTGAAGCAGGCAGCTTCTGTCATCATGGTGTGCCATCATGGTATGGCAAGAAGAAACCAACCTTTGACATGAATTGAATATAAAAACCTGCATCCAATCAAATGCATGGACTTGACTGTCTTGAAAAAATTCAAATTCTTCATCCTAGATTAGCTCTAATTTGGGGTTCTCTCAGCGCATTGGCTGACCAACTCGCCTTCTAAAATGCTAATCACCAAATGCCATACATCCCTGGGTTCCATTCTGAACTGCTCACCTTATTCCAAAGCCCCCATATGAAATGTCTCTTGTGACAAGTGTGGGGAAAATGTGGTGAAGAGTTAAAAGTGAATCTCTTACTTCTTTGAACTGTTTTCTTCGTACTTCGTGTACACAGATACACTTTTGATGTGTTAACTAGAAAATCTGACTAGAAAAGAACAAAGCAGCTGTCACTGGAAGGAAGACACTGACAAAAAAAACCACACAGCCCTTTATTGAAGAACTGTCAAGCCCATCCTACAGTTCTGGGGTTGTCTGTGGTATTTATCAAAGACCTAGATCTGATGCAGGAAATTAAAAATAATAATAATAATAAATCTATCCACTGGGCATTTATTAAAGGAATCTAAAATTATATTACATTTAAAATAACCAAAATGGATATTTTAACAATTCAAATACAAGGTTGTTTTTATTAGTTACATATATAGATGCATATTTGTATATTCCTGTGCATGCTTTCTTACCACAAAAATACACATGTATATATAGAGAATAAAGATATATACATAGATAATGTGTTTACACACAAATTAAAAACATTTTTTTCACTATGAGAAGAATCTTTTAATGTGTTTAAACTTTTTTTTGATATAACCTTTATTTTAATATTACATGTAAAATTGAAGCTTTTAAATATTTCTGAAATTTGCTTAAATGGTCTGTCCAGGAAAGTGGATTCCTGCATTTCATGTTGCTCAATGGACTCACAGTATTTTCCTGAATGTCATTCCCAGCTTTGAGATAACATACATGTTTTTCTTCCCTCTATGCCATTATATATTTATTATAAAATTTTCTGTTCTATGTGCTATTTCAGCCCAGTCCTAATTACTGTATTACATGGAATTCAATTATCTTTTTCTAAGTAAATATACTGTATGTAGTAAGAGTAGTGGCCGGGGGGCGGTGGCTCATACTTGTAATCCCAGCACTTTGGGAGGCCAAGGCAGGTGGATCACCCGGGGTCAGGAGTTCAAGAGCAGCCTGGCTAACATGATGAAATCCTGTCTCTACTAAAATTACAAAAATTAGCCAGGTGTGGTGGTAGGCACCTGTAATCCCAGCTACTCAGGAGGCTGAGGTAGGAGAATCACTTGAACCCAAGAGGCGAAGGTTTCAGTGAGCTGTCATCGCGCCATTGCACTCCAGCTTGGGCAACAAGAGTGAAACTCCATCTCAAAAGATAAATAAATAAATAAGAGTAGTTTTCTTACAAAACCCCATGACATGAACATGAGGAGAAAAGGAATCTAGGAGGGAGTGCACAGAAAAGCAGAATCGATAAAATTGCTAAGCGTAGCTGGAAATAGTCCATATATTCAAACAAATCTATCTCCTCATATTTCCTGGTCACATTGCCAGATTATAGGATAAGCTTCAGACTTGAGGCTTCACATCTTAGCTATATCATTTAAGAGTTGTATTGTCTGTGGGCAGGTTACTTCTGAGCCTCAGTTTCTTTGCCTGTAAAACAGGGGTAACAGCTACCTCACAAAGATTGTTTAATTGAGACGTATTTACCACAGCAAGCTCCCCACAACATCAGTTTGAAAGGAAGCAAGTAGATGTTGGATGCCAAAAAAGGGCTTGGGGTGCCACGGTTAAATCCGTTTGAGAGGTGGGACATTGAACAATGCAGAACAGATTTCTCTTTTACAGAACACAACGTAGGGCTTCTCAGAGCCTTTCCCATGCTCACAGATCCTTTTAGTCACAAATATAATTCAGTATTCAGATTTCCACAGAATTATTTGACCTGAAACCCTTTTATGATGAGTGTTTCTGGGGATTAATGTTTCTCAGAACACATTTTGGGTGCAAAATAAAAGGTTGGGAGAAAAAACGTTTCTAACAGACATCTCAGGTCAACAGAAACTTTTTAATGGTACATTTGAACTTGTTGGCATAAAGACAATGTAACAACAATGGAGAAACTATCTGGTAATTCAGGTCACTACCGCCTCAGTTGCAAAGGGCTTTTCATGGTCTAAATTGGCAACCAAGTGTATTTATCCGTGCATATTAAGAAAAAAAGTATCTAGCCCGGCGCCGTGGCTCACGCCTGTAATCCCATCACTTTGGTAAGCCGAAGCGGGCGGATCACAAGGTGAGTAAATCGAGACCATCCCGGCTCACATGGTGAAACCCCGTCTCTACTAAAAATAAAAAAAAAATTAGCTGGGCATGGTGGAGGTCGCCTGTAGTCCCAGCTACTTGGGAGGCTGAGGCAGAAGAATGATGTTAACCCGGGAGGCGGAGCTTGCAGTGAGCCGAGATCGCACCACAGCCTGGGCGATAGAGCGAGACGTGAGACTCCGTCTCAAAAAAAAAAAAAAAAAAAAAAAGTATTAGGTAAATAAATGGCTAGAAATGTTTTTCATAGAAAGAATTTGTTAATGATTTAAATTAGATTTCATTATAAGTGGTTTAAATGTATTTATGTATCTAAACATTTATCAAGTAGGTATCTAAGTTGAGATCAGGACCAGCCCTGGGTAAGATATTGGTGGCCAATTAGGTGGGTTTCATGTTCTTTCTCGCCAGACCAACCCCAAGGAAGATTTTCAAGGGGTTATACTGAGCCCCATGATTCTTGTTTATTTTCAACTCTTAAAAGCCAAAATACTGCATGGAACAAGGGCTCTATAAATATCTCTGTATAATTTAACTTTTCAATCAATTGAAGGCAAGAAGAATTGATGATTCATTTCTCTCCTTTTTAAAATTCTCTCCTCTGAAAATTACAACATTTTCAAAGGATCTGATAAATAATATCAAGTTCATTGGCATTTCAAACAGACAAGACATTTATCTATTTTAAACTATGATGAATGTCATATTTCCATTCAAATTTGGGAAGATCACATTTTCAGCTACCAACCAACTATGGAAAAATCTTTCAGACAACAATAACCTCTTAATTGAAGATTTCTCTTAAAATTTTTAATAGAATAATGTGGGTGTTATCCTTCTGAAAAACAAAATTACTTTTAATGAAGCAGTTCAAAATCAGGGCAGAGAAAGAGCAAAGAGTTTCCTTGAGGTTCTGGTGACAGTTTACATAAAAAGATGTTTTATTTTCTCTTCCCAGGGTGTACACCATCATTTTATCTTATTATTCCTGACATTCAGTTCATCATATTAGCATCTTTGTGGGAAACAAGAAAGCAATTAAGGTTTTTGCTCTTTATTCTTCAGGAGACAGAGATTTTGCGTTTCTTCAAAATTCTTAATGATGAGGCAGACCTGGTCAAACACCAAATGCACGAGTTTTAAAATGCAATAAAGATAGAGCTTTAATAATTTTCAATTACAGTTATTCTGCAATAATGTTAGTGAATCTCATCTAAAAAGTAAATTATTCATTGAATAGGAAATAAGAAAGCTTTGGGATTGTATGAATCTCCCATTTAAAGTTTCACTAAGATTCTCCTTGATAAGGTCCTTTTAAAAGATTACATATTTTATACTTTGTTTCTATCCCCTTTCTTCATTCATGATGCTGTTTCTACTTTTTAATATACTTTTCTAACAAAACACGGTAGTTATAGAGTAGCCATTCAGCCGGGTCTATTCAGAATAAGTATTCATTCACTTGCAGCCAGAAATACTGATAATATGATATTTTTTATTTAGTTTTAAGAATACATTTTCATTTTAAGCAAATGAAACTTAGAACCAAATAAAAAAAAAACTGTCATTGGCTTTCATTAGAAAATTGGTAGGAAAAAAATCTCTCGTGTTGCCTTTGCATTGCAGAATCTTGCCTTTCATGTAAATAAATAGATCATTTATTGGAAAGTGCACAGAATACAGCAAAACTATAGAATCCCAGAAAATATTTTAAATCAAAATAAAATATGACAAAATGAAAAAGGGCAATGCAGACTATTTCCTTTAAAAAAAAAAAAAAAAGAAGCATCGCCCTTCTCCTAGAACTTGAAAACAAGTCATTAACTTAGTCATTTTCTATATCCCCTTTGCAATAATTTCCAGTATTTGTACTCAGATAAATGCTAGATTCTTTATATCTCCCTGCTCTCTTTTCTCTTGCCATGAATTTAGTTGCTTTCGTTAAATCTTCCAACCTTAAAATTGAAGAGGGTGTCACAAATTTAACCGAGTGATTAGATTTGTGCAAAACTTTTGCAATGAAACTTTTGACTGGAAGACTTTACATGTAGAATTCTGGTACATATTCCAAACTTACACAAGACTTATGGGATGTGTTCCTGAGTTCAATAACAGATAAATTGGAAGTTCCCATCCAATAAATATCATCAACTAAACTCACAAATCAAAGCTGACATGGTTGAGATGCAACTGAAGACCCTGAGGGGTCAAATTCAGTCAGTGATTTCTTTTGAACATTATTTTAGAGTCAATGTGTCTTTTTGTTTTTTCAAATGTTGTTTAAGAAAGCATTTGTTTATCCATTTCAATGAGAAACTAGGTTGGGACATGAATAAGGGAATAAATTCCTATATCTGTAGACTCATAGAATAGAGGCAAGAAGAAAATTCTTACAAATGCCTTCGTCTACTAATTTCCCTCATTCCACTTTATAAAGTACTTTGAGTTTATTACAATGACAAAGATTTTAATGACAAAACAAAAGAAAGAGAATCCACACTGGCCCTTAATCAGTATCTCTGACTCTCTAAACAAGATGTGGATGCTTGTATCCTAATTAGCTGTGGAAGTATGTCTAAGACATGAATATTGGGGAAATGTTTTCTGTGAAAATACTCATGAAACGTCTTTGAAGAGGTAACTTTTGTTTTAGAATCCTTTTTGAAAATCTTTCTACTGAGAAAATTAAAGTAGGCCTAATGTAGTGAATATACACATAGTCCTTAAGATCTAAGAGGCCTGGGTTCAAATTCTGACTCAGCCAATTACTAGAAAGCTTTAACTTAACCTCTCTAGTCTTCTGCTTTTTTTCTTTATTTTTTGTTTTTTTTTTCCAAAATGGAGACAATAATAATAGCTACCTCATAGATTATTGAGATGGCCAAAGAAAATAAACATCAAAATTTTCAGACCAGGCACTTAATGAATATGTGCTGATGAATAGTGAATTATTCTAATGAATAATCTGAAGTAATAAGTCATATTCTGCAATCTTGTCAAAGTTTACCTAAGTCAAGAGAAATTGTGGTCTGATGTAAAATTTGGTCCCTTTTAAATCCAGCATCATATACATGATTCTACAATTTCCCCCAAGTGATTATAAAATGCTCAGCAAAAGAAAATGAAAATAAAGTACTTCCTGCATTGCTAAAAGAATGTCCCAATGGAAGCTATATCTTAAATAAAACTTGAATTTGTTTGGAAATCTCACTTGAATAATTGAGATCTTCATATATAGTAATACGTTGAATCCTATATTATAATTGAATCATCATGGGATATTTTTCTCACAGAGATTCACTGTGTATCATCTCTACTTGGCCTTTATTGAAGATGTTTTCTTGGCCCAATGTCTTCATTTCTCAAAAATTCTACTTTTCCATAATTTTATTTTTTGGTCCAGAGATCACAAGAATGGACTAAACAGAGGCACAAAGGTGCAGCCAGATATAAGCACTGTTGTGTAAAACTAAATGATTTCTACCCTACTTTAGCATAAATGAGTCTCCTGACAAATACTGTAAATAGAAAACTTACTAAAAATGCCTTTGAGTGGTGTGTTTTATTGCCTGTTTGCATAAACAACTTATGTGTGTCTACTTCACTTTCAATGTTGATTTATATTTTACTCTATCGACAAAGAGATTTCGTTGAGGAAGAAACTTATCAAATATTTTCTACCAAAAGCCAAAAGAAACATCTGGCAAGAGTACAAGATTTAGACCCTTGTACACACAGGGTAATCTACTCATTGCAATGCTCCACAAAACATAAAGTAGGATTTTGTTTTAAACATTCTCATTATAAACACACATAAGGAAACTGGCACACACCAGAGATTTAGGCTCATGTGATTCAGAGGCTACTCAAGGTTCAAACTTCCTTCTGACCTGCTCCTCTGGAGGGCACAAAACTGAGAAGAATGAATCGCACCTCCAATTTGACCCACTTGTCAATTCCAACCTTGTCAGGGAACCCTATTGCATTAGTCAGCTCAGGCTCCTGTAACAAAATATTACAGATTGGATGGCTTAAACAACAGATATTTATATCTCACAGTTCTGGAGGCTGGAAGTTCAAGATCCAGGTGCCATCTGATTTGGTTCCTAGTGAGGGCCCTCTTCCTGCTTGTAGACAGCTGCCTTCTTCCTGTGTACTCACGTGGCTGAGAGACAGCCTTAGTCTCATCCTCTTCTTCTTTTTTTTTTTTTAAGGATCCTTGTTTTTATTATTATACTTTAAGTTCTAGGGTACATGTGCATAACGTGCAGGTTTGTTACATATGTATACTTGTGCCATGTTGGTATGCTGCACCCATCAACTCGTCAGCACCCATCAACTCGTCATTCACATCAGGTATAACTCCCACTGCAATCCTTCCCCTCTCCCCCCTCCCCGTGATAGGCCCCGGTGTGTGATGTTCCCCTTCCCGAGTCCAAGTGATCTCATTGTTCAGTTCCCACCTATGAGTGAGAACATGCGGTGTTTGGTTTTCTGTTCTTGCGATAGTTTGCTGAGAATGATGGTTTCCAGCTGCATCCATGTCCCTACAAAGCACACGAACTCATCCTTTTTTATGGCTGCATAGTATTCCATGGTGTATATGTGCCACATTTTCTTAATCCAGTCTGTCACTGTTGGACATTTGGGTTGATTCCAAGTCTTTGCTATTGTGAATAGTGCCACAATAAACATACGTGTGCATGTGTCTTTATAGCAGCATGATTTATAATCCTTTGGGTATATACCCAGTAATGGGATGGCTGGGTCATATGGTACTTCTTGTTCTAGATCCTTGAGGAATCGCCATACTGTTTTCCATAATGGTTGAACTAGTTTACAATCCCACCAACAGTGTAAAAGTGTTCCTATTTCTCCACATCCTCTCCAGCACCTGTTGTTTCCTGACTTTTTAATGATTGCCATTCTAACTGGTGTGAGATGGTATCTCATTGTGGTTTTGATTTGCATTTCTCTGATGGCCAGTGATGATGAGCATTTTTTCATGTGTCTGCTGGCTGTATGAATGTCCTCTTTTGAGAAATGTCTATGGATTAGAGACTTAAATGTTAGACCTAATACCATAAAAACCCTAGAAGAAAACCTAGGTAATACCATTCAGGACATAGGCATGGGCAAGGACTTCATGTCTAAAACTCCAAAAGCAACGGCAACAAAAGCCAAAATTGACAAATGGGATCTAATTAAACTAAAGAGCTTCTGCACAGCAAAAGAAACTACCATCAGAGTGAACAGGCAACCTACAGAATGGGAGAAAATTTTTGCAATCTACTCATCAGACAAAGGGATAATATCCAGAACCTACAAAGAACTCAAACAAATTTACAAGAAAAAAACAAACAACCCCATCAAAAAGTGGGCAAAGGATATGAATAGTCATCCTCTTCTTAAAATGACAGGAATCCCATCATGGGGGTCCCACTTGCAATACCTCATCTAAACCTAATTATTTCCCAAAGGTCCCACCTCCAAATGCCATCAACTGAGGGTTGCGGCTTCAATACATGAATTTGGGGCAGGGGTCAAGGGAACATAAAAATACAGTCCATAATACTTGTTTCAATGTGTCAGTGTACCAAATATGACTTCCAAAATTCATAGCAGGGGATAAACTTGTACACATCACTTTACATTTATGAGTGTGCTGGACTAAGTCCCTTAAGGCAAGCTCTGCCTTTACTATTTAAATCAGTGGACAAATAAAATATAAATAATAGTGTCTTTAGACAAATATATAGTGAGATTTGATTATCTAAATTTTTTAAAGCCATCTAATTTTGCCTTTGTAAATAGACTGCTTGTATATAATTATTTGTAACATTTGTTTACGTGCAGTTACATGAACTTGATCCAGCCCATTATTTACTCTGGCTTTTAAAAACTATGTGCATGATCAAAATATCAATGGCTAATAACATGGAAAAATTGATTTGGGGAAAATAAGAGAGAAAGAGATTTATATCATAGCATTACAACGTGAATTAATGCTTTCATGTCTTTTAAATTTCTATTTTATCATTAATTATGGTGTGATAAAACTTCATAATTAAAATAACTATACCATATGCTGTTATATGTGCCCATTTTATTCTGAAAGGAGATATATATATGTCCTTTCATATGTTTTATTCTCAGCCATCTGTGAAAACTAATCCTGTGGCAAACATGGATCAGCAGTTCTTCAATTTGATGTTATAAAGCGTTAAAATACTTGGGATCCTAGATCCAGACATGTTCAATTGCTATTATATCTTGTTCATAGAAAGCACTCAATACGCCAGAATATGTTCCTGTGAGTTTTGGCATCTATTGTGAGAATGGAGTTTTAGTGACCTCATTCGAAGAACTCTGGGTTCTCAAGAGATAAAAAGAAAACCAAGTCTGCTATATAAGCAAGTGTCTGTATTTAAAATCCGTCTTTTGAAAGAGTATGTCATTGGATTTTTGAAAATGAATTTAAATATCAGACTTCTAAGTGGCAAGTTTATTCATTCATATTTACTGTGATTATTTAAATATTTCAATTTATTTTGCATTTATTAATTGATTTTTATCATGCTTTCTCAACAATGTAAAGAAAACTTCTACATGTACCCAAGAGCACTTGCATCCTATACATCCATGGCACCAGGGTGGACTATTGCTCTTCTATCCTATTTTCTACCCTCTGCCATTAGTCTTTTCTCCCATATCAATATCCTTTCAGGTTAACTCATATATTTTCCAATTTCTTGACTCACAATTGCTTCTTCTGTCCCAATCTTCCTTTCCTTCCAAGATTTTCATTTTTCTCTTTACCTGAAGCCCCTCCTTTAGTGATTATTTTAGCAGGGTTCTATGAGAGAAACACGCTCTCTGGCTTCACCCTTTACTGCCGCATAGTAGATTTGTAGGGTACGTAATTGTACATTGATAGTTCTTTCTCCCAGCATTGTACAGATATTCCATTGTCTTCTGATACCTGCTATTACTAATGAGAATTCTACTCTTGGAGGAATTACTGCTCCTTTATATGAAATCTGTCTTTTTTCTCTAGCCATCTTTAAGGTTTTCACTTTATCTTTGGTGTTCTACAGTTTATTTGTGGTATTTCTAGTTGTTTATTTATTCTTGCTTACCCTGCTTTGGAGTCAATGTAATTCTTCAATCTGAAGATTCGTATCTTTCATTAATAGTTCACATTATCAACAATAATATAGCTTTTCTTTCATTCATTCTATTCTTTCTTTCAGAAAAAATCTAGCAAATTATTTGGACTTTCTCATTCTACCTTTCAAGACTTTTAATGTCCCTTTCTTATTTTCCAATTCTCTATGACTCTGGGCAGCAATCAATATTATTTCTTTAGATCGTCTCTCTTTCTCTTTCTCTTTCTCTGTCTCTCCCCTCTCTCCCCTCTATATAGCTAATCTGCTGTTTGACCTATCCATTGAGGTTTATATTACAACATTTTTTGTTTCTGGAACTCCTGATTTGGAACCAAAATTGCCAGTTCTTTTATTTATACTCTCTTTCCTCATTTATGAAGTCTTCAGTAAATTTAAAACTACTTATGTAATATCCTCTTTATAAGCTCAAGTTCATTTCAGTATCAGTTCTCTTACTTGTAAACTTAGTTGATTCTCCCCAATAGTGAATCACTTCCTCACGTACTTTGTAATTTTTATGTTGTGGACACATCATCAGCTGAGGTTATTTTTTCATATGGGAGTCCTATGCATTATGCATTATGGAAACAATTCTATTTTACAGTTTTTTATTTGGTCTGATAGGTGATCTATCCTGCGTCTTAAGTTTCCACGTCAGTGTTAAGAATTCAGTCTTTAAAAACTATGCATATGTCTGCTATCCTGATAATTATTCTGGATATGATTCCCTGTATTTATAAATCACTTGGATATTTATTTTTATTTCCTTTGAACCCAACCACAAATTGGTTTTAAAAAGTATTTTATTTGTTTCTTTCTTATCTAGTCTATCGTGTGTTCTTATGCGGGGTCAGAAAGCACCTTCACTAACTGTTCATTGCATTGCAAGAGCTAGACATCCCACCACCGTGTCATTATGTGAAGGTTTAAGAACAATATAACATGCTAGTCTTAGGGAAGAATCATCATTTACCAACGGATTTGGACATCATTTTTCAATGGACCAAGAGGCATGCCTTTATTGATAACTTGGCCTTCCCATCATTTGGCTAATAATTGACCTAATGAGGAACAGAGGCCCCCAGGCAAGCCTGGAGCATCTTGAGCAAATGACTTTAGACACAGGGTCTTAAATTTGATCAGAGAAACATTTGTCCCTGGTTTCTAATTTCTTGTGTCCTGGGAGGAGTGTCTTGTCACACTTAAGATCATCCTGAGGACCGTCTTCTCAACTTTTCAAGTAGGTGGCATACCTTCAGGTGTCTACTCACTTCACAATAACTTACCCTTTCTCTGGAAACTGCTTTTTACCACCGCCCTCATCTCCCCAACAATGGGTCACCCACAGCCATATTTTCACTAACCCAAGTTGGGCCGATCTCATTTTCCCTTCAGGGTATTTAGAATTGAGACAGAATTCAAGTTGTGGCTGGACCTACAGTATCTAAACCTGCAAGGTATAAGGTGACTGGATTCCACACCGTGGAGAGAGAGAAGGATATAGCAGCTCTGAAAGAGAGATAGGGATGAAAAAGAATTCTGACATTGGACCAGTTTCCTATTCTAGTTTTCTCCTGAGGACCAGCTGCATTTCTACACTGATTTCCATACTATATCCTTATAATAAATCACCCATCTTCACTTGAGTTAGATCGAATTGGCTGCCATGTCTTGCAACAAGAAAAATCCTAAGACATTACCCTGGGGATACAAATAGAATCTGTGGCAGATAGCAAGGGAAATACTCTGAGCTCTAGGACAACCAGCATTTGTCCAGCACTGACAATGTGCCAAATAATAGCTGGTGCTGAAAAATCAAATACTAAAAAGACAGTTCCAGCCCTGGAGTATCTTACAGAGTAAAAGAGTAGAGAGAAAGACACATGAACATATGATGCAATACAAAATAACTCACCACCTCAAAGAAAGTTTTCTGTGTTTCTCCACTTCCACACCACTAGCCAGACTAGGTTGGGTGCCTCTCCTACAGCACCCTGTGGTTATCACGATCACTAATATATCAGACACTGTGTATAAGTTATCTATTCACTGGACCACCTCTTTTGTAAACTGTGAGCTCTTTGGAAACAGAAATGGTGCTTTTCACCACAGTATTCCAAATAAATTGCAAAGTTTCTATGAAATAGCAGTTGCACAATAAATATCTGCTAAACAAATGACTACATGAATAAACAAATGAAGGTACCTGTACACAAATAGGACAGAAGAAAGAATAAGTCATTTATTTTATCTGGAAAGGACTTAGAGGATCTTTCAAGGAGGCAGTATAATGTACAAGATAAGAACACTGATTTTGGAGCCAGAGATGCCTGAAAGCACAGAGTGGATCCCACATATATCAGCGACACAATCTTTTCTTCATCTGAAATGTGGAGATGCTCTTGATCAATATCTCACAGAGCTATTGTGAATATGATGTACAGAAGAGTATCCAAAAGGACACACACACTCATACCAGGTAGAGTCTGATTTTCAGGGAAAGAAAAGAGGATGAAACTGCAGAACCTCAGAGGCCAAGCTCTTCTCCTGCATGTTCTCTCTGTGCCATTTTTAAATTGGCTGGTGGGATTAAGAATGCAGCTTTAAGCACCTCTGTATCTGCTATTTGCCAACTTTAGCATGCAGAACTCAAGGACTTGTAGCCGGGATGGAAGTGGGTTCCACACAATTGGGGGCTTATGGGAAATGACTAAGAGGAGAGCTCTGGGAATGGTAGGAGTCCAGTCTAGGAGAGTGACTAAAGGGTCCATCAATTACCAGGACACATTATTTTGGTGACACAGGTAGACTTGTGTTTATGTGAGTAGGCAGTAAAGGAACATGTGATTTCAATAGCAGATGTCTCAATAAGTGACTCTGACAAATATCTGGTTGATAGAAGGGTGGTTCCAGAGGATTCAATTTAGAACTGCTACAGGGGTATGAGAATAAGATCTTACTCTAAGAGAAAGAGAGGCTGCAAAACTCTTGTTCATGCATCATCAATGGGGCCAATATCACTCCAAGGGGACAAAAATTGTTCCTTAAGGGTTTAAAATCTTAGATACTATAATGATTTTTAGCCATCCAATTGGCCACAGAACATAAGCAGATACATAGTATATCTGTGGTATATTATTCAATTCAGGTTGCCATAACAAACATCCATAGCAAGGACGGCCTAAACAGCAAAAAATTGCTTTTCATTGGTCTGGAAACTGAAAAGTTCAAGATCAAAATGCCAGCAATGTGGGTTTCATTCTGGAGCATCTTCTCTTGGCTTGTGGGCAGCCATCATCTCACTGCGTGCTGACAGGATGTCTTCTTTGTGTGCATGCAGGGAGGGAGTGAGCAAGCTCTCCAGTGTCCCTTCTTACAAAAGCACTAATCTCAGTGTGAAAGCCCCACCCTCAAGACCTCATCTAACCCCAATTATATCCCAAAGGCCCCATCTCCAACTATCATCACATTGGAGCTTCAACATATGAATTTGGGTGGTGGAGGGGAACACAAACATTCAGCCTGTACGATGTGGTTTTAAATTATAATAGGTGAAAAGTAGCAATTAGGGAAAAACAAGTCTAAATCAGCTCCTTAGGTGAGTTATGATTTAAAAAAAAAAAAACCCGCAAGAATTGTGAAACAGTAACAAGGATAAGCTATGCCAGGCTTGCTACTGGCTGACCTCATTTGTAGCACTTATATTGCCTGCCTGCGTAAACCCAGCCTTCCACAAGTCATCCCTTTCCCCACGTTCTTATACCTGCAATTCCAGAGGCGGCCACCAGGGTGCCTTGTTGCTATTAGAGCCATGTGGCTTGAGCAGCTGGGCTTCTCGTTAACAGAGAGATGATTTTTACATTTCATTATAGCTCTTAAAAAAAATGAGATAGAGCTCTTCAAGAAACCAGTCTACACAATCAGCATTGGTTAAACATTCATGTTTAAAGGACAAGGGGAAAACACGACTAAATCCAAAATGGTACCTCTGACTGACTTTAGATGATTATTAATTACTGTGTAAATTAACTTGAAGATTAAATATAATTGTTTCTAATTATATTTTTAAAGTCTTTAAATTATACACCATAGAGTGAAACTATGATTGAATGAGACTGATGATCTAGGAAGATGTACCAGGTGTATCCTTCCCATCTCACCTAACACATTGCAGGATGTCTTCAATTTAAGAAGCATGAATCCAAATACATGGTAGGTAAAATTCTCCATGTATCTGGGTCCCTTCATTGCAATTTGTAAGACAGAAGCACCTTTCAGAGGCTGGTATGTAGAATCCTCTTTCCCCCTCATTCTCTATATCCTCTTAATTCATGTGACAAATACATTTTCCTTTTATGATCTCTTTTATAGACTACCAAAAGAAATTTGAGGATTAAAATGTCAATTCACACACAAATAATTCAAATTAGAAAAAAAAAAAAAACTAAGGAAGAAATTCTGAAAGTAGAACTGAGAACAACAGGGTTGAGTAAAGAACAGCTCCCTGCTCTCTACTAAATTAAGTCCAAACAGCTTTCCCCAGCTCTTGACGTCATTCCTGTTGCAATCCCAACTTTCCTTTCTACAGTTATTGGCAACCATTTCTCTGCATGAAATCTTCATTTCAGCCAAATCGAGACCACTCCCAATTTATGACACATAAGCTAGTTTTCCTATTTCATATATTTTCTCAAACCTTCCCTCCCTTTTATATTTTCTTACCTTGTTCCATACCCTACAGCCTCATTTCTACATGCCCAATCCGGGTAATTAATTCAAGGCCTAATTCAAATGCTGTCTTCTCTGTTAGGACTCTCTTTGCGCTCTGCCATCAAATGAGCTTTCCCTCCCTTTCTTTTGAATCCAAGTAACATTTAATTTGGTTCTGTCTTTTATCACTTTAGTCTCCATTTTACCCGGTCCCCCTCTATGTAGTTTAAACTTCTTGATGGCATATCTATGCCTTATTCAACATTCTATTTCCACATAGCTCTCAAGACAATGCATTACATACACTGGGTGTCCAATACTTGCAGAAGCTGCTCTGTCCCCAGCTCCAGCAATGTAAGTGAGTTGTGGATGTCACTCAAATTGGAAGTAGTATTTGCAATTCAATGTGAGCTCTTCAGAAAATAGCTCTTATTAGGCAGTGGCTTTTATGAATCATTAACAGGCAGCAGCAGTACTGGGGATTAATTTTAATAATATTTCTGTTACAAAATTCAAAGGCTATCTTAACCAAAACATGTATATCCCAGACAAGTGCACCTGTTGATGTTTGCAATGACCACAGCTGAATTTTAAGAGTCGTCCCTTAGTTTAAAAGCTTTGTAAAGCCTTGCCTCCCCATGTGTGGTCCAGAGACTGTCAGCATGGGGTCCACCTGGGAGCTTGTTAGAAATGCAAAATCTGGCTAGGCGCTGTGGCTCACACTTGTAATCCAACACTTTGGGAGGCTGAGGTGGGAGAATAGGTTGAGGCCGGGAGTTCGAGACCAGCCTGGGTAACATACAAAGACCCTAATCTCCAGAAAAAAAAAAAAAAAGTAGCCAGGTGTGGTGGCATGTGCCTGTGGTCCCAGCTACTCAGGAGACTGGGGTGGGAGGATTGCTTGAGCCCAGGAGTTTGAAACTACAGTGTGCTATGATCATGCCACTATACTCCAGCCTGGGAAACAGAGCTAGACCCTGTCTCTTTAAAAACAAACAAACAAAAAAGGCAGATTCTCAGGCTGCCCTCCAGACTGGTGGGATTAGGCCTGCATTTTAACAAATACACACAAAGTGTAGAAGCTCTGGTTTAAATGTTTAAAAGGAAATTTACTAAATTTTCAGTGTCCATTTATTTGGACATATATTTAGGTCCAAATATATTCTGTCCATACATTTTATTTGGTGGATATATCAGAAGAGCTTGTTCAGTGTATTTAGTAGAATTTAAAGTCAAGAAGTTAATTGCACATAATATGAAAACAAGAATTAAAAGGAATTAAAATAACATCTCAAATCACTGTTTCTTGCATTTTTTGCCCTCAG
This sequence comes from Macaca nemestrina, assembly GCF_043159975.1. Classification (NCBI taxonomy): domain Eukaryota; kingdom Metazoa; phylum Chordata; class Mammalia; order Primates; family Cercopithecidae; genus Macaca; species Macaca nemestrina. The sequence goes on along the minus strand of NC_092126.1, from coordinate 133,640,579 downwards.
ACTTCCAGAAAGCAGCCAAGAGAAAGTGTTGAGGAGTAGGGAGCACCAACTATATCGTTATTCCTGAAATTTCTCTTTTCATGAAAGAAATGAAAAACACTAAATATCAACATGACAGGGTTGGAATGAAGAGGAGGTTTCCAAGGTGGGGCTCATGAAATCCAAATTGTTTGAGTCGAGTCTTCAAGGAGAAACAAAGCTTCTCTCACCTCTAAGGAGAGGCCCAAAAGACCCCTGAGAAGACTAGAAATATAGTCTCCCTGCCACGCTGACACCCTTAATTATGGCTTTTGAGCTTTTGATGTTCTGACACATAAATAGCTAAAAATTTGCTTTTTCATTTTGTGCACTTGCAAGTTGGAAATGTCATCAAGTTTCATCAAGATTGAAATGGGGTCCAATTTGCTAAAAATGCCTCATGCATAAGGAAGTTTTGTGCTCTCTTCCACATGGGAGTCAGCCTGCACAATACATTATGCACCTCGTGCTGGAAAGATCTCGACATGCCACTCAAATACTGAAACGGAGGGAGCAGTCATGCTTCAGGGTCTTTGCACTTTCAGAGGGAGGGGCCCCTAGCCCTCAAATATTCAATTCCCAAATAAAACTGTTCTATGTACTCGTTGTAAAAGTACTGATGTATAAACTCCACCTCCAGCTTCTCCCCGCTCATTATTTCTGAATCACAGACGGTTATTGTGTGGCGCTATGCCCCTAACACAAAGAAAAGCAGACTAATGGTGAAAAATAATTGCTATTTTACGTCTCTTTTGCTTTTAGGAAAGTATAAAACTAACAACTTTTTCTTTAACAATAGGAAAGCAAAGTGAATTAGTCAATGGAAAGATTACTTTCCTATAATTTCAGCCTGTCCTTTAACATTGGGGTTACATTTCCCTTGACTCTGTCTGGAGACTATGGAAGGAGAAAAAAAAAAAATCTCTCCCTGAATAAGGTTCTATATCTGATGGCAATCCTTGAGAAAAGTGCTTGGGTTCGGCATGTTTGTTTCCTTATGTTGATTTTTTTGTTTCCCAATGTTGATTTTTTTTTTTTTTTTTTTTTACCGCTTTCCCCCCTGAATTTACACATAATTACTACTTTAAATAGAATAGTTGAGGCTACTGAGAACCTATATTAGAAGGAATCTTTCTGTTCAGAAGTTCACATTGAAAGGAACAGAATCCTAAAATTTGTCAGATTATTTCCCATGGGAGAGCCATATGTGAAAAACGAAGGTCTGGAAGTAATTGAGCTTCTAACTTTCCAACATACCCATACATAGAGATACATACCCCAAGCCTTGACACCCAGCTTATGTTGACTGCCACAAAAGCAAGTTTCTGTGGAATCTCTTGAAGTGTCCTAAAAATTTATAACAGTTTTGCATGTTCATTTGAAAGACGTTTTAAAATAGTTTTAAGCTCCTGGCACTCAGGAGTTTTAAGCTCCTGGTCCGACATGGTTTGGGGTACACCTTGATCCAGCTCCTTTTCCCTTGGGGGTGTCCTCTCCATGTTCAGAATTAAGGGTTCCAGTGACCATAATAGTTTTAAACTTTACGTATTACCTAGGGTTTTTACTTCTATTAGCATCATCAAATAGCAAATATTAATTGCATATCTACTGCTTGTCAGGCACTCTGCGAATCCCTTGCATATATGAGTTCACTCACTGGTTAAAATATTCCTGGAGGCAGGAACTGGTAGCTCCATGTTACAGATGTGGAAACTGAGACTTGGAGAAGTTAAGTTACTAGTTCACAGTATTGCAGCGTAGAAAAAAAATGAGGTTCTGCTGATTGCTACACTAAACTGCCTATTCGTATTTGCTTTAAACAAATATAAAAGTCCTGTGAAGACTTTACTGGACTCTCACATTCAGAAGAGGAAACTAACACTCCCAGTTTAACATCATACAATCAATAAATCGCAGAAAAATCAATCCAGGATCTTCTGACTCGAACACCATTGGGTTTTCCGTTCTACCACAGAAGCTTAGATCATTTCCAAGTCTACATTTCTAGAAATCTATGATAGGAAAAAAAAAAAAAAAAGCTTAAATGAATCAATAGAACATGCTGAAACTTGGAGACTTTATTTTCATGCAAATAGTCTCAGGATGAAGGGCAAGACATAAAGATTCAATGACCTTAATTGTAAAAGAATTAGAAATTCCATTAGTAACTATCACAATTTAATAACGCTCATTTTTTGCAAGAATGGGTGATAGTTACAGGAAATTATACCAACCTCTTAATTTCTAAGATGATTGTTTCAAGTGCATTTTCCTAGCTAAAGATTAGATGCCTTTTTTAGCTGCCAATAACAAAAGAGTTGAGTAAGAATTTTCGCCAATAAGAAGTTTTCTATCTTCAGAGCTGTCTAAATTAGGAGTGGGCTATCTTGTGCAGTAGTAAGTTTCCTGCTCCCAGGAGAATTCAAGTAGAAACTAGATGACAACTTGTCAAGGATGTAACCGAAGAGATTCATAATCTTTTAGGGTGACATACTTTTTGAGAATCTAATAAAAGCCATTGACGTTTTCACCATAAAAATGTATAGATGTGCAAATTTTGCATACACTGGGATAAGACGTTCGCTCTGCCACGTCTATATGACAGGAAATCGTTCGGCTTGGCATTAACCTCATACATCTAGATGCAGGTAACTTATGTAAACTGGGAAACATTGCCATAGCCTTTGTTTCTTCTCTCTCCCTCAATCTGGTCTCCACATTCACATGGAAATACTGATTGCAATCTGGCATATTTTGTTTGGCCTACATGATGGTTTGCTTTTTTTTTTTTTTTAATTTGTTAAATCAAGAGATTTCATATAAAAATCCAGATTTGGAGGTTTTGTTGAAAAACCTCAGATACTCAGGTAACCGTGGGCCTGCATTCCAGCACGGTACCAATTTGTTGAAGCTTAGTGGAAGCCACTCCTTTAGGTGGGGCATGCCAGTTTGCCAGAGTCCACATCACTCAAGTGCCAACCTTGGCCTGCTTTACTTATTTATGTGACCTATTTCAGTGTGCATTTGAGTTTGCAATCCCTGAAATAGAAAAATGATTTTTGGTAGAAAGTTTTCCAAATTGGCTATCAAAGGGGCTGGTCTGCTTCCCTTTAATCACACCATTCTTCTCAATAGAGAGGCACAGTACATAAGAGAGGGAAAGGGAAATGAGGCTGGGCCAAAGCAAAGAGAGGAGCAGAGCAATCAAAGCCCAAGGAACAACCAAATACATCCATTAACTTTTGCTCTCTATGTCCGTTCTCTCCTGATGACTACAGAGACCCAGTTTGCATGCATTTAGAGACCAGGGACAACATGCAATCCTTTGAACCAGGAGCTGACTCTCTAAGCTCACTGACTGTGAGCTTGAACTTGGAGCTGTTCGTACAAGATCAGTGATGAAGTCTCCCTCCTTTACCCAGTTTACCTCGTAGAATAGACATGATATCACCCCTGCCACCCAGCTCATTGGTGAAAGAGGAATGAAAAATCTGGGAAAGAAGGAGCCTGAACTAGAGACTAGAGATGCTCCTCCAATGGTCTTTCCATTCAACTACAAAGTGGGATCCTCAGAAAAATCCCAGACGTCCCTAGAAAAATTACTACAGATGGTCTTCAAATTTGATAAGAATCATACTTCAGTATGTTATATGTTCACAGTTAAAACAGTTTTTTGATGCCAAATTGAAGTATTTTTACATCAGCTGATGAACAGATATTCCTCACAGTTTCATGATGGCTTTGTTATATTTCATCTGGGTAGCAGCTTATGGGAATTTGTTTGAAAATTGTATTATTATTGCTAAGAATAGAGAAAAGGAGGAAAAGAAGAAATTGCTGATTTTAGTAAAAAAAAAAAAAGTGTAGAGCTTATAAACTTTATTCAGATAAGACTAAGATGGAATCTCTAAACATCCTGAAAATGGCAAGCGTGTTTCCTCAGTTGAATGCTCACTGGACTTCAGTTATATGTTAACTATGAAGGAAAAGACCTAAGTCAAGAACACAAAGGAAATGTTGAAAATATATTAAAGACAGAAACCAGTGGATATAACCAGGGAATTGATCATTTGTTTCCAACATTGGGACTCCACCAAACCTTCATAACTTGTATTATAAAACCTCATAACTTATAATCATTGTTCAACCATCTATATTTCATCTATGTTTGCAAGAAGCCATTATCTGTGAAGTCAGGGGATTATAATTTTAGTTTTGTTATTAATTGATTTTTCAGCTTTATTTAAGCCACTTAATCTTTCTGGTCTCTTTCCTTATGAGTCAAATGAGGAATTCTATCATTCCAGGGATACTGGAAGGACAAAATGCAACCATAGATATAAATATGCTTGCAAGAGGTAAAAGGCTTTCCAGATGTAAGGTATTTTAAATACATTAGCATGTAGTGTAAATAGCGCTTATTGTCTCATGTAAAATCATAATTCACAATGAAGGAAGTTACTTTGTTTTCTCAAAAACACTACAAAATTAAAAGACATGTTTATTTTCTCACTCCTTAATCTATACAATTAATGTACTTGGGATGGCCTCTTCCAGCATCAAAATAAACCTATATGTAAACAACGAGGTAAATTATCAAATAATAATTATGTCTCTTATAATGCAATTCTTCTAAGTTTTTTTTTCATAAAGAATGTCCCCAATATTTTCCCAGGTAAAATAATAACATAAAATTTAGAAAATAAGTAATTACAAGTACCTAAATATGTGTTTACTTCTTCCATCCTGTCATTTGTTATTATAACATGTATGGTTTTAAATATTGGACCCATCTTATTTATGACAACATTGGATAGCGCTACTCATTTATCTGTTGAAGAAAGGCAATTTGGAGGAGGGGGTAGCTACAGTGATAGCAATTTGTCATTAACAGCAGTTGTGATTATATAGCCTCATCTACACATTACTAAACCATCTTGTGCATTTTCCCTGTCTAAGACTAAATATCTTCTAAACCATAATAATCCACCAGATCAAAAATTCAGCTGCTTATGAAAGTGAGAAAATAGTGATTTACATGTTACACTTTAAAAGCTTCATCAAAGCTGTAATAATTTTGTTGGATAAACAATGTGATTCTCGAGATTAATAAGAATTTCTAAATATGAACAATATGTACCCTGAGGAGAATATTATCTAACAAGGAACTGATAAATTATGTTGGGCAAATAATCTGCATACTAAAATATGTGTAATGGAGACAGGAAATTAAATATTGAAATGTGTAAATAATACACAGTTTGGTATGTTGATTTTTCCCCCCTTAGTTGGGCTAGATCCCAGCTTCAAAATAATAGATGTCCCAATGCATGTCCTTGTCACTCACATGAGAGAACAGAGTAAATTAACATATCGCTCAGATTCACATTCACTCTAGGCAGGAAATTGGAAGTTCTTCGATGAGTTCCATTTGGAAGAGATTCTTGGGAAAGAATTAGGGAAAATTTTCTATGAAATTTTTTTCTAGACTTCAGAAAACTACATTTGGTGCCTTTTTTTCTTTCACTCTCTCAAGTGGATAACTGCCTTTGAAAACTGGAATAAAATGCTGCTGGTTTGAAAGACAATGATGGGCCGGGTATGGTGGCTCACGCCCGCAATCCCAGCACTTTGGGAGGCCAAGATAAGCAGATTGCTTGAGCTCAAGAGTTCGAGACTAGCCTGAGCAATATGGTGAAACCTCGTCTCTACAAAAAAATACAAAAATCAGCCAGATGTTATGGCTTGTATTTGTAGTTCCACTTACTCAGAGGGCTGAGGTGGGAGGATTGCTTGAGCCTGGGAGGTCGAGGCTGCAGTGAGCTGTGATGGTGCCACTGCACTCCAGCCTGAGTGATAGAGCAAGACCGTGTCTCAAAAAAAAAAAAAAAAAGTATGACAATATGCACCCCCAATGAAAATACTGCCAAAACTAAATTAATCAGAGTGTTGATATAGGACCTGGACTTTGTAACTGAGCATTGGCTGAAAATTTCCTTAGAAGACCATTTCACCAGCCATTTCTGGTAGGCCATTCAGGAAGGCTTCCCCAAAGCCATATGTGAAGTTGGCAAAACTCATGTGAAACTATGTTCTTCTCCAGGACAGTTACTTCTGGGAGGAGATAAGCTGAGAGGTCTTCACAGGTGTGCATAATGAGCACGCAAATACAGAGAGAGGGATGGTGGGGGGAGCAAAAACTCCCCAGAAGATTGGGTTGTGAAAGAGTAATAAATGCTAACCAGGCAAAGAGCAGGTAACTGCAGAGGGGACCACGTGAGCAAGAACTTGGAGGAATGAGACGTATTTGCCAAAACTTAAGTAGGAGATGGAGAATGTTTAGAAACAAGACTGCAGGAGAAATCAAGGCCAAACTGAAGGCAACAAAGCACAAGCTTTAAGAAAATATTAATAATTTTGGCAAAACACATAATTGACAAACAATTGATACCCAGAATATATAAACAACAATTATAAATCAATAAAAAGCCTATCCAGTTGAAAAACGGATAAAAAATTTTAGACAAATTTCTAGAACACAAACCCTAAATGACCATAGAAACATTTTAGAAGATGTATACTTGTGGTAAGAATGGGAAAAACGGAAGTCAAAACACAATGAGGTGTCATTTAAAACCCATCAGATACACAATTCTGACAATACTGAATGCAATCAAAATGTGGAACAACCAGAACTTTAATACACTGTTAATGGGAGAGCAAATTGGTATAATCACTCAAGAGAACTATGTGGCAATGGTCAATAAAAGTTTAAAATGCCAATACCTTTGATCCAACAATTCACCTTTTTGTAATAGACCTTGGAAATAAGTATAATATGTGTGTGTAAATATACATGTGCAAAAATCTTAATAGAAGTAGTGTTTATATTTGGAATATATATATATAACATAAATGTCTAACAAAAGGAAATAGCACAAAAAAGCGTGATCTATTCATACAGTGAAACATTAAATTGCATTAAAAATAAACTAGAGCGGCACATACCAAAGGTGAATCTCTTAAATTTAATATTAAGTGACATAGAGAAAAAACTAGCTGCAGAAAGCTATAAACCTTATCATGCCAGTCATATAAAGTCTGAAAACAGGGGGTGTAATAATCTATATTGCTTCAAGACACACATAGATACAGTAAAATGTAAAGAAAAGCAAGGTAAATGAAAACAACAATCGCCACACTTAAGAGAAGGGTTTTTTACTACAGGGGCACAAATCCCCTGGGAGTTTCTCCTCATTCTGATAATATTTTATTTCTTAAGCAGGGTGATAGGGACATAGGAATACATTGTACTATCTTTGGACCTTTTTGTACGCTTTACACTTCAAAGTAAAATTTTAGAAATGAAAAGGAGGCCGGGCATGGTAGCTCATGCCTGTAATCCCAGCACTTTGGGAGGCCGAGGTGGGTGGATCACAAGGTCAGGAGCTTAAGACCAGCCTGGCCAAGATTGTGAAAACCCATCTCTACTAAAAATACACAAATTAACCTGGCCTGGTGGCGGGCGCCTGTAGTCCCAGCTACTCGGGAGACTGAGGCAGGAGAATTGCTTGAACCCGGGAGGCGGAGGTTGCAGTGAGCCAAGATTGTGTTACTGCACTCTAGCCTGGGCGATGAGCAAGACTCCATTTCAAAAAAAAGAAAGAAAGAAAGAAAGAAACAGAGCTCACTCAGGTGGCAGTAGGGAGAATGGAACAGGATGGGAGGGAAGGGAGAGAGGCAAGATGTGTGAGACCACTTTCAATTTGCAGGGATTCCTGCCATTGATGAAACAACACACAAACTCTATATTTCCCAAGAAGGTTTGGACAAGATGCTGACTTTATCTGGACTCTAGTCTCAAAGAAACCCGGACTCTAGAGGCAAAATTGCCCTGCAATAATTTCTGTATCTCCCCCAAAAACCCACAAGTGGGTAAATTTGGCAAAGGCAGCACAAACTTAAAGCTGGAGAACACAGATGACTTAATTCTAATTCAAAAGTAATATCACATTCCCCGAGGAGGGGGGAAAAAGCTAATTTAACCTTTCAACCCCTTGCTCCCTATTTATTATGTGGTGAGAATAATACAAAGAATGTTGTGAGGATTAATACATTCATTTCTCAAACTTTGTAGATAAAAATACGCGCCATAAGTGCTTTATTTTAAGAACTATGAAATGGTTTGTTTATTCCAGTATCCCATTCAGCCATTTCTCAAACCTTATCTCCCAGTTCTGGGTTTTGAGATGAATATAGGGTCTTTTAAATGATTGCGAGTAACCTTTGAGGATTATGCATTTTAAGCCATGGTTCACAATGAATATGTGACCAGATATATGTCACATAGGAGAAAGTCAAAAATATAATCCCTAAAAGGTTAATGATACAAATTGTATTTGGAGTTTCAATTTGCCATAATAATTCTGAGCCCTTTAGAGTCAGTGACTTCAGTCTTGGCACCCAATGTCTGCCAATACAAAGACATCCTGATTTGGGGCCTCTTAGGAATAAGCTAGGGTTTGGGCTAGAAGGCAACGTATCAAGTTATACAATTTAATGGAAATATGTAGACTATAGGCTTTATGAAAATAGCAAAAGAAGTTTATTCAAGTAATTTTCCTAATAGCAGGTAATGGTTTATACCAGTTCATCCACAATTTTGTGCCTAGCCTCCTTTGGAGAAAGAACCAACACTTGGAATAAGGATGTCCTGCTTTCAAAGGATGGTTAGGCCTCATGGCCAAGAAACAGAATCATGAGTGCCATCTAGGGCCCACATCTCTCCTGACCTTGGCTTTGTTTTTTCTTTGTTTGAACAACAATTCTGACTATTTTGTGTAAACTCCAAATTCATTCATTCATCCCACAATTATCTACCAGAGTTATGGCTTTTCACAGTTCTCTTTTACCAGCTGTGTTAAAACCAGTGTTTGGGGTGGCACCCGATACTCATTCGTGCCTGGGTCAGCATTTCCCAGATTAGGTTATGAGATGCTTATATGTGATCTGCAAGGGGAGAAAAACAACTCTTATGATTCATTAGCCATATGATCATGTCTTCTTCCAGGAAGATCACAGGTCGTGTTTGTATTTTCAATTCAGAAAATGTCACAGGCTAGTTTTACATGGTTCAATCCAGTGTTTCTCAAACTCACCAGGCCATAGACATCTCTCAACGTCTCATAGCACTTTAGGGTTACACAGAACAGGGTTTGATCAACACTGTTCTAGACATACACTCTGTGACCTTCTTACCAGAATGAGGAGCTACATGGACAATAACAACATGTTGCTGTTAATTAACTGATTCTGTCGGCAGCTTCCAAGATGACCCCCACAATGGTCTTCATCTCTTGGTATTTATGGCCTCGTGTAGTCTCCTTCCTTTGAGTATAAATAGGGCCTGTAACCTACTTGTAACCAAAAAGTCATAGTATGTCACTTTCAGGATTAGTCATAGATGTGACTTTTGTCTTGTTAGCAGACTCTCTCTCTCTCTCTCTCTCTCTCTCTCTCTTTGAGAGAAGGGCTCACTCTGTGGCCCAGGCTGGAGTGCAGTGGGGCAATCATAGCTCACTGCAGCTTCAACTTCCTGGGCTCAACAATCCTCTCATCTCAGTCTCCTGAGTAGCTGGAACTACAGGTATGCACCACCGCACCAAGCTAACTTTTGTAATTTTTACAGAGAAGAGGTCCCACTATGTTGCCCAGGCTGATCTCAAACTCCTGGCCTCAAGGTATCCTTCCACCTTGGCCTCCCAAAGTGCTGGGATTACTGGCATCAGATAATTAACAGAATCAGTTAATTAACAGCAACATGTTGTGACTGTCCATGTAGCTCTTCATTCTGGTAACAAGGTCACAGAATGTATGTCTAGAACAGTGTTGATCACCAGCCAAGACCGTCTAACTTGCTAGCTTAGATGAAGCAAGCAACCAAGTAGAAGAGGCCCACCTGGCAAGGAACTGGTGGCGGCCTCTGTCCAGCAGCCAGCAGGAAACTGAGGTTCTCAGTTCAATGACCCACAAGGAACTAAATCCTGCCAAAACCATGTGAGGTTAGAGGAAGGGCCTCCCCCAGTAAAACCTTCAAATGAGACCTTATCCTTGGCCAATACCTTGAATGTGGACTTGTCAGAGACCCTAAGGCAGAAAGCTCAGCTCAGTCATGCTGGACTCATGTCCACAGAAACTGTGGAATAATAAACATGTGTTAGATTCAGACTCTAAGTTTGTGGTAATGCAGCAATAGATAACTAGTGCAATTAAGTAGTTAATTATTGATTAGTAATCTTATATGTGTCAGTGATATGCATTGAGATGCAACCATACATCAAATTAGCTACTTTCTCAGACCCCACAGAACTTCTAGTGGAGTGGGGGAGATAAGCACTGACATATTATAGTTAACAAGAATATTATAGTTAACATTTATATAGCATTTATCTGTGGCACATATTAAATAGTCTAAGCGCTTTCTATGTATTTTCTTATTTAACCCTCAAAACGACTCCTAAGAACCATTACTGTCTATATTTTATAGGTGAGGAAACTGAGGCCAAGAGAAATTGAGTGCTCAGGTTCCCCTTCCTGGCAATTAGCAGAGCTGGGTGCTGAGCCTACTTTTTAAACATAATGCTAAAATCACGCTATCAAACGTGAAATATATACTGTGATGAGTCCTACAAAGAAAAGTATATGATTCCACAAGAGTCTCTTATACAGGATTTGAGATGGAGCAGGGACCTCTCTTAGGAGCCTGTCAGGCACCTCCCTCTCCCATCAAGCATGGAAATAAAGGTAATTCTTGAGTTTCTTTAAGGGAAATTCCAGGCACCTAGCTAGCCCTGAGAAGCAAATGAGCAACTTGATAAGCAAGAAGGTAATAGTAGCTTAAAAACACAGCCAAGGAAGTTTGAGTAAAGAGATGGTTTGTTCCCTATAGGAACTAAAGATAACCTCTTAACATATATCCTCGTGTGGTTTTGCAGAAACCTGGACCTCCACCAAATGGATCCACTGGCACACAGACCTAAGATAAGGGAAAACTGAGGACTGAACGCTGACCTCCATTCTTAGCTCTAAATCTCTTCCTGAGGGGCCTGGAGGTGATGATGCTTACCAGCCAGAGTTAACATTGTTTCCTGCTGACCCCAAAATTTTAAACAAAGTTTCACCTCCTTAACCAATTGCATATTAGAAAATCTTTGAATCCACCTGTGACTCCTGTGGGATCCTGCTTTGAGATGCCCTGCCTTTTTAGGTGAAATCAATGTACAGACTCTATGTATTGACGTATGACTTTGCCTATAACCTCTCACTCCCCGCCTTTAAAAACCCTTACCTGTAACCTGTCAGGAAGCTCAAGACTTCAGCATTAGCTGCCTGATTCTCCTTGGTTGGCAGCCTGCAATAAATGCCTCACTCTTTCTGCCATCTCAATGTCAGTGTCTGGCTTTGCCGCACAGGATAGGTGGACCCACCTTCAGTTCAGTAACATTTAGCCAACTAGGCAGTAAGGGCCACTTAAGCTGAAATATGAAATTTAAGTAAAACTTTATTAAAGAGAGATAGGCATTGCAGGCTGTGAGAATAGCAAACACAAAGGCTCTGTGGCAGGAAGGGACAATTTAAATCAGACAGGATGGAAAAAGGCCATTCAGGGTGGGACTGAGACACTGGGGAGAGGTGAGAGAGATCAGAAGAGCCAGACAACGCAGAGAATTTCAGAGCATATTAAGTAATTTTGTCTTCTTAAGAGCAATGGAGTGGAACATCATCAAAGGTATTTAGTGGGGATGGGGGAGTGGGAGGCTCATGATCATATTTACATTTTGAGAACATCACTCTGAACTCTGGAGTAGAATACACTGCAAGGAGTCAATAACAGATGTCTGAGGCTATTAATGAGTTCAGAACAGATGTCATGAGGCTATTAGATGAGATCCTGGTGGTGGCCTAAACAGTGGAGCCGATAGGGATGGAGAGCAGCAGTCATGATCAAGAGATATTTTGAAGATGAAGTCAGTGATTGGGTAAGGGAAGGTGACGGGAGAGTTCAAGGAGGATTCAAAGGTTCCAGCCGTGCACAATCTGAATTTTATATAATTTGCACCAATTTCAGGCTGATGGTTCCTGATTTCCAAAGTCAAAGGCAGAGCCTCAGGAAAGTTGGCCCCCAGAGTCAGGTTTGTGGTTTCCCCATATATCACAACATAAAACATTGAAAACTTACTACAGAAGGTTAGGGGTTGCAAAACATCCCCCAAAGGCACCGGAGGGCTTTGACTGAGGACTTCAATCGCCCATTTAAGAATCAAAAAGCTTTGGTTTTAGAAAACAGATTTTTTTTAATGAACAGGCCAATATGGTTTTGCTCCAGGCATCATTTCAAACACTTTCTTCAGAAGCATTTCTGAGTCTCAGTTTGCATCTGTAAACTAAAGAACCAAAGAGATCTGCCCACTCTGCCCCGCCACATGGGATACATGGAATTTACAATCTCGACTCCTTTGCAAAGCTATTCAGGGATCTCTGTGCACCATACCCAAACCCCACCCTTGCATCCAGCTGGAAGGACATTACTAAATGTAACGCTCCAAAGAGGAGCCCCGTGTGCACCATGTAAATAAGAAATTTAAATAAATTTAAATAAATACTTAAATTTAGTATTTAAGATACTAAATTATCTTAAAGACAGTTTTTTAAATTCAGAAGATGGTTATGGCAGAGGTCTAACACAGAGCAAGTCACTTAGTCATCTACAAACAACCAAGTTGCCTTTTCTTGAGGCAGAAAGATCTACAATCCAAGCCATTGACAATCTAAGAGAGCATCATCCTCAAAAGTCTTAACAGCTGGTCCAGATCATTTCTCCAGCTCTTGTTTAGTTTTTGGTAGCCTCAATTTTCTTATCCACAAAATGGGCATAACAACAGTTGCCCATAAACTTGCTGTGGGAATTAAGTCAACTTATCATGAAAGATGTTTGACACACTGCCTGACATAGAGTGTGCTCTCTGTCAGTGCTCATTATTCTGATTATGCCCTGTCCCATGCTATTCAGAGAAGAAGGCAAGAACATTGAAGGCAGAGACAAGACAGCCCTTTAGCTATGGAAGCTCACAATGTTGTGGAAGAGACATGAAACAAGCAAGGGCTTGTAATATGAGGCTCAGCAAAGATACCCAGCCGTGCTTCAGGTCACTCCACTCCCTTGCTCCTCCCATGGTTCTCACTACTCCCATCCCAGGAGAGCCCCCTGAGGCTCTCTGGCACTGATCTGCAGAAGAAAATATGAAGAATATTTATCTGGTGGGAAACAACAACAACAAAACAAAACAAAACAAAACACACTAGACAACACATCTGGAGACCCTCCCTTAGAACTTTATCAAGCAAATCACTAAACTTGTCTGTCTCAGGTACCTCTTCCACAAATAAAAGGAATCATGGTCACACACATCTATACACAAAAGTACATTTCCATTTATGACAGGATAAAATGAGATACCAAGTGAACATGTAATTAAAAAATAAAGCATCCAGTGTCTATTAAGATCCGACTATGTGCTGAGCAATGTAATAAGTGTTGAACAGAATACAGAACGAGTTTATGCACCACTCCAGCTTGGGAACAAAGAAAGATTCTTCTTTGAGTGGGACAAAGAATAGCAGTTTGAAATTAAACAGTACAAAACAGGATATAATAAAGTGATAGATGATGTAGGAGAGATGATCATGTCATATGATTCTAGAATGATGAGAAAACAATGAGAGGAAAGCTTTATATAAAAAAAAAAAAAACAGCATGAGTTTGATCAAGAAAGATGATGAAATGGAATGTAGAAGCTATTCCAGGTGAAAAATGATGCAACTGATGATCCACAGGTGGAAATGAGTAAGGCATATTTGGAGGAAACAGAAGTGTCCATCATGTATATTCTCATGTACCCCATAAATACATATATATCTACTATGTGCCCATAAAACTTAAAAATAAAAAAAAAAAAACTAAAAGTTCTATATATAGCTTCAGGAGCATAATCTTTGAAAACCTCATCTAATTCCACTCTCATTTCATTGCTTAATTTCAAAGCAAGTATCACTTTGCATACAGGCAAACTGAGACCAGAGAGGTTCATTTCCAAGTCAAAGTTAACCAGCATGGTGGAAACCCAGGCCTAGAGCCTAGATCTTCACTTCCTTATTCCTAGATGCCTCTTGGATATTAGTGGTTTCAGGCTCAATGAGGAGAAAGTAAAAAACAAAACAAAATGTTTTTTTAAAAAAACCCTTTAATTTCTTTTAGTTCGTGTATGAACTAAAAGAAGGCAGACAGGGGTTCCAAAATGTAGGCATGTGGAGTTCAACCAAATATTTGAGATTATAATATTATTCCTTCTGAGAACCCTGCCTGTCCACTATCATTAGCTATCTTTGAGTTCATACCTTTTGACTTCTAGAAAAATACAGTTTAAAGGAATGAAGGCTCCTCCAGCATCTATTGTGTGCCTGTCCTATGAGTCTCTAGTTTATGGAGACATCACCAAATATTTGCCTGTCACTCCCAGCTTATGATGTTGCCAGACTTGTTTATCAGGCTGTCCCTATATGTCAGCACTCTTTGATATTGGAAGTGGTTACTTTCAAGATGCCTTATCAACAGATTTGGAAGGGAATTGCTCAAGGTGACTACGATCGGGATTTTGTAAAATCAGTGAACAACAGGAAGTCAGTCCCTACTGATAAAGTTTTACTTCAAATTATCAATGTGTCATAAAGTTGACAAAAATTATTTTGGCTGTAGCAGGCAGATGTGCCCAGATAGTCCCCGGTCTCAGGACAGAGCCTGAAAACCATACGAATCCTACCAACCCGAAGCCGTTGTGAGTTTGTTTCAGTGGAAAGCTCTATGGTTGAGCCAGGAGAGATCCGGGAAATACAAATGCATTACTGTGAAAGGCGGCTGCGACCTATGCCTGAGGGCTTCACACACACAATCATTTAGGATCCTCGTCTCCCAAGTGCCTTGAAATGGTTGGAAATTATGCAGACTGTGCCATGTTGCAGCCTAATCAAAAATAGACTTGTGCATTTTTCCCCCTTGGGTCACGTGTTAGGTCATCCAGCACAAAGTACAATACGCTAAGCCATCCAAAGTGTCGATTCACCCCATTTGTATGTGGTCTATGATGGATGGATGAGCAGAGATTAAATGAGACCCCTTTCTCAGAGGCTAACATAAGTTACAGTCCCACTTACATGTCAAGCCTAAGTATAATATTAACATATACATTGATCCTGCGTTTTTAGAAGGAGGAGGAAGAAAGGATTTCTAATAATATGCTACTGCATACAAAATTTATCTAAGTAAATAATTATTTTTAAGCCTCAGATTCAGGCAGCTTTAGTATTCCACATTATGCTAATGTTTGACAATTACTAAGTGTGGGTATCAGCCAGTGGTTTTTTTTTTTTTTTTTTAAGTTTAATTTAAAGCAATTTGACATGGAAAGGTTATTACTTTAGTTGCCAATAAAAGCTGTACTTTTAACATAAGTGTACAGTAGGCCCTAGGGTATGTGACTATTATCTTTTCTGCAATTATGTGGTGTTCTACATAAATGTTTAAAAAAAACTTGGAAATATCAAAAGTACTAACTTAGATACAATATGAAAGTTGAATAGAGAGAGAACGAAAACCCGATTATTTTAGACACAACATGGGTTGAGGTTTCCTCCTAGAGGTTATACTGGGAACAACACCAGCTGGCTTTGAATAAATTAATTCAAACTATATCTTAAAAACACACACTTAGCAACCAGAATATCGATTTTATGAACATTCTGTCTTGAGATACAGTTGTTCAATTTCACAAGCTAAATGCCATTAACAGTAAGAGCAAGTCTCTGAACCAATTAACCTATTTTCTGGAGTTGCTGTGCTACCAAAATAAAAAGAACATTTCTCAGATGGTATTTGCCATCCTAAGATTTCATATGTCCTAGAGAAAAGAAAATAATTTATTACCAGTAATTGGGTAAACTTTTTCTCTTTCCTTGATCTTTTAGGAAGATTGGACTTGAACAAAACAAAATACTATTTTTTTCTTAAAAAGAAAGAAAGCAGCCCTATCCCAGCTAACCTCCCTTCACCTTTTTACATTTGTCTCTGGGGTGTTCATATTTAACGAATGGGGAAAAGTCAAGGAAAAGAGGGTAGGAAAGAATTTAATCAATAGCTACTGCCAATTTTTCATTATTATGGGATACTCCCTTCCTATAATAGGAAATCACTCAAGAAAAGTAAGGCCAGCAAAATGGGGACATTTACCCAGCCATCTGCTTAATAGGAGCATTTAATCCATCAAAGGAGAGAGATGCAGGGCTGGCAAAAGCAGAGTCCCACACTCTGCCTACAAACTGACCCATGGGAGTCAAAGTTGCTCCCGGACAAAGACTTTTTTTAAACCTTGCAAAAATTATCATCATTATTATTAACAAGAATAAATTTATATTTTTTGAAAACATCAAAAAATGGCCCCTACCAAAACACCTTGAAAGTATCACCTTATTATTCCTCAAAATAACCCAAAGAGGTAGGTGCTGTTCTGACATGCATTTCCCAATGGAGAAACACAAGCTACCACTTGTGATAGTGGTGATTGGTCATGCTGGGAGTCCAACACTCATCACCCTCATCCCCACCCCCACCCCCTGTCCGTCTGCCTACACAATGCACCATGTTATGACAGTGAAGCAGTTAGCAGCACAGGCTTTCTGAGTTTGAATCCTAAATTCATTATGTCCAAGCTGAATAACCTTGGCTAATTTACTTCTCTGTTTGACTCAGTTTTCCTGTGCATTAATTGGGGATAATAATTGCACTTACCTCATAAAACTACTGTGAAGATTGCATGTGTTGATGCCTATTAAGCACAGAAAACCTGTACTCATAGTGTACATTCATTAATTAATGTTAATCAGTATATTATGATTGCTTTTCAACATATATGTATTAGCTTGCTTTAGTAAAACTCTTCTATTCTTGTCTGGGCTTTTAGAGAGATCCTCAGATAAACCCATCTTCTTGGGAAAAGTCAGAATATAGCAAATTATAGCAAGCAATATAACAAGCAGTTTGTTTTTTCAAGCGTCCTCTTTTATTGCCCCATTTTAGTGCAGAGGAAACATATTTTTAAATTTAGCAACTTCTATTTTGACTCTCAGTGACCCTGAGCAGACCCTGGTCTGCTCATCATTTTGCTGAGGCATAAACATGAAATGAAACAGAAATTTTCTGAGTGAAAATGCACAATGTGCCTAGTCACTTGCCCAGTACCCATCTCACAGTTCATTGTTATCAACATAACTCTGATCTGAGATCTTGAGGGATAACATATTTTCTTATCATCTCTACCTTATTGTATAGAGAAAATCATAACCAATAGAGAGGCCTGCAAGTTTCTGAATCCAAGGAACTACTATAATACCTTTGACTTGTTTAATCTCTACCCCTTGAATTATCTCTTTTGATAATTCCCAACAAAACTGTTATAGAAATATTATCACAGTTTCAAAAAAGAGGAAACTGAGGCTCAGTAACTGAACGACAATAACTCATCCATATCAAATATACATCTTAGCTGCTGTCTCACCTTCTCTAAAATAATTTCAAATTTAACAGAGAAGGGCTTAGCCAATTTATGCATGGGCTTTCTCTCATTTTTCTCTTATCCATATACCTTGTCTTTCATCCCTATTTACTTTCTCACTTCCATTGCTGATGCACCATGGTGAACATCTGTTATTTCTGCCTTCCTCCTCTTCCTTATAATATCATGGTTTTCCCTTGAAACTATCCCTTAATCCATTCTCCATCCATGTGACTTACTTAGTACGACTAACCTAGTCCCTTTTCCATGGTTGGGCATAGGCACAGGTTTAATCAATAAGAACACATATATCCTAACCCAAGAGACAAACTCAGGGATTGGTGTGAAACCTAAGTCTATTGTTGAATGTCGGTTGGAAGCATTAGAAAAGAGAAGCTATCATTATCCTAAGGTTGCATGAACTCTAAACTATAACCCTAGAGCATTTGGAGACCCTAAGTGAAGAAAACCTGCCTGGGAATAAAGCCATCACAGAGGAAGGCAGAACCAAAGTATGGAAAGAAGGCAAATGTTTGTATCATTAGTTAAGCCCCTGGATTCAGCCACACCTTAAGCAATGCTGTCCCCTAGATATTTTAGTTATGCCAGACAATAAAGCATCTTTTTAATTTACTATAAAAAATGGGCTAGGTTTCTGACATTTGCCCCTCTCTTTAATAACTCATCCATACACCCCTTAAACAAGCATAAATTAGTATGCATATTTATTTATAAATAAGCATACTGCCTTCTTTTAGAGCTATGACTGCCTCGGTGTGTGTCTGCTGTAGAGAGTGAAGTTCTGGAGAACTGAAATGCCCATGGTTCTCTTTTGATCATTCTTGGCACATTTCTCCGAATGCTGTTTTGATGACAAATAACAAGGATAATGCCTTCCCCAGCCCACTCCATTTCTTAAACGGGAAAGCCTTCCTTCTCTTCTCTCATGTTTTCTACCGAGTGAGAAAATAACTCCAGTGTCGTCTCTGCTAATGAGAACATGCGTGGCTATACCACTTGGATCTCAGAGGAAGGATATTCCTTCCTCCCTGCGGAAGGAATCCACAAAATTATTAAGTCAATAGAGCTGTCTCATTTCAAAGGTGGAGTCTACTTTTGGACTCATGTGCATACAAAGAAAAAGGTCTCAGGCCGAGACCTCTAAGTTGGCAAGAATATGTATAATATGTATCTAAAGTGCATGGCACTGGCTACTCCTCCTAAAATATACATTTGTACCTCTCAGGAAACTTTTTAAGTTAATTTTCCATCAAATTAAATAAGCTAATGTTTATTTGCAGATAGAATTCCGGGATGAGACTGGGTCAAAATAGAAGACAATTTATGGCCCAAAGCTACAAAGTCAGGGTCAAATAAGAAGAGTATCCTTTAACCACTGGCCACTGTGAACATTTCAGAGAAACAACATGGCAGAGATCCAGGGCAAGAGGAGAACTTCAATATAGTGAATCCTCAGTGTCCTGGAGAAAGCAAAGGCCAGTTAAAGATTGCCTGAAGCTCAGAGATAGCATCTTTCAGGTTCAGAAAGGGGTTATATGGTGCTTTGACTTTTCAGTCAAACAGCCGTGGGCTGTATTTGTGGCTCAGCTGGGAGCTCTGCAACCTTGGGCATGTTGCTTTACTTTTTCTATACCTCAGTTTTTCCCCTCAGCTAAATGAAACTAATAATGCCTCCTGGGATTGTCATGGGGATTAAATGAATAAGCCCATGCATGTGTAAATTACTGAGGACACTACATTGCATGGGGAAAATGCTCAATGCATGTTAACTCTGCTGTTAGAACTAATCATAATCACTATGAGAACTCATTACATGCAAAGACTTCTCCAGCAAGGACATTTGAAATAATTCAAGAACCCTGTAGCCGCAGATTTAGGGGGCTGAATTTACAGAATTTGAAGAAGCCAGTTCTAGAAGAGACAGAAAAATCTTACCAGGCCTGGGAGGACTTGTAACCAAAATCTGCTTCAGGTTGGAAGTCTGAGGCTCTTGTTTTAGCATCCGACCCAGACAGAACTCAGCATGGTGAAAGAAAGCAGGGCAGGCTGCCCAATAAGCTTTACCAGAGAACCCAGTGGATTTTATCCTAGCTCAACCATGCCAGAGTAAAATTGTGGGCAGGAAAAGCTCAGATCTCTATCTTTGCATGTATTTTCTTTTATTTTCATTACTAAGAAATGGATCCTTTTGAAAATACCCAAATTCGTCTTGGTTAAAATGAGGGAAAATAATTTTCACACTTGAGGCAGAAGATAAAGAGATTGATACACCCACAGAGGATAACTATGAGTCTACAAAATAGAGCTATCACGTATAACCTTAACATATGGTGATGTGAGAAGAGAGAAGGCAAGCCATGGCCCCTGAGCCAGGCTCAGGAGGATTTTTGTCAGCACCAAAGATAAAACTTGCTTCCTTCACTGGTTTTCTTAGTAATAACAGACTGACCTTTTGTTGAAATGACTTGTCACATCCAATAAGAATTTTTTAAAAGGTTTTTGGAAATAATACAGTGACCATGATAAATACTTACTTGAAAAGTGATGCTTTTAAGAAACCCACAGCCAACTATTACATGTTCTTAAACAGTCTAGACTTCTTAGTATTGTTTTATTCCTTAAAATCAAAACAGAAGCCCTAGAGCCATAGGCTGTGATTGAGGTTTCACTCGTTGATCAGCTTATGACTTCTTTAAAAGAGTATCTCACTGCAAGAGAACTTGTTCTATTGCTCTGCTCTACATCTCACACTCGTCTTTCCTGTATTTGGGAGGAACTAGATTATGAAACTGATAGTAACTGCAACGTAGAGTTTGTAAAAAGCTGACACTATATAATTATTTGTATTTAAATTGGCTCTACTAACAATAATCATATTATGCTTATTAAAATATTAATAAAATCCAGAAGAAACATAAAATGTATTCATAAAATTTGGGAAAGGTAGGAGTTTGGGAGGAAGAATGACTTCCCTCAATATTTCAAGAAGAGGTCCCCTAGTTTAATGTGAACTTGGTAATGGAAGACTTATTCAAATTAGGAAACTTACCCAAATCAAAGTAGTCCCACTGACCACCCCTAGATGGAGGGAATTTAGCAAATGAAGGGTGTCTTAAAACTTACAAATGTTCGAGCCTTACTGGACTGGCTCCCCTACGTTTGTCTCAATGTCGTGAGTGGCAATAAAATATCCTGGCTAGCAATCAAGTCATGAAGGTGATAATGAAAAAAGGGGAACCCAAAAAGAATTCTCGCATGGTTATTCAGTAGTCAGCCCTTACCAATGAGAAGGATATTAAACAGATAACTATGAACTGTTTCTTGCTGTCAAAATATTTTTTTCAGGATTGGGAAGGTTGGTAAAAACTTAGCTGGTTAAAAACTTAGTTCCAACAGCAGAGTTAACATGCACTGAACATTTTCCCCATGCAATGTAGTGTCCTCAGTAATTTACACATGCATGGGCTTATTCATTTAATCCCCATGACAATCCCAGGAGGCATTATTAACTAAATATAGTTAAGGTCAAACCAGTATATAGTTGGAAAAGGTGCCCACTCTACGGCTTGATGTGAGAGGCATCTGAAGCCATGCCGCTTCCAAATATGACCTCTTGACCTCTTTATCCAGAAACAGTAACTAACCCTCTCCCCTCTACCCTCACTGATTCCTCCCCAGAACTCACCCACACCCACCTAGTCTTGAGATAAGACATCTTGTTTCCAAGCACATGCTATTCTAATGTATACATTGTGTCCGGGAGGGATAAGCTTGTAGTCCTTTGCTAAGGATTCATTATTTTGTCAATGTAATTAGTTGTTTTACCCTACTATAGTCCCATTTCCATCTGTAAATTGTGGATACTAGTGGTACTTACCTCACAAAATTGCTTGGAAATTAAACAAAATAATTCATATAGCGTGCCTGGAACACAGTAGGTGCTGAATAGATATTGTCTCGTTTTGTAGTTGCTGCTGTTGTCTGCAAGTAATAAAATGTCAGTCTCACGGTTATGACTCTAAAATTTGAAAATATAGAATTAATGGGGAGGGAAAGCTGTCATGGAGGTAACACAGGGAAGTGCCTGGCTGAGCAACTCAACACAAGGGTCGGAACCATGGGAAGTGTGGACAGGCACAAAGGCAAGGGGCCTGTACCCCTTTCCCATTACTCTACTTCTAAACAAATTATCCTCTCCAACCCCAGTATATCCACTGAGAAATGAGGAAGAAAAATAATCTCTTCAAATTTTATTAAATGGTTCACAGGCCACTTTTCTTTCCCTTCTAAGTAGAAGTAGGCTGCATGATTTAGACGCTCCTAATGAAAGATTTTCTCAGCTCTGTTAATTAGTGTCAATTGCAATGGTGGTTTCTGTTTCAAATCCATTCTTGTTCGCCACTTTACCCTTACATGATTCTAGAAAAGGGCTGCAGCAGGCTAGAGGTAACCCCTAATAAACAGTCTCCAGGCAAAATAATTTGGATGAGTTCCTGAGGGCACTCTCACTGAGGTTTGTTTACAAATCTGGTGGTGAAGAACAACACACAAAAGCAGTGAGAAACACGTGTGTGATGAGCATCCTGATGTGACAGTGTCAAGGTAGAAGAGTGAGATGGGGAATCAAAATTCACTTAAAGTGTGTGTGCTGGTATATTTAATAGTAAATCTCAAGGTCTCTGGTTGGGATTCCAATTAGCCTGAATTATGAAAATAGCTAATGCTAGGAATAATAGCTATGTAAGTGCTTCTCATCTCCACTCATTCATTCATTCACTCATTCCACCCTTACTGATGGAGCTCCTCCTTGTGATGCAGCTTACAGTTTCACTAGAAAGACAGACATCAAAATGAATCATGCAAAAATATATGTACAGAGGGAGACACTGTGTGAAGGTTAACTAAGGATGAGATGACAGCTCATAATAAGAGGTCAGATTTCAATGCAGGAAAGGAAGTCAAGGAAGGAAGGCGATGTTCTAAAATGATATGCAGAACTGAGACCTGAGGTCTGCAGGAGTTCACCAAACAAAGCTTCAGGAAAGAAAGGAAGGCAGCAAAAAGGGCATGAATCCCTACTGCCTTGAAGAAGACCTCCACCTTGATGCCCTCAACACCCAGAGGCATTCAAAGAAATCCAGCAATTGTTGGAGAACAACTCATAATTTAAGGTCCTGATGCTGTCTTTGAACACAAGTCACGGCCAAGATTTGGTGACTCATATAGATGGGATAAGGTGGAACCACTTCAGCCCTTCCCTTAGTTGCTAGAAGTCGGGGATAGAGGTGACATAGAAATCTGTGCATGAGAATGATTTTCCACAGTTCCTGGCTTGAACAGAAGAGAGATGACCCAAAGCAGTTGCTATAAAGACAGGGAGCTGACATGTAAACTTTAAACTTCAAACTTCAGAGTAATGATATCTCCCGTAAGTATTTATGTTACAGTCACATGTGGCCTCAGAATGAAAACCAAATGGCAAGCGATACAGTCCTTTCAAGACGGCCAGTTTTGGCAAATGATCACAATCCTGAGCTCTTAAATAAAAGGGAGTGCTTTTGCTTCTAATAACCAAGCCCTGTGCCCCTGAGGAGTCCTACAGATCAACAAAAGTCCTTAGGGTCTGAGGTTCACCAATAGCCAAGGAAATGACAGTGAAGATTATTTCTGCTCCCTTTCCTGGGGGCCAGTTTATGAATCAAGAATTAGTAGCAAAACACAGAGACCTGAGAGCCTGGCTGTCTAGATTTGAATCCTAGTTCCATCATTCACCAGCCAATGTGATCTTGGGCAAATTATTTAACCTCTTGCCTCAGTTTCTACATCTGAGAAATGGGGATAGCAACCACATCTATCTAATAGGGCTGTCAGGAAGATTAAATGAGTTACTTTAAAAACAGTACATGGTAGATTCTATAGCAGCATTTGCCATTGGGAGAGTAATTGTTAATCCTCCCTACATTTCATGTAGAGTCCTGTTTTACAGATAAGGCTCAGAGAAAACAAGAAGGCTACCCAAGAACACACAGCTCAGTGAAGAGCAGAGCTGGGGTTCAAACACCTGTTCATACCACTCCACATTTTTTCCACTGACTACACTGTGTTCCCCCTAAGCACTGGCAAATAAGTGCGTGTGAAACAAGAAAAGGACCAGAAACCAAGGTGGTGTGAGGGTTCATTTTCCTAAGGAAAAAAGGCTGAGAATTTACCAGCAATAATTTCTCTCCAAACCACCTTCCCCACCAACATGTAGCCCAACTCTTGTTTATTTCTTCAGTTCTCAGATTAAATGTTGTTTCTACAGAAACACTCCCCATACTGCCCTGAATCCCTGGCCTAGGTTAGCTCCTTCTGGGAAATGCTCTTAAAGACATTGGACTTTCATTAACTAATATTAATCACAATTATATCAACATTATTTGTTATATGGATTATTTGTTTAGACTGTCTCTCCCATTGTGTTACCAGACAGAAGCAACACTGTTCTTATTTGAGCCAGAGTGAGTCTCCTAATATCCACTGCCCTTGTTCACTCCATGATCTCCAAACAAGCCCACTAGGTAAGTTCTGAGGGAAGCTCTTAGGCCAACACCAGGACAGAGTTGACTGACATCTTCAACATCAATTGATTTGTTCCTGTGTTGGAATAACAGTCAAAGCAGGGCCTCCCATTACCAAGTCATAGCACTACACCTGCACAGCAAAACACTCTTATGTGAACCCATCCCTCTTTGAGTCAATCTAGAAAGCTGTCTGAGTGTCACACTAATCATTTTGGCTACACTCCTTACCCTAAACTCATCTTTCTCCTCAATGACTTGGGTATTTCTAGAGTCAATAATTTGTGGTGTCACATTTTTAATTTTAGGTGTCACATTCCTGCATTTTCTACATGAGGACTAATTTCAGAAAAAGCACCTGTGAATATCTATTGATTGTTCATTGTACTTTGTAGAAAAGTGCAACAATATTTATCAAACTCAAATAAGAGAAGCTCCTGGCCTGTGAAACATGTGCCAGAAGGTTCCTTTAAGTGACTTCATTCATTCACTCACTCTGCAAATATATACTGAACCCATACTATGTCACTATATGCCAGTTCTGAAAATGTCTGCATAATTCATTTGTTCTATCAGTCACTGCAACATATATTCATTGAGTGCCTGCCATGCACAAGGTGGGCTACAAATAATGGGGAATGAGTGAAGAGCCTGTCTTCGTGGAGCTTACAGTCTTGTTAGGATGAAAGATTGTCAGTAAGCAAATTAATTAGGAAATTATAAGTGGTGATAAAAATTATGAAGAGGCCGGGCACAGTGGCTCACGCCTGTAATCCCAGCACTTTGGGAGGCTGAGGCGGGCAGATCACAAGGTCCGGAGATTGAGACCACGCTGGCTAACATGGTGAAACGCTGTCTCTATCAAAAATACGAAAAATTAGCCGGGCGTGGTGGCGGGCGCCTGTAGTCCCAGCTACTTCAGAGGCTAAGGCAGGAGAATGGAGTGAACCTGGGAGGTGGAGCTTGCAGTGAGCTGAGATGGCGCTACTGCACTCCAGCCTGGGTGACAGAGCGAGACTCCATCTCAAACCAAGACAAAACCAAAACAACAACAACAAAGAAAACTATGAAGAAATTAGAGTGCTGAGATAGACGGTAACAGTATCAATGAACAAAACTGACTAAGATATCTGGGGATACCTATCAATATAGCAATTAAAAGTCTGTTGTTCAGAGTCAAAGAAATAACTTTTGTAGGCATTACAAAATACCCACCTCCCTGGGCTGCAAATGGAGTGAGCTCTAGGCCCTGGGTTGTCCTTATACTTGAACACTTAGTAGAAAGCACAGGAACCACATCTCCAAAGGTTATCAGTTGGATCTTTTTTTTCACGCTTCTAAGGATCATTTTTGCAATATCGTTATATTGATTTTACCACATTTGTCAATCTATTCAAGTAAGTTATACAGATAATGATTTATAGGACAAAAACACAATGGAAGGAAAAAAATTATTTGGTTAAAAAAAACAAAAAACAGAGTCAGGGATTGGAGAATTATGTAAATTAATGTCAGTTAGAATGCTGTAGCCAGTAAGAGTCTCATAGACAAAATAGGGTTTTGCGGGGAAGAAGGGGAGAGTGGCATTTAGGTAAGCCAATAGAAACAGAGCATGCACTGCAGATAGGGAGAAGAGTATACACAAAGGCACAAGAGCGATCTGTCTCAGCACTATTTCTATATGTACATGTATTTGTTCATCCCCCATTATTGTTTCAGTCATTGCTATTTCCCATACCTTAACTCATTTAGTCCTTAAAGCAATCAATAGGTAACAATCCATTATACAGAAACTTGCCTTAGGTTGGGTTGCTGAGGAACAGAGGCTAAAGCAGAAATTCAAGTGCATGTGATTTATCTGGGCAAGAAGGGACCAGACTAGGGTAAGGAGAGGGAAAGAGTTAAGCCAAAAAATTTTCAGAGGCACCTGTTTTCTTCCTCCTAGAAGGGTTGTACAACACTTGTTTGGCCTGACAGTGCGTGCCTCCTGATACTGTGTGCTCTAGGCACTTCGCTGTCTTCACCTCACCTAGTCTGGGTCCTGGACTTAATTTAGAACAAACCTGTAATGAAAATTGAAGCCAGATAGAGAAGGTGAAAAAGCCAATCAAGAATCCCAGGCAAAGTCTAGCCGTGGTCTAACCCATGGCAACAGAGGCATTCTGGAGCATAAATTGCATGACAGAATGGTGCAAAGGGGCTGGGCTTTTGCGTCACCCATATCAGCAAGCCATTGACTGCCCCTGAGGAGAGCACAGCTATATGCTGTTAGCTGCAGCACTCACAGCAGCTGGGGGCTGGGTGCACTGATGGTTAAAGAGGCTCCAGATGGGGCACTAAGTGTGTGTGTGTCACATCATTGGGAAAAAGAAGAATCTAGTACAGATGCCTCTCGACTTACAGTGGGGTTATGTTTTGATACCCCCCCATAAGTTGACAGTATCATAAGTCAAAAATGCATTTAATACGCCTAACCTACCAAACATCACAGCCTATCCTAATCCACCTTAAGTGTGCTCAGAACACTTACATTAGCACACATTTGGGCAAAATCATCTAACACAAAGCCTATTTTATAGGAAAGTGCTGAATATCTCATTTAGTTTATTGACTACTGTACTGCAAGGAAAAAAAAGAACAGTTGTATGGGTACTTGAAGCACAGCTTCTACTGAATGCATATCACTTTCACACCATTGTGAAGTCAAAAAATCATGAATCACACCATCATAAGTTGGGGTCCATCCATACTTATAGAGGCAGCAAGTGTTTGGTTCCTGGGTCTCTGGGGAAGCCTTGATTTGTAGCATTTGCTAATTTTTCTAGGGGGAATACTCCCACCATGGCTGATTTCTGGCTGTCAAGATGATCAATGGACCGAGAGTTAAGAAGAGATGCCCATAAGTTTTGGGTGATTCCAGCACACCACTCCATGGAAGTTAAGCAACTTAGCCAGAGACTCACAGAGGAACCAGAATTTGATCTCAGGCAGTCTTACCCCACACATTTAGGCATATCCACAGTAGCATATACAGCATGAATCTGCAAACTTTTTTTGTAAATGGCCAGAGAGTAAATATTTTCTGCTTTGCGTTCTCTGTTACAACTACACAATTCTGCTCTTCAGTGCAAAAGCAGCCATAGACGGTACATAAAAGAAGAGCACGACTGTGTTCCAACTGAACTCTATTTACAAAAACAGGCAGTGGGTCAGATTTAGTCCATGGATTGTATTTTGCCAACATCTGTTATAGATGTGATTTAATTATTTTTATAATAAATAACATCTGCTATTTGCTTATTGAACTGAGCCAGCACTAAAGTGAGGCAAGAGAGTTGCCCAGGACATAAAATTTAAAGAGACACTACCATGACCCTGAAAGTGCCCAACAACTTAAGTTTTGTGCCATGGGTGTCTCTACTGCTTTACTCTGGGCCTGGTCCTGTTACGGAGTCATCTGAACCAGATTTGCAGGGGTATTGATCAGGATTTAGTTTCTTAAAATCAAACGACTTGGGTAGAAAGGGATTTAACACACAGAAATAAGAGCTTTCAAAACTGTAGGAAGGGCCAAAGAAGCAGGTAAATCGAGGTAACCACAATGAAAAATTGGCAGGCTAGGGGAGTCTCCACATCTGCTTTCTCAAGAATGTGAGGAATCTGAAGGCTGCCCATAGAACAGCTAATTTCAAAGACACAGTGATATAAGCATGATCTGGAATCAAGGCCGCCACATTGCCACTCCACACCCAGGGACTTAGTGAACCACACTTAGAACATTACCTTTCAAACAGCACCTGCATGCACCTATGTGAACCTAATTTTTTTTCAGAACCCTAGCTGCAAGAGAGTCTGAGAATTACAGATTTTAGCTATCTAACTGGTGACATTGGAAGAAAAACAAAATGTGTGCTAAGTGACAATTTAGCACATCTACCATAATGGGCATCCTAAGAGTAACTGTCCAACGGGCATGAGAATCTCCTGTGTCAAGTTCAGTTCCAACCAGAAGTTCCTGCTAATAAAGGGAACACCACTCCTCCCCACCCCCACCTTCTAAATCTTTCCCCCACACACATATGATGGGATAGGTGATAGAAATGAGAAGTTTATCATTGAGGGCTAGAGGATAAGTGTGTGAAATGCACGGAAGTATTGTAGCAGGGATAAACTGGGTCAAGGAATGCCAAGAGTGGTAGCAGCCAGTAGGAGAAGAAGGAATGAAATCAGGAGCCCTATAGGACAGTAGAAGACTGGCAGTTGCTAAGGAGTGAATGCAAAGGGAAAGCTGAGAATGTCTTCCACGGGTCATTTGTCTCTAGGGAACCAATGTCTTGTGACCAGCATATCTATTACTAATGGAGGAAAAATGTGGCATCATTCCCTGAGGTCGGAGATGTGTGCAATTAACTAATACTAAGCCTGTTACGAATACACAGTGCTCTACAGACTGTAATTCATAATCATTTCAAGGGAAAACAAAATTTATGAGTCAATAGAAATTGAGTTATTTCCTTTTAAAAATGTTTTATATTCTGATAAACATATATGTTACATATATATAATTATGAATTATCATAATGAAACAGACACTCAAAAATCTATCACCTAACTTAGTAACTATTAATATACAGCTGAAACTGCCTGTGTATGTTCCCCTGATACCTCTGACTCTTTCCTCCTCTTTATTCCTAAGGAAACATTATCCCAAAGTTTATGATTTTTATTTCTTTGCTTCAAAAAAATGTAGTGTTATCACATATGTATGCAATCTAAAATAATTTCAAATTTGCACATCTCAATTTATTTTTATAATAGAAATTAATAGTCTTGTTAACAAATATCTTTCAAACCTATTTGTTGGAATTAGAAAATGAATAGAAATCTTGGGCACTTCCAAGAAGAATAGAAAAAAGAAAAGCAGATATCTTCCATGAAAGCTTAATTCACCTTATAATTTGAGCAAGTTTTCATTTAAAAAAATAGTTTAATCATAAAATCCTCTTAGACGTGCTAGCCTACTAAAACAGTGGCTAATTTTAACTGTTTTTCACAATGGCGAGCCAGTTGCAGAGTTAATGAAATTAAGCTTCCTTCATTTCTCTCAAATTCCCCCCACAAAGAAGAGCTGTAATGTACAAAATGCAGCATAAATACATGGCTGATTTTCAGGACTCGAGCCACCACTGATTTGTCACACTGCCTCTTAACAACATATTTGTATTTTGTAAAACGTATAATTTTTTTCAGCCCCTGAACAAATATATTTACATAACTGTGTCTAACGAGAAATTACATTTAACTTCTCAGAAATGACAATAACTAAAACCTGAACTGCCAATTCCACTTCATTAGTGTGGTAGAAACGCATTCCAAATGTTAATAAAAATTCCAACATGCTGATAAATTAGAGCTTCTAAGGAGCATGTGACACCTTGGTTAATATATTCAACCTCAATTATATTTCTCTTCAGCACCCTGTTATCTGGAACCTTTGCTGGCAATCAGAGGTGCTGTTTTTCAGCGGCCAATTTTCTAGATAATGTAGCTTATCAACACTGTGGGTAAACTTGCCAATGGAATCAGGCTGCACTGAACCACACACACGCTAATTGCATCCCTTTTTTATGCATATTTACAGACTGTCACTTCAAAGAAATCAGTGGCCCATTGAGGCACCCAGTTAGCTGGAAGAATTGCCTCTTGCAAATGAAAATTAGCAAACAAGCTAGTGATAAATATGAAATGAACAAAGTGTAAAAATACTGTTTTGTTCCAAAACTTCCTTGTCATCCCAATTTATGCTCCCAAATAGAAGGAGTTTTGAACATAGGATTTACCTTTTGTTTCAAATAAAGACAGAAAGAATTCTTCCTTAAACCCACTAACTAGGTAAAAGCCTATTAGCTTTTCCTTCTTCTCCCACGCCACCCCCACCCTAAATTTCTATTCACATAAACAGGTTATTAAATCCCGTATTAGATTTGCTTTGGAGTTTGAATAGACAAATGACATGTTAACACTTCAGAAACAATTAACCCTGGGAACTTAATTAAGTTCTTCTGACTTTAAGGAAGCACATTTCAAAATAATGTTTCTAAACTCTCCGAATTTGCTCAAGAATAGCAATGCTTTCCTTCTCTTAAGTATTCATAAGTTCTACTTAACAGCAGAAAGCTTTGCCTGGCTATATATGGATAAGGTTATGGTGTTATGAGCCTACTGTAATAGGACTACCTCAGAGTGAATATTTAAAAAAAAAAAAAAAAAAAGGGTACCGAAAAATAACAATTATAGAAAACATTTTCCAAAAGCCCAAAACTCTAGGCATGTATGAAAGAGAAGATGATTTTATAGCTACATCCAAGAGCTCGACATAACCCACTATACTGAGCTGTGAGCTATGTGTTTGTCTGAAATCCTTTTCCTTGCTTTTCAGAATAACATTTGGAAATCTTTTATCACTACAACAATGTTTTAATGCTCTAGTAGGTTTTGAAAGGCATGTCATTTTAATATAAGCAGGTCATTTTAATATAATAGAAAATAAACCACAAACCAATTAAACTATAATTTCTTTTAAAGGTCTTGTGCCAAGCTGAACAATTTAGAGTGGCAAAACTCAACAAATAAATGGCACTTAAAGTCTTAGCTTACAGTTAAGGTCCAGTGAAACTTTATTTGGTTTGGAGTACGAAGCATCAGTCCTGCTATGTGTCACAATTTTCAACAGACTCCTAAATTCCCCATCACGAACATTAGATATACAATGTCATTTGAGAGATTTTGTTTTATTTTGTTTTGTTTTAACAGAGCATGAGTAACAACATAAATATTGATATAAAGACTGGGAAAACATTGCTATTTTAAGAAACAGACTACACCTACATGCCGACTGCTCAGTTGTTGTATGAGAAAAGCAGGATTCTTTAGTAAATTAGTGCTCATCTGTGTACACTAATTTAGATAATTGTTTTACATCACTTTCCAAATTGCAACGTAATTCCATGTTTACATGTTTGCTTCCTTGCCCAGACTGGAAACTCCTTGAAGACAGGAATCAAATTTTCTGGAAAGGTGAATAGGGCATAGATCTCAAGAACTCACTGAGGAGTTCCTGGTGTGGAGAGGTGAAAAGATGCTCAAACAGCTATCATGTACCAGGAGAGGAAAAAAGAGCTATGGGGTACAAAGAAGGGACCAGTTTATTACACCCAGGGGTACTGGGAGATGAATCACACCATAGATGACACTGGAACTAGACCTTAAAATATAAGTAAGATTTCACCCCGACAGGGAAAGGCATTTCAGGCTGATCAGACCACACAAGCAAAACAGAAGGCATGAGAATAAAAAGACCATTCCTGGAAGACAGATGTTCAATGATGCTAAAGCCTAGGCTGGGATTGGAGGTGGGGGACATGCACACTATGTACAAACAGAGAGGAGGCTATCTAAATTCTACATGTGATTATGTCACCTTTACCTTTTATACACGGGGACTTAGTGTGAGCACTTCCAGAATCTAAAAGCGTTCATGAAGACTGATTTTTAAATGTCCTGATTAAGGACAAATTTATAACAATTTTAATTTTTGAATTAGTGCTATCAAATGATATAAATTTGTGATTTACCACTATCAAATTATATAAATACATATTCACACTTACATAGGGTTTGTCTATAATACAGTACAACTGATTTCAAAAGACACACACAAAAATCTATCACATTACTCTATATGGGTGCATTGAGAAATATGTCTCAATCGCTCTTCAATCAAAGTAAATATTAATAAATTTCCCTGTCTCCTGAAGGGGCTCATTGAAATTTGGCTCAAGCTTTAATCCTAAAAATGTTCAGAGGAAAAGACAACGCAATTGTAAACAATGTGGCTTTAGTATGTTATCTAAAGATTTATTTATTGAAAATGGTTTTTATATTTAACATTCAAAAACAACAGCTTTTGTGAACAGGCAAAACAAAACGTAAGAATTACGTAATACCAAAGCTAGTCACTGTTTTTGGAGAAAATTATTTCAATTGATGAATATCATCATTCACTATTTTTTAGCTGTTGTATAATACAGACATTGTTTCTACAAAATAAAAAGAAAAATAATAATAGTAATAGGAATAATAATAATATGGTAGTAGCTAATGATTTTAGCATGATCACTACCTGCCAGGAAAGAAGCCAGAGACTTTACTAACAAGGTCACATCTAAAATTCCTATAAATTTCTAAAAGTACATATTTCTAGCCCTATTTTTAATAAAAAGAAGACATATACAATATCTTTTGACTAAGAATGTAGGCTAGTTGATGGCAGAGCCAGGATTCCAATTTCTGGGTCACAACCTTCCAAGCCTATGGCTGCAACCACTTATAATATGCTGCTCTTTCTAAATAATGTTAGACTGTTTCTCTTTTTAAAAATGAGTTTGGCTGAATTCTGTTTGGAAAATAAAGATCAAGAGGGAAAGAGAGGAACAAAGAGAGAGGTAAAGGGGAAAGAGAGAAAGAAAGGGAAGAGGAGGAAAAGAGAGGGTGAAGAGGAAAAGAGATGGAAGCAGAAAAGCGGGGGGAAAATCAACTAAACCAATAACCTTCATTTTCTGGGGGCTCCTGTAACACTCTCTACTTCTCATTCTTCACACTTCATACTCTTTTCCCTGGTCTAGCTCTGCGATAGACTGTAAGCTCCATGGGGGCAGGAACTATGTCTGTCTTGATCACAGCTGTACTTCTCTGGGGCCAGTAGAGAACCAGCACATTGTGGGCATTCCATAAATAAAATACAGCAATATATTTTCTTTTTCTCCATGGCTTGAATATTTCACTTTTCATGTTGTCCTGTTCTATACATGGGCTCAAAAGAAAAGTGCCAACACCTAAGACTGTAAGGATAGAATAGTTTTGTTACACTGTACCTGCACATTTGCAATCACAAATTATTTATGTCTATGTAGCACTGTTTTGCTGTTGCCATTAGTATGGGCCTCCTAAGTAAGGACACTGGAGTTCCATGGTTCTGTCCTTGTTATTCACCCATCTCTGACTGGATGCTAGGCAAACCTGAAACAAAGAGTAGGGATCTTCTGCCTTCTTTTAACTTTGTAATATGTAATTCTCTGTGAGACAATTTGAGGATAATGCTAAAATCAGAAATTTCACCAGTCTCAACATTCCACAGAGGTCACAGCTCACTTTAATCTTTTCTTTTAACCAAAACATTTATAATAAGCCCAATTAAGAATGGTTTTCAATAGGACTATTGCCCCACTTCATACTGTTAATCAAGAAATGATAAGTTTCAATCTGTAAACATTTGCTCCACGTTCAGATTTGTAAAACTGCATATTTATTTCATAAATAAATTTACCTAAGCAGTTTAAATGTGTATCATGTATTTGGCCCTTCAATGCTAACTTTGTCATTTGTTTTGCTTGAGCTTCATCAAACACCTGTTTTGCACTGACACCCTTATAAAAAATTTTTTCTGTTTTTTTTTTCTTCCTTTGCTGTTCTATTCCTCCCCCCCTTTTCTCTTCTCTCCCAAGTCCTTTGCTTTGGGGGCTAAAACAACAATTTTTACCTTTATTCTAAAATCCCCCCTTCTCTCCGTGGTCAGGAGGAGATTTTTTTTTTTCTTTGTGTTAAAATTATTCACAATCCACAGAATGAAGGGTGAGCACAAAATAAACTCCAGCTCACAGGACGGGGGAAAAAAAGTGTTGTTTGAAGAGCAGGGCTTTGGAAAGTTCGCTGAGCTCAGGACAAAATAAACAGAACTGGAACTAACTTGAGAGCAAGAATATTCTGAGCGAGAAGCCAAGCGGGTAGCTAGAGCAAAACAGAACGTCCTGAACATCCATTCTGTTTTCATTTCAGGAATTAAGAACACCTTAGACTTCACTAATTGTTTTGATCTGAGTAGTCCATTTGGAGTTTTAGTAAACCCAGAAAAAACCTGGAACAACTTTGATGAAACGTAAAAATGCAAATAGTTTACTTAATGTTTAAAAGAAAAAACGAGGAGTGGGTGGGAGGAAGGAAGGAAGAGAGAGAGGAGAAAGAAAGAGGAGAGAGTACCTTTGAAAGTTTTTAAAAATCGGTAAAATGTAATTTGTTCTGAATATTTTTGACACGAGTCACCCTATAATTGCCATTTCTGCAAGGTGTCTCAATTACGAGAGTACAACGTGGCGGTCTAAATGCCTATACATTTGTCTGAAGAAGGAAAAAAAAGCCACAACATTGTCTATTCAGTGTCAAAAAGCCTTTTCTTTAACTACAGAGGGCTTGGACAGAACTCAGGAAATACTTCAGCTGGAAAAGAAATGTTAAAAGCTACCCTTCAAGCTATTGGAAAACCTATTATCAAATGTTAAAACCTTTTAAAAAAAAATCCATGAGTGTCCCCAGCATGATGACATATCTTTGTTTAGCAAAGGTTGATCATCATTGATAACCAAAGACAAAATAACAATGGATGCAATCTAACTGCTAATTAGAAATCACGAGGCTTAAATTAAGAAACTCAGGGAGAACAGGTATCTGATTACGTATGTTCTCTCAATGCCGGCACCACATTTACTTACAGAAAATGCAATAGATGTTTCTCTTTATCACATCTCTAAGTCATAATGTCAGCACTTTAGATTCTGCTAGCTGTCACTGTGTATAAGAACCTAAAAAGAAAAAAAATAAAAACCCAGTATAACTTTCCTTCAGAAGAAAACACTGTGTGGAAAAATATACATAGTGTATATGCATATGCAGACAACCTTTCACTATTTCTCTCGGTTCATAGAACATAATGAGAATTAATTAGCACATTCCTAAATCATTAGCCCCAATTTCCTCTCTAATGTGTGCATCTACGCATAACTGAAGATTTTGTAAAGAAAGGAGACAGAAACCAGAAAGCTGGGGTCAGAGGCAGATGCACAGATGCACGTATAAATGGATGCACTGTGATTGTACCTCTTTGTGATGCATAATTACAAATGATTTTAATTCAACCCCTTCACTATGAGCTATCCCTTTTTTTCCCTGTTCTAAATACGATACCTACAAGATCCCAAATTCATTTCTTACAGATTTTAAAGATTTAAAAATTTATCCAAAATGCCACATGTCAGTCAAAAAAGAAAGTGATTGGCTTTTAAAATTATAATTTAAAGCACATTGACTAGGGTATGTTTTCATTAAAATTTAACCCCATTTTAAGCTCAGACGTCTAGGGCTTTTGGGAACATACTGAAAATTTGGGTTTTTACCTCCACATCCTTCTTCGAAACAAGAGCTACAAAATAAAAAGCTCTGAATGGCAATAGACAGTTTCCCATGTTAATATAAGACGATGTCTTTCAATATACACCTCAATACAGTATTGCTCATACTCATTTGAGATACATAGAAATACACAGAAAAATCAAGAGTCTATCACTGCCACTGTAAATGTTTAAAAATTAAATCTAACAAGTAAGCTTTAAGTAATAAATATATGGAAACCTTATTTTTCTTAATGGAATCAATTTATATACCCTAAGGGGACTTTTTTTTTTTTTAGCAACCTTTTTCTACTATGAATAATCATTCTTACATCATGGTAATATTCCATTAAAACATAAATTATTTTAGAAGAGTAAGATATTTGGCAAAGCAGCCCCTAAACATAACAATACCTTAAAACAAAATGATAGATTGTTCAAAACAGTTTATTTTTTCTTCATGCCAGCTTAAAACAAATTACTTTTTGGTGACTACACAAATCTATACATGTGATAAAATGGAAAAGAACTATACAAAACAATAGAGTGCATCTAAAAACTAATGAAATCCCCATATGATCTGTAGTCTAGTGAATAGTATTTTGTCAAAGTCAATTTCCCACTTTTGATATGTACTATGGTTATATAAAACATTAACATTGGAGGAAGCTGGGTGAAGGGCATACTATAACTCTTATTACAACCTCTTATGAGCCTACAATTACTTCAAAATAAAATATTTTTTTAAAGAATTACTTCTGTATGATTTTTATAAGTCTGAATTCCCAGACATTGTGTTGGATTTTCGCACTCCAAGGAATGGAATAGATTCTCACTAAAATTCAGATCTATAACTTATAGAGATTTCTGAAGGGTTCAAAAATACATCCTTCAATTGACTCAGATCAGAAGGAAGTCTGATATAAGCATTATCTTCAAAGTCCTTATCAAGACCATATTTCTAATCTTCTTACAATTTATCTGCCCTAATCTCTGTACCTTCCCACAGCTCCAGGCAGAAATGTCTCCATATCTCACAGCAGTAAAGTTTAGTTGTCAAGAGCCTATATTCAAACTGCTGCTCTGAAATTACCTACATGACCTTGGTCAAGTTGCTCCCTCTCAGAGCTCACTTTGCTCATCTGTGAAATGGGGATAATTATAGTATCCCCTGCATAGGGTCATCATGAGGACTGAGTGAGCTCATGAGTGTAAAGCCCTAAACACAATGTCAGGCATCTGGCAAGCACTATGTGAGTATCCAGAACCACACACGGCTTCTGGTAAATGCTTGTCTCTCCTCTTGTTAACTGTGTGATCTAACCTCTCTACAAGCTTCAGTTCCCTTGTCTGTAAAAGAGAATAATTGATGCAGTGTCTCTACTTGGTAAGTGTCCAGCACTGGACTGTTTCATGAGTGTTGCTCTTTTCACATTACAAATATTTGTTACAGCCCTCTGTTTTGCTGCACTATGAGATCATAAAAGGTAGAAGTCAGGTATTATTCCATCTTTCTGTCTCTTGGCCAGTGCAGGCACAAAGTAGTTGCTCCATAAGCATTTGTGAA
The DNA here is from genome assembly GCF_043159975.1 of Macaca nemestrina. Lineage (NCBI taxonomy): Eukaryota > Metazoa > Chordata > Mammalia > Primates > Cercopithecidae > Macaca > Macaca nemestrina. Next base: position 133,603,474 of record NC_092126.1, on the reverse strand, counting down.
ATTGTCATTTTTAAAAAGCTACTGATTGAAAAGTGAAATATTAAAATAAGCCATTTGAACCACATCACAAAGGATCATAGGAATGAAAATGACATTACACTTTTGACACTTTTGTTGACCCAAATTTTTCTTTTTAGATGATGGTACTTTTAGGTTTTCAGATACTGAATTTGTAAAAGTAACCCTCCAGGGAAGTGAGCTCTGGGTTCCTAATCACAGTAGGCATCCCCCCAAAATCTTGAAAACCTAAGGACTAGAGCAACTAAGTAGGTGCAAGTTATGCCCACGAGAGATACCACAAATCAATGGGATGCCTCACCTGTCTTAATTAACATATTCCAACGTGCTTTGGGTTAAATAAATACTCTTGAACATTTAACAAATGCTCACAGTAATAACTTCTACTGCTACAGTTCTCTATCACACCATTTATTCCCATGTTCCTTCTTCAGCATTATAAAGGGACCTCTCCATAATCCTGAAGTCATTTAGAAGACTGGGATATTGTATTCAGGACATAGTTGGTTTTCTGTCAGAAGTACTTACTGACTGTGACTTGAGAAATCCTCATACAGATAAATCTAACACCACAATAATTCAATATTTTTTCTCCAAAACAAAACCATTAGCATTTTATTAGAAGAAATATTTCATCCCTCTCTCTCTATCTCTCTCTTTAAACATGCCACAGATGTAGCACTCCGTGTGGGTTGTTAGAAAGTCAAAGAATATAATTTCTTGATTAATTGCCATACACAGGATCCAAGTTATGTACAATTTTGGTAGTTAACCCCACCACCTCCCATAAGCGGTTACTGTTAAATCTTCCAAATAAGCACATTTATGATAAATCACTTGGAGCTGTTTAAGTGGATCAGGTCTTAAGTTATTCCTTGGGATAGATCATGTCATTTTCAATGTGCATGAACTACAGGAGAGAAATTCCACTGTAAACCTCTGCCGGGGTATCTTGGTTTCCCTTGCAGGCTTCAGGGAGTCTCAGTCAATATTTCTTATCTTATTTTTAAATATCTTGTGGTCTCAGAAATGGTTGGTGATTCAGAAATTACATCAGGAGTCTAAAGATAGACTACGGGCTTATGACTTCAATAAATGCAGCGGTTCTATAACAGGAAAAGAAAATGCCTGTTGGTTTTAAGACTATTAGGAATCAAAAGAGTTATTCTTAGTTTGGCCATTTAGAGTCTATCTCTCCAAAAGCAAGTTACCTTCTCTTCTCAACCATCCATCTACTTAACTGGGTGCATGAATATAAATCACAAGGCCTCCTAGATATTTATATAGTGCTGAATTCAGAGATATGGATACCTTTTTATAGACTCTACCCCCACCACCACAAATTGTTTTGTGCAACAGTTTCCATGTTGGTTATTTTTTAAATGGAGTAACTGATTTGACTTGGAAATGACAGTAGCACAAGCAGGGGAAAAAAAACAGGTCTCCCAGGTACATGGTAGATGCTCCTTTATGTCACCCTACCTCAATGAGTTATTCACCCCACATTTCTATAAGGCAACCTCTGGCATGAAAATTCTTTGCAGGTGACCTTGGAGGAGTTATGCTCCTCCTGTTCCAGTACAGGCACAGCTGTAGCTCATCTTATTTCAAACAGGATTAGTCCACCAATGCATAAATGACAAGAAACTACCTCCTCTTGCCTTCATGACCAATTCAGACTCTCAGACATCTTCCCCGTTTCCCTGAAAGTTTATCTTCTTTTACACTGGAAATGTGTTTCCATAAAAGTGAATGTATTCGGGTTTTATCCAGACAACCCTCCCTTCTTTAGTTCCAAGTGGGGGCGAGGTGGAGGGGATACAAGAATTCTGGTACAAATGACAGTCAATGAATCATTGAATTTCTATTAAGAAAAAAACCAATACCTATTGTTACCCTTTTTTTGAATCTCACACCCATCTAATTATGGGTTAATATATTTTCACTTAAAATTTTAAAATTAAATTTTTTGAATACACCTTTAGATTCATATTACTTAAATGTCCCATAGTAAACATGAACCACTTTTGCAGTTCAAAGTATTCTTTTAAAATAAATCCGATACAATTCTATGTATCTTTTTCTTTTTTTAAAATAGAAAATACCGTAAGGAAATCTCTCTGATACCTGTGCCAAGTTTTGTTTGCCTTGGGTTTTTTGTTTGTTTATTTGTTTGTTCAGTTCTGGTTTTGCTTTTTAAGTTTCCCTGACCCTTCTAGATGGTCTTATTATTAGATTAGAATTCATTCAATAATTGACTACTAAAAAGTGTTTTCCTGAATATATAGACTGAGAATGAAGGGGGAAAAACATGAAGAAAAATGTCCTCTAAGTTTTCCTACACATATCCTATAATTTTCCAGTTGGCTTAGCCACTGAACATATTTAAATAACCAACCAACATATTTATTTAACATTCGGCAGATGGACATGATAGGAACATCATGATTTTCAGATGTACTTTTATAACTGCAAGGTTTTCTTCGTGCCAGGATCACAACAGGTTCTTAAGGTAAAGCCGCCCCTACCTGCTGTTTCTTCAATGTTGGAGCAACTCTCAACCTAAACATGTCCACTCAGATTAATTTAAATCCCTGACATTAAAGTGGAAATCAAATCATTCTCTTCAATCTATTTTTTACCAGCAGCATAAAAGAGACTATTTTACATGTTAATAGTAATCTGATGTGGTTGTATAAATCTGATATAAATATGATACTCTGTTTGGAAATGATGCTAATTTAGTTTAAAATGGAGATTACATTTCAACTTGTAAAAGAGCAGGATGGAATATTAGCATTCATGGCTGTTATATAATTTCCCTTTACACTACACAAGTGTTACTCAAAATCTTTTCTGAGCCTCTTTGTCCAAAGATTTCCCATTCTTCCTATAAGAAAAAGGACTTCTCTATTTAACTATAAGTTAAACAGGTGGTACAGACCCTTGAAAAAAGATTAACAACAACATTATAAATGCATTTTTGAAGAAACATTTAAAGTTACAATGTAATAAACTGAACAGAATGTCATAAGAATGTCAAACTGGGCACTGTAAAAATAAATGTTATTCCCAAGGAAAATAAAAAGTCTGCATATTTATGTAACATTCAGCAGATGGACGTGATATTAATATAGGGTTTTCAGTTGTACTTTTATAGCTACTAGATTTTCTTGCCTAACTTGGCAACCCGAGGCACCATTTGAGTTTTGGATTTGGACAATACTGCAACAGATGTCCAGACCAATAAAATAAATTCCTTAAGGGCTATGCTTAATTTGTGTAATTGATCAATTTTGGTTACATAGGCCTCAGCTCACCAGCATGTAACTGCCTTCCACAAAAGCTTTGCAGTTGGGATTTCGTTCCATATGTTACAAGAGTTTATGGACTCTCTTTGATAACGCTGCAGATAGAAATGGGCCTGCGGTGACACCTGTTGGCAACCAGCGGCGAAAAATAACAGGGGATGGAGTGGGCGGTTCTGGGGCAGGGTTTCTGCACCTTGGTGCCATTAACATGTGGGGCCAATTCTTTATTGTCTGTGTTGTGGGGGTGGCTGTGCTGTGCACTGTAGGAGGTTTAGCAGGATCCCTGGCTTCTACCCACGAGATGCAAATAGCATCCTCCCCCAGATGTGACAACCAAAAATGTCTCTAGACGGTACCATATGTCCCACAGAGGACAACAGCCCCCCAGGGAGAACTCTTGCAGTAGAGTGGATGCTTCTGAAAGAGCCACACATTGGAATGGCTTAAGATTTCTCACATTTTTTTCTAAAAAAAGAAACAAAACACAAAGCACTTTTCTTTCTTTCTTGCCTTGAAGTCTCTCAATCTAATAATAGTTTTACGGACAACTCATGAAAACTTTGGTCCAACAGACTGTATCTGTAATAGGTGTGCTAGAGCCCCATCCTCGTCACTGCACGCAGGCGGATGGTAATTAAGACATGGATTTCGAAGCCAAACTCTAAATGTTCATCACTCACCTATTAAACTTGCCAGAGTTGCTATGTTAATTATCTCCCCGTATCCTTGATTTAGCATAATACGGCCTGCAGCCTGTGACAGAAATTAAAGGAAAGACCAGTGACCTCTTTTGTGATTGTGCTAATAACTACATGATAATAAATTAGTTTTCAATTTTCAGAAGACTTTACATGGCAAAAAAAAAAAAAAATGGAACAAGTGCATGATACACAAACTTGATAAAAGATGGCTGATCAGCACCAACTTTGAGTCTTCTTCTTTAAATTAGTTTCCAACCAATGTAAACAGCACATCTGAAATCAAACTGCAGTATTATTTTTCTGGCTCAGTACATTACACTGCATTAAAGATAATAATAATGAGAAGATTATGTCAGTCTGCATTTTACGTTAGATGTTGTAGCAATAAAATCCTATTTATATAACTTTTTCAGGGGTAGATAAAACTTTGACATACACACTGTACACACGCCATGCATACACACACCACACACAAAAGATTTTTCCAGTAAGACATATTGACTTGAAGAATTCCGACTAATATCAGAAAAAAAAATATGTGAAGTAAAATGACTCATCCAATAGCAAAGACGCGCCATGACTTCTTGGCATGTTTTGTGCCTTCCTTACATCTGCTCCTGCCTCTAACAGCTTTCTTCCCTTGGCTGGCAAAACCCAAATAAGAATGTACAGGAAGCATGGCCCCACTCTGATGTACAATAATATTTAGCTAATTAGAAGAGTCCTCCAGCTCATTATGCTAGGCAGTAGGAAGGAAGAAACTACATGAAAGCATGACACTTGCTAAGCCCTAGGATGGTGTCAAAGCTGAACTGGCATCACTTTCTCTCATTTCTTTATAGACTTGGTCGGATTGCAATTTCATTCCTTGAAAATCAGTTTTGACTTTGAGAGAGAAGGATCCCTTGAACACTGCACCATCTTCTGGCCAAACGCTTAACTACAAGTGCTTAATTAAAGTGTAAAGTCCCAGATTTCTGAGAATAACTGCCAAATTAGTACGTACTTGGTATATTTCATTATTCCTATTTTAAGACAGCACAATAGACAGAAACACAGGGCATTTTCCTTCTGATTAAATGACAAGGCACTGGAACTCTGTTTTAATACAGCTCTGTGCTTCATTCACGGTCTCAAATAATTTTTTATCCCACAGGTATTTGTGGAAAGCCATGTATAGATTTGGCACTTAGAATTGGACGCACAGAAGGGTAAGACACGGTTCCAGCCCTCTGAGAGCTTACAACCTAGTCATATAATTATGAAATGTAAAGTGGATGTATTCTGAATAGCCCGGACAAGAAGTGAAATAGGAATTAGAAGGTGAGATCTGAGGACTGACCTTGTAGGAAAAGATTTATTGTAGACAGTGGGCCTTAAATTATGATGAAGAATGATGATGCTGATGCTAATGATGCTTAAGATATGCCAGGCACTGTGCTAAGCCCTTTACAAATATTGCCTTAATTAAACAGCTGAATTTTGCTGATGGGTAATCCAGCAAGGGAGTGTAAAAGGTTAAGACGCAAGCTCCAGTTACCTGGACTCCATAACTCATGCTCTGAACCACCCTGCTGTACTGTCTCCTGTGATAAGGATTTGATTCACAGAAAGGGGTTTCTGGGGAAAGAAATAAAGTCAGCAAAGATGGAGACAGGGATATGCAGTGGCAGCTCTAGAATTTCTCTGTAGGAGGGACTTGAGATGGAAATCTGTTTGCGGAGAAGGGCTGCTCAAAGATGTAATACTTTGCAGCTATGTTTGCAGAGGAGGCACACAGATCCTACCTAAAGGAAGAGAAGCTGATGGGGATCTCAAGAAAGACTAGCCTCCCAGGACACCTAGGGCTGCTGCCACTGGGAATATGTGCTGCATCTTCAAGCAAGAGCAAGGAAACCAATGGGGGTGGAGAGCTAAGTGGTTCAGAAGGCATCACAGGAAGTGGGATTTGAAAAGCAGGCTGGAAAAAGACCAAAATATTCACAAAGTTGCAGGTGGGTCTAAAGATATATTTGGTGTAGAATAATGAACCTATTCAAATATTATACAAAAGTTAATCTGTTCTCAATATGCAGGATTGAGGGAAAAGGTACAAAGCAGTGAGATAAAAGGCTCTAGCATTAATCACGATATTCGTCAAGAGAAAGAAAGAGACCAATATGAGAAGCATTGCAAAGAAAGTCAATGGGGGGTTGGTGACAGAAGGAAGAGGGTCCCTGCAGACAAAGCAGGAGACAAAGAACTTCCCAAGTGCTTCAGTTTTGTAGTGAAGGGCAGAAGGGACACCAAGTGATGAAGTCAAATTTTCAAAAATAAAGGAAGATGTAAAATTTTAGAATACTGTATTTCTGAAGACGTGGGCTACCCAAAATAGAATGTCCAATATGCAACTGATGCCAGTACTAACAGCTCACTTTGGACTGAGGTCACGGCTGCAGTACAGATGTGGAAGTCATTTACACCAAACTCAGAGATGAATACACAAGGATGATTAACTTTCAGAGGAGGCAAGAAATGGCAGAGCGAAACAGATAGCCAGGCCTGAATGTTTTGTGACATTCTCCTTTGGAAAGGAGTGATGTGAGAAGCCAGAGAATGGGCAGAGAGGAGGCATTAGAGGGAGCATAAAAGTCACAATGACAGAAGAACAGTGCAATATCAAAAAGATTATGGTTATTGGTGATCGCTACAGAAAGATCATGAAGAGCATCTCAAAATGTTTGTGTCTGACAAATATGCACTGAGCATCCACTATGTGCCTGACACTGTGCTGGGACCTGAGGATAGAACAGTGAGCAAACCAGAGTCTGCCCTCAGTGAACTTACATTATAAGGAGGACAGGATAAACAATGAGCAAATTAATATGTTAAATCGAACCACAAGAAATTGCCAGTATTTGTCTGCTTTTGACCTACAAAATGTGCATTCTCATGTGGCTCTACCTAATATAATGTCAGGTGGTGGCAGATGTTGTGAAGAAAATAAAACAGGGCAAGGAGAAAGAGCATGCCATGGGGAGAGGGGCCTTCTTAGACAGTGGGGTCAGGAGTGGCCTCCTTAACATGCTGATATTATTATTTGTACGGGCATGAATGAAGTGTGGAAACAGGCCATGCCGGTGTCTCAGCACCACGGGCAGAGGAAACAGTGGTACACAGACTGTGGGGTTGCAATGTGCTTAGAGAGAAGAAAAAGTCAATGGATTTGGCTACTGGATGGTCAATGGGGAGGGTTTGCCTGTAGAATGGTGAAGACTAAGGCCAGGGATCAAAAATACTGCAGAGAGCGAAGGGGAGTCTGAGGGTTCCAAAGACATAAGTATAAGCAGCTGGTTTGTTCACACATAGAATCATTTGTTCATTCAACAAAATGAATGAGTCAAAGGAAAAAGGATCTTGGGAGATGGCAGAATTAAGTGAAGATGTTGCAAGTGACAAGAGACCTGTGCATATCTGCAGCAGAAGAAAACCCTGAGAGGGTAACCACAGATGCTGAAGGCATAAGGCAACGTGAGGAGACACAAGGGAAATGAATGTGGCCGTGTGTAGATGCAGAGGGAGCTAGCCTCTGATACAGTCATAATCTAACCCAGGCGTTGCAAACTCAAATTTTAGGCAGGTAAAACAAATGCGGGAGGTGGGCTGGCCAGGTGACATTTAACAGGGCATGGTGGGGATTGAGGCAACCTGGAGACATCATGCCCTATGGAAAGTGGGCAGCCAAGCCTCAGCTGAGGCTTTGGCCATGCAGAAACGAGAATCCAGAATTGCCAGATGTTCTGATATTTCAAGACAAGCAAAAAAGATGGTTTTTTATACGCAGTCTCTCGATGTGTATGCTGTTACAAATCTTAAAGATTTTTTAAACATTATGCAGGCCAAACAAAACACATCTGTAGTCCAGATGGGGCCCACAGGTTGCCAATTTAGGACCTCTGACTTAGAACAAAGATGTTAGCATGGTCCCTAGACTCGGTCATGGCTCTGAGCTCCTGACTCACAGTTGCATTCACCTGCTAGGCAGTCCCAACTGGAGGTCCTGTCAGTATCTCAACCACAACACACGCAAACCCAAATTCATTTTTCTTCCCCAAATCCCTCTTTCTGTCTTGTCTATTATTCATGAATGGCAGCACCACTGCCAAAGCCATCACCTTTGGAATGGCCTTCCCTCTCCTCCTGTAGTCAGGATATATATCCTTTTATGCATGAATGTCTGCATCTTGACATACGTCCTTTTTCCTCCATTTCCACTGTCATCATCTCCAGTTTAAGCTCTCATGACTTCCAATCTAAAATATCCAGATAATTTTCCACTGCCACTCACTCCCTCTTCCTCTCATCTTTTCTCCACTACTTAAGTACAGACTTCCACTGACCTACATCCATGACCCTTTACCGTATGGCCTTTCTAACCCATTATTCCCTTTCATATGTACATATTCTAAACTTTGCTAATATGGACCGCTCAGATTCCCAAACTCAGCCCAAGTTTTCTATGTCTAGATCGGGATACTGAAACACTATTGACATGTTGGGCCAGATAATTCTTTGCTGTGGGGACTGTCCTGTGCATTGTGGAGTGTTTAACAGCATCCCTGGCCTCTGCCCACCAGATGCCAGTAGCATCTCCCCCCAAGTTGTGCCAGCAAATAGGAGGTGATGGAAATAATAAGCCATCATAATATTTTCCCCAGGATGACCTTCAAGTTAATTTGAAGTCTAAGTATCTATCAATAGATAGCAGAAAAGTTTGTTCAGAAATGGTGGAATGGCAGAGGAAAATAAAGATCGGTTCCTGACTAAAAGTTATTCTATATGAATTATAGTGCCTATGACCACAGTTAGTGCATCTTTTGACTTTTTCATATTTATTAGAGAAAATAGCACTTCCCCTGGGAGGTTTTGCCCCCCAGACTCTCCTGCTGGTCAAGTTCCCCTTCTCCAAGCTCTCACAGCACAGACTTTATAATAATTCCTTTTCTAACTGTTGGTTTCCCTCTGGGCTACACACTCCATAAGGGAATGTATTTTGTCCTTGTCACAGCCATGTCCCTAGCAACTAGCACAGTGCCTGGCATAAAGTGGGCACTCACTATTCCAGCAATAAGTAAGTCTTGCACTAACAGAGTGATTCTCCTGCATCTGCATCTAATTCTCAACAAATCTCAATTTTCTTCTTCCTTTAAGACATAGCTCAAGATCACCAATCTCCCTGAAGAGTCCCTAATACCAACTGACAAAGGTCTTTCTTTTTTCATACATTACACAGCACTTCATAGATTCTTGTTACTCATGATTCCCGGATATCAGATCTTTATCACCAATAACACTCAGGATCTTCAAGACAGTGTGTCTTCTTCAACTTTTTATTATTACCCTTAACAGTGAACATTTAGTACGTGATTCTAAATATTTGTAGGACAATGAATAAATGCTGGTGTCATTCAGTAAAACAGCTGGAAAGTCCTCCACAACCAACTGAACTTACCGACTGGGGTGGTTAATTTTATGTGTCAAGTTGACTGGGGTAAGGGATGCTCGGATAGCTGGTAAAACATTATTTCTGGTGTGTCTGTGAGGGTGCTTCCAGATGAGATTAGCATTTGAATCAGTAAACTTGATAAAGAACATTGTCCTCACCAAGGTGGACAGACTCATCCGATCCATTGAGAGCCTGAATAGAACAAAAGGATAAGTTTGCTGTCTCTTGGTAAGCCACTGTATTTATCTTATCCCACTCTCAAACACCAGTACTCCTGATTTTTGGGTGTTTGAACTCAGATTGGGACTTACATCATTGGTTCCCCATGGTTCTCTGTCTTTGGGGATTGGGCTAGAACTATACTATCAGCTTTCCTGGGCCTTCGTCTTCAGATGGCGGGTCATGGGAATTCTCAACTCCCATCATTGTGTAAGCCAGCCTCTCATATCAATCTCTTTCTATGCATCTATATATTCCATTGGTTCCTTCTCTCTGAATAACCCTGGCTACTACAGGAACTAAATTTTGAATTTATGATTTCTATCTAAAATGCTTACCTAATGTTCTCATCCTCTGATTTAAAATTAAATTTCTATTGATTTAGGTTGAATTATTTATTTTATAATAAACATGTCACTTTACAAATAACACATAAAAAACTCTTCTAGCCAGCACACACTTCTATCATCCTACAAGTCTGTGGCCTGGTAGAACAAGTCCCTTGTTAGAAAAAATAGAGACCAGATATAGCCCAGGCTCTGGAACTAACTTCTTGTGAACTTAAACAGATCAACTAGCCTCCCTGATTTCCTCAACCTATAAAATGGATATATTAATACCTTCCTGTTGGCAAGAGTAGTGATAGTTCCTATAGGCTTAGGGCTTGGGATCCTACAGACTACATACAAATCTATCTTCCTCTTCATAGTAGCTGTGTGCCCTTAGTCAATTATTTAATCTCTCTGACTTGAGGTCTTATACTGTAAAATTATAATAGAACCTATCTATTTGAGACTCATACGATGGTATATACAGTAAGTAGCAAGTGATCAATTGAAGGCCCCCGATTATAGAAGAACAAACAAGACAATGTAATTATAAAAGAACTTTGGACAAGAATAGTTCCTGGGACTGACCCATTTTATAACTGCAATTATCTGCAAGTTAAATGAGAATGGTATCAATTGCCCAATATCCATTACAAGCAAAATTCGTACTTCTCAGTACTGTGGCTACAAAGTCAGCACAGGGTTTTTATGGACTGAGACTAGAACTGGGTCCAGGACATACACTATACTTCAAAGTGTATAAACCTGAAATTTTCCCCATAGCTTCATGAAACCCCTTTGAATTTTTAGAGGACCTTTTTGTTAGATCTGGTGATTCTGTCTGGAATATCCAAATCTGTTCTGAATCAGCTGGAACTTTTACCGCACCCAAACTAAGGCAAACTTTTAACTGCAGGTTCAAAGTAAAGTCAAGCAGAAATGCAGCTTTATGCTAAGGAGGTCAGTGCCCATTCTAATTCATGATGGCAGGATCCTTTTGCATTCAGCAAACTGGATTGCGAGAATTGTTTACCTCTCTCTCTTGCAACCCCTGTGTGATGCAAGCCTCAACTGGCTACATTTATATATGTGTATCTGGTTCTTCCTCATCAACTTTCTTGAGGCTGAATGAAGTTCAATTAAATTCACAGTTTAGATGGCATTCTTCTCAGAAGGAGAAAAAAAATGAAGAGATATTTTGACTAATTCAGATCCCAAAACCTTTTTTGTTAATAGGTATATTTCATTCATCAACAAATACTTATTTTCAACTGAAATATCAAATAGATGTCTCAAGTTTCCCTTTCTCTTTGGCTCTGAGGACCTGGATTTTGTTTGACCTTGAACAGGATTTTCCTCTCAAATTTCCCATCAATAAAGCTGAGAAAATGACAGTGTTTGCCCACTGCATGGGGGAATTGTAAAACTTAATTAATTGAAATCTTGGATGAAATGTGTTAGCAACACCAACATTCTGCATTACTTCCTGACCTGTATATGAATGAGTGTTAGTTTAAAAAGACAAATTCCCCAATTTATAGCATGATTGTAGAGTGGAATTTTACACACACACACACACACACACTCATCCATATACATATGTATATGCATATGTATAGCTTGGCATTTATACGAATGTGTGATTTCAGCAGCAAATCAGCCAAAGGAAAAATTAGCTACAGTTTTTTCCAAGGGAAATAATTTTCTGTTCATGTTCTGTTATTTTCAAAAGATTCTAATGCTGTTATTTCAAAACTAAATGTCCTCAAACAAGGCAAAGACAATTCTTCATTGAATTATGCTTGCAGATGCCAAATTTTCAGTGTTGTGTTAGTCCCACGAGAATAATCCAAAATTCAAAAAATGTATATGGAAACATTCTTTTAAAACGAATTAAAAATACTGTACCCTTTTAGGATCTGGTAACTTTCAAAAGAAGATAAATAAACATTCAAAAGCAGAGAGGGAAGGGGGTAAGATAGAAAAGAAGGGCATATTTAAAGAATATCATTTTTAACCCCTTTTTAACCCCCTCTCCCCAATAAAAAAAATTATCCGTAAAATTTATTTTGCATTCTGACTTGACTAAAATTGGGCAAGGTCATGTTGTGACAAAGTAACAGAAAAGAAGTGCTCTGAATGTAATTTAGTAGGAGTATTAAGAAACTATTTCTTTTTCTCTTTGTACAGTCTCTTTGGATAACTATCACATCCATACATTCCTGCCTGACTTCTTTGGGACACAAATAGATTAGATATTTCTTACAGATAAATGTTTTCTCTGGATGCAGCTATTTTCATAGCTGATTAGTTGACTAAATGCCGTCGTATTTTTAAACTAGTTCATTTATATAGATTAGACTTTTTTCAATATAGCACTACTTAACTTTGGCATCAAAATATGGCCTCCTGTCATAGGAAAAATATATGCAACTGATAAAGTCTGAACACTGCCTAATAGTGGGAAGAGTATCTGGACTAGGGCTGTTTATCTTGTAGCAAGAGTGAGAATCTTTTGTTAATTTAAATGACACTGTATTTTAACATGTAATAAGAAGTGCTAGATGTGAAATATAAACATTTTTATAGATATACTATGAATTTTAATATTACTTAACTTTACTTTGTTAAATCACTTTCCACCTCGATAGTGTATTTCCAAGAAAAGCTTTAGTGAAGAGAGAGAGAGATAGAGAGAAACAATATGTAAAACATTAAATGGGTCATGAAAATTGGAGAAGGGGACAGGTTGTTTCTAAATAACTACGTACAAAAAGAAAACAAAAATAGAAAACCTGAAAGGTAGCCAAATGGTTGATGAACAGATACAGTTCTTAAGAAGCTCGTAAGTCTTTCCTTCAGTTGCTGAAATCCTCTTACTCATCCTTTTCATTTATTTATGAAAAGACTTATTGTCTGTTTTGTTTACCAACAGATCCTTGATATAGACACATAGTGCCTGACACATAGTATGTGCTCAGTAAATCTTTGTTGAATAAAGGAGCAAAGGAAGGCCAGCTGGGCAATCACATGGTGATGGCTATCAAATTTGAGATTAGTAAAAATCAAAAGGAATCCCAAGGAGCCCTCTGTCTCTAACTTTGAGGTATAGCAAGAAGGAGAAGAATGGGAAAGAAAAACAGGTGTCAAGATTAATCTATAAATGGGGCTCTGGCTCAGTCTGCAGCAATCCTGGAAAGAAAACAGAAATTGCCCAAAGGATCACTGAAATATTGCTCTCTTCTTTCACAAGAGTGAGACATCACTTTTAGCAAGAAAGGAGTGGGGTAGAAGTCGTGGGAAGAAGGAAGGGGCTTCATCAATATCTCTGAGTAAGTGAAAGACTGTTTGTGAGCTAGGTATTGGCTAGGCACTAAGATGGCACATTACAATTGTCCTCAAAGATCTCAAAGTCCAAAGAGGAAGAAACAAATAGGATGGTTCAGATCCTGACAGAAAAGGAAGGAGAAATAGGTAAGAAGGTGACAATAATTGAAAGGGAAATTAATCTCTCCTTTGTCCAGCACACAACACCACATTATTTAGAATTTATTCAAAATTCCACATGCCTTAGAAAAGACACAATGGGTCACAAAAGATAAGTTCGATGGAAAGCCTCTGAAATGCATGTCGATAAATTTCAGGACTTTTATATAAGGAGAGAATATCAAATTCTTCTGGAAGGATGAAAGCTCAGGGGAAATAAGATTGGAGGTTTAAAAATGCACAAAGTAAATGGGATGAACATGCACTTGTTCAAAAAGTTCATGAATTGTGGAATAAGGGACAGCTCTCATAGCCTTAGAGTGGTACATTTATGATAAACTTTTAAAAATACTACAACCAAATATAGTACAGATTAAAAATATAAATAGATTGGGATGTGTATAGACAAATTCATGGATCAGAGACAACTCTAGTAGCTTGAAGTCAAATCTGGCCTGTGGCCATGGTTTTTTAAAACTCTTTATTATGGAAACTTCAAACATATACAAATTTAAATATGTATATATTCCTCCATCATCCAGCTTCGATAATTATCAACCTATTGGCCAGCCTTGTTTGTTTCATTTATATCTTCTTCTTCACCCCAACCCTTGGATCATTTTGAAGCATATCTCAAATACTGCATCAGTCATTTGTTAAGATTTCAGTTAATATTTCTAAAATATAAGGACATTTCAAGAAACATAACTACAGTTTCAAGATCACACCAAAATTTAACAATAATTCCTTGACATCATCAAATAGCATTTCAAATTTCTGTAATTGATATGCATGGTGTTTTTAAAAATTAGAAATTTTATGCTACATTTGAAAATTAAGATATTTCAGCCAGAAGTCTACATTTCTGACTTCTCCTGAAAAATTAAAAAGACCTGGCAACTCTAGGTACGCATGTCTAAATAGCAACATTGAGCAGGGATGAAGTAGCTACTTCCCTGTTGAGATTAGTCCTGAAATTTTTCGAGCTGACCACAGTCCTCATCACTCCGTGTTGTCCTGCCCACTGCCCACTCCACCAGTCAACATTGCCCGCCTGACTCTTGGACAGAACTGAGTTTGCAATGCTGAATCTAAGCTAACAGGAATTTTGGATGAGGGAAACTCACCTTTAAATTTGGGGGTTAATGTTATACATGGTGACCATGGTCACAGTTTAGCCTGCTAGACTTGAGTAAGTCACAGATAGAAAAGAAAGTCACAACCCTAAAGACACATGGTCAGATTTGAAGGTCAAGCCAAGGACTGAACAAGAGAGGATGCAAAGTCAACAGACACAGGATCGAAGAGGAGGAATGGAGGCGTTATGAGGTACAGATTTCTTTGATTAGTTCAGGAATTATTTGGAGAACCAAATTATGTGCTGGGCTCTCTTCTTTGTTTTGCATTCCAAGATCCAGAGATGGGTATTACTGCTTTTAAAGGAGTTATGCCAAGTTCAACACTACATAAAGCCTTCCCTTCCTCCCCATTCACTTGTCAGTTTTGAAATGTGAGAATGCGAGTACAGTAGGTTAAATTAAAAGTGTAGTCACTGGGGCAAGATATTAATGCTCTTAAAATTAAAACTAAAATTAAAATCTAAAGCAAGATTTCTTACACTCACCTATATCTATATGTTGACTACTTTGCAGATATGCTGGAATGCTCCATACTCAATGTAAGAAAATTAAATGGTAAGTGTTTGCCAACCAGATGTTATCCAAAAGGAAAAGAGTTTAATTTTAAGGCTGCAGGAAGAGAAAGTGTACAATTTGCTTGTTATGCACACAGTAAATTAAAAATCAAAAAAAGGGCAATGAGTGTGAAATATTATTTACTTCTCAGAGTATTTTTGTGCATTCTGGTATTAATGGATAATAATAATCACTGTACGTTATCCAAGACATACCTAGACTGAGAAATTAAATTCCCAACATGTGGGTATATCCACCCGCCGATGCACATGCTAAATTCCCATCAGTGTTAATAGTTACAGAGGAAATGCACCAATGAAAAAAAGAAAGACTCCCAGATATTTAGTATAATGGGAAACCTGGAAGGGTCTGTTTCCCTGGGAATTAAGTGAACTAATTCCATTAAAATTTTTCAAAATATATATGCATCCAGGACAGAAAAACTGAGTGCATAAAATATTTCATAGACAATGTCTCACAAAATTGGCACATGTCAGTCTCCTTGCGTGTTGAAAACCTGAAAGTGGCTTGGGACTCTATGTGGGAGCTCAGTAAAGGAAATGAGTCACCCATCTGAGACCTCACCACTGCTCACATCTTTAACAGGGAAATGCCTTGCCTTTCTGATCTCTTTTCTATGTGTTAGGTCAAATCCCCCATTGACGAGTCTTCATGATCACAGTGATATGCACACAAGCCCCGAGGACAAACACAGCTCAGAGCCATGCCTACATGTAATGCATGGAAAAGGCTACAGGCTCCCTATCAGGGAGCAGTGGTTAATGTAATTCAAGAGTCAAGAAGCTGCAGCTCTAGTGCAACTTCTGCTATTTAACCACCCAAATGACTTTGATCTAGACCTCAGCATTTCTCCCTGTAGAAAAAAAAAAAGGTAATAATCCCTATCTATCTATTTCCCAGGATCTGAATGCTCCAAAAGGATGATAAGCATATGTGAAGGGAACGGCAAATTCCAAAGCACTATACAACTGCAAGGACCATGAGTGACAGCCCTGTATGCTCTGCTTTTCAGAGCACTGACTGGCTTATTATGCATTTTTTGTCTTTTGATTTTTTTATTTAATGTACAAGAAACACAAGTCAAGATACATAAAGTAGAACAAGAGAGGCAGAAAGAAAAGGGGACATCATACATGTTCTTTCCACCTTGAAATAATACCCATTAACATTGGAATACATATATATCAATCTAAGCCAGTGCTTCTCAAATAGGGCAATTTTGTCCCTACATTCCCCTAATCTCCAACTCCTAGGTGACACTGGCAATTTCTGGAGGCATTTTTGGTTGTTCACAGGTGCTACACATCCTACAATAAACAGAACACCCCCGACAATGACGAATTATTCATCCCAACATGTCAATCATGCCAAGACTGAGAAACCTTGATTTAAACATACATGCAAATATGCATATGTAACATAACATTAATGCCAGAATTCCACTTATGGCATTCCCAAAATCTCACATTTGACCAATTTTTGCTACTATTGTAGTAGCATACATGCAGTGCACAAATGAAATTTAATACTGAAATTATAAAGTGCTTCTTCACATATATCTAGTGGACAATGTGTTACTCTCCCATTTTTTTTTCTCTGACTGCAGAAAGCTGGTGAGGTAACAGGGGAGAGAAGAAATGGGGTGGCTTTTGCTCAAGGAGGTTGGGAGTGCCCCTTTGTCATTTACTCCTGAAAAATATATTTTTTGACACTGCAATGGGGTCACACTGATATTAGACTGGCTACATACAGTATGTGAGAGACTGTGATTATTATGGGGACATGGTTAAAGTGGGAATATTCTTGTGGGTAATACTTTATTTTTGCTTTTTTGTGAATAAGTAGTTATAGAGTTAAGAAAACAAATAGGTTATATATTTTAAATTCTCTCTTTTTATTATTTATTTATTTATTTATTTTTGAGACAGGTTCTCGCTGTATTGCCCAGGTTGGCATGCACTGGTGCAATCACAGCTCACTGCAGCCTCAAACTCTAGGGTTCAAATGATCCTCTCACCTCAGCCTCCTGAGTAGCTGGGACTATAGGCACATGCCACCATGCCTGGTTACTTTTTAATTTTTTCTAAAGACAGGGTCTCTCCACGTTGCCCAGACTAGTCTTGAACTCCTGGGCTCAAGTGATTTTCCTGCCTCAGCCTTCCAAAGTGCTGGGATTAAATGCATGAGCCACTGCACCAGACTGAATTATCTTTAATAAAATTAAATATTACTTTTTACGAAGCTAAGAAATTAAATGCCAAAACTCCACCAACATAAATTTAATAATTAAGTTAATAGAAATGGAAAGAGATCTAATGATAAAGACATTCTACAATTTTTAAACCTAAATATTGTACAAAAAGATGCTAGTTATATAAAATCATAACCAAAATCAGAACTACCACCTTATTTTCACTTAAAATAAATAGATCACATCTTTGTGTGTCCATAAATATAATGCTAAACAACCCTTTTAACAGCACAGAAATATTTCATTGTATGGATGTTCATAATTTATTTATCAATCCCCTATTCTATTAGGTTGGTGCAAAAGTAATTGTGGTTTTGGCCATTAGAAGTAATTTTTGCCAGTGGAAGTAATGGCAAAAACTGCAATTACTTTTTGCACCAACCTAATAAATATTTACACATGATTTTCAATCTTTCATTAAAATAAACAATGCTACTCTGAACATCTTCACTGTTAAATCCTTATGTACATCTTGAAGATCTTGAAGTACGTTGTTTAATCGGTAGAAATTAAATTAGAAGTGTAGAATTCATATTATCAAGTTGTCCTCCAAAAGGTTTTCTTGAAAAGCAAAATTCAAGTTTGCCTTTATACTTCCCATTTTACCTTCTCTAACAATCTGCTTTATGCTTTTTTTTTTTTTTTTTTTGAGATGGAGTATCACTCTGTGGCCCAGGCTGGAGTGCAGTGGTGCAATCTCGGCCCACTCCAACCTCCATCTCCCGGGTTCAAGCAATTCTCCTGCCTCAGCCTCCCAAGTAACTGGGATTACAGGTATATGCTACCACACCTGGCCAATTTTTGTATTTTTAGTAGAGATGGGGTTTCGCCAGGTTGGCCAGGTTGGTCTTGAACTCCTGACCTCAAGTGACCTGCTGGCCTCAGCCTCCCAAAGTGTTGAGATTATAGGTGTGAGCCACTACACCCAGTCAGTCTGCCTCTATTCCTGAAAATAGCACCCACTGCAGTGCCTGGTGAGCATGACTTCTTCCAGGGACATGGATTATTCTGTGCCTTAGCCTCTCCAAACTGCCAAAATTCAAGTAACTTCTAGGTTTTGAGTCAACCAACTGATCACTGATGACTGAATTATCATTTAGGTAAAAGTTCACCAAGACAGATCCATAGCAAATCTGATTCAGCCATGAGGGGAATCCTAATTAGCAGTCCGTCATTCCTTTAAACTAACCTTTAACTTCATCTAATTGCCTATGTGTCAATTCAATTAACATATGTAATTAATTTTTTAAATGTTGGTCCCAAGCACCACATACAGGCCTCTTCTTTCTGGTAAGTTCTCAGCAAACACTCACAGAGACATCATTTGAAATTTCAAGCCTGTCTTTTCTTGTCCCTATAGGCCTTCGGTTTTCTTCTGAGAGCTGCTCTGCTGTACTGGAAGACACTGGAAGTGGCTGGCCAACCCAATGCCAAGGCCCTGGGTGGGGTTGTGGGATGGAGGAATTCATAAACAACTATATTGCGTTTTTTAGAAATTCATTGCAGCAGACTGTGTTTGTACCTGAGCAAATGTGCCATTTAAACAGAACGCAAAATATTTTTGAGTAGAAAGAATGTTCTAAATGTGACAAGGTCTCTACGTTTCAGTAATATAGACCACAATGCCACAGTGGGGCAGTTCTTCTCTCTGGCCATTAGCATACCATTTTCTGCTCTGAGAGGGAATTGGCTAGGTGGGGCCTTTGGCTTGTAATACCTCCTTCCAATTGTGAATTTATTCTTTCCCTCCTTGCTGGCAATTTTTACTTTTCCAGCTTGGCACATAGAATCTTGCAAGTCTCCCTGGAAGGTGACTCATATTTAAATGTGAACGGGGCAGCTGGCTTCTGTTATCTTAAAGGGTTACATTATGTCATTGCACATTTTCAGCTGGGGTAAAAACAAACTGTGCTCTTTCCACACATCAATTCCAGTAATATATATTTCTATGAGATCACAGGGACTTATAAAGTGTCTGAAATTTTTCCAGCTTTAAAAATTAAGACCAACGTACTGTTTCTTAATAATTCAGCAACAGCAACAAAAAATCCCTCATTTCCTGTCACGTTGTTTGAGAATTATTTCTAAAAGAATTATAATGATAATGATGATGATGATAATGATGATGATGGTGATGATGATGATAGTGACAACAATAAGGATGATAATCAACGTTAATGTGCTTTGGCCATTTACCACACACCAGACATTGTACCAAGATCTCTACCTGTAGTCTTCATCTCAACCTAGAGAAAGAGATATTCTTAAGACTTAAAGGGTATAAGGTCAAAGGTTCATAAATGGCAAAGGCAAGGTTTGAAAGTAGCCAGTATTAACTCCAAATCCTGTATCATTAATCATTGTGATATGCGTTTATGTACATATCCACATATCTTGCAGTAAGTAATTTTCTAAGATTTTAGTAAGCAAATGAATTGTTCCTCATGATATATTTCCTCTGGGTAGCCTCTCCTGGCCACCCAGGAAAAGGCTGGTGAGAATGCTAGGTGAGATGTACCAAAGTTTCCTGAGTATCATATGCACAGACCTCTACTAAGACACGCAGCAAACTCCATGGTGACTACTTGTCCCAACAATGTACTGACAGCTCCTTGAGGACACAAATTTAATCATGTCTAACAGTACCCACTACCTGGTAGGCATGCAGTAAATATTTGATCAAAGAATAAATACATGAACAAATGAGTTATGTCTCTTTTATCTTAGAAGTTATGTTTCTTTGATCCTGTATCTTAGAAAATACAGAGCAAAATGAAATTCTCAGCACTACAGTCCTCTTCTATTTTCACACCATCCTCCCCCACGCAATTTGCCTCATTGGAAAATTATCCCAAATCCTGTCGGCTTCCAAAGAATGGTTGACACCTGAGTCAGAATGCCTGAGTAGGAATCCTGGCTCTGTCACTCTCCTGTTGTAGATGTAGGGCTTAACCCTCTTCTCTCAAATTTCTTAGCTGTGAAATGAGTTCTATAAGAGCAACCAATTCACACTACAGGGCTGTGATCTGGATTAAATAATATAATGCAGACATGGTGATTAGAATAGTGTCTGACACATAACGAGAAGTTAGTGAAGGTAAGTATTGTAATAATATTAATAGTTGTAGGTATAGTAGCAATAGTAGTAGTAATAGTATTTTCTAAAAAAATTAGCATGAGCAATCAGGGAGAGAAAGTTAGGATACAGTTTTACCTTCTTAAAGTTTATATTGCTATTTGGTGTTGTCCCTATAAAGGATGAAACTTCCTCATCAAAAATAGAGCCAAGTTTCCTTTAGGTGCCTAATAATGATAATTTTTAAAAGTTACTTAAAAAGTGATTCTTATGTGCCTAGGATTATCATAAACATTTATGTGTAATAAGTAATTTAATCTTTATAACAACCTCTCAAGGTAAGTCCTATTAACCTCAGCTACAGATGAGGAAATCGAGTTTCAGAGAGGTTAAGTCATCTGCCCAGAATCACATAACACAGCTGGCAAGTTATGGCACCAAGATATGAACCTTAATTTGTTTATTTACCTAATAGTTTGCCGTTTCCACTAGATTGAAAGCATCATGAGGCAAGAGAGCACATCTGTTCTGTTCATCATTATATTCACAGCCGGTAGCACAGTGTATATTTAGTAACAGGGAATCGTGGAATGTGTAAAAAAATAATGAAAAAATAAATCCAGAGTCTAAACTCTTAACCAAAATATGTCTCTTAATTACCTGAGTGGTATTTTTGCTATTCAAATTATTGCTATGATTTGAATTTGTCCCTCAAAATCCATGTGTTGAAAACTTAATCCCCAATACAACAGTGTGGGGAGGTGGTGCCTAATGGAAAGAGTTTAGGTCAAGAGGGCTCCACCCTCATAAATAGATTAATGCCATTATAAAAAATGGCTTGCAAGAGTGGATCCACTCTCTTCTGCTCTTCTTCCATGTGGGGACTCAACATTCAAGCTCTCTTGTCCTTCTGCTTTCTGCCATGCATAGACACAGTAAGAAGGTCAAACAAGATGCAGGCACCTTGATCTTGGACTTCCAAGCTCCACAACTGTTCTTTGTAAACTACCCAGTCTCAGGTGTTTTTCTATAGCATCACAAATGGAAAAAGACACACACATCTGGCACAATTTGAAGCTACTTGAGAAATTATATGGCTCACGCCTGTAATTCCAGCACTTTGGGAGGCCAAGGTGGGCGGATCACGAGGTTAGTAGTTCGAGACCAGCCAGATAATACGGTGAAACCCCGTCTCTACTAAAAATACAAAAATTAGCCACGCATGGTGGTTTGCACCTGTAGTCCCAGCTACTCGGAAGGCTGAAGCAGGAGAATCACTTGAACCCAGTAGCCAGAGGTTGCAGTGAGCCGAGATCACACCATTGTACTCCAGCCTGGGAGCCTGGGCGATAGAGCGAGACTCCATCTAAAAAACAAAAAAAACCAAAAAAAACAAAAAACAAAAAAAAGAAAGAGAGAAATTATATAATAATAATAATACCTACTATTTACTGAGTGCCTACTATATTTTTTGTTCCTGTGCAATAGTTTTATCCTTAATTCATTCATTCATTAGCCCCAAAAATACTTACTGAGTGCTACTATGCACCGTACTTTATCACTTTTGTAAAGGGTCCAAAAGAGGCATCAACTAAAAAAATGATAGTAACTGCTATTGCTGTTGACATTCTTTATCTTTCTGTGAGCAGTAAGCAGAACAATGGTACCCCAAACTTATCTACATCCAAATCCCTGGAACCTGTGAATATGTGACCTCACCTGGCAAAAGGGAATTCGCAGATGTCACAAAGGGTAAGGATGTTGAGCTTGTGGATTAACCTGGATTACCTGGAAGGGCCCAGCCTCGTCACATGAGTCCTTAACAAGGCCTTTCCCTGCTGATGTCAGAGGTGGAGAAAGATGTGACTATGGAAGGGAGCCAGAGGGATGAACAGGGCTGACTTTGACAATAAAGGAAGAGGCCACCAGCCAAAGAATGTGGGCCACCTCTAGAAGCAGGAAAAAGCAAAGAAATAAATTATCCCCTAGACCTCCAGAAAGGAATTTAACTCTGCGTACATCATGATTTTGCTCAGTGAGCCCCATAACTTTACAATAATAAATATATATTGTTGAAACTGCAGGGTTTACAGTAGTTTGTTGCAACAGCAATAGAAGAGTAATGCAATGTGAAACAACAAAAGAAACAGGATTCTCAGGCTTCCAAGTAATAAAAACACTGATTTTCAAAAGTATTTCAAGGTAAGTATTAATTTTTATGCCTAAAAATTGGAAAGTACAAGAATAAAATGTATAATGTAAAATAAATATTAATATTGGATACATTTGGTACCAGCTGCAAAAATACCCATTACATGTACCGCATTGCAAATCTTCCAAAATCAATATGCAGCATTCATGGATTAAAATGATTTCCCTCAACAGTTGGGGTAGATGGTTGTTTCTCATAGCCAATCAGCAGGACTCCAAAGTGCTCACCAGGAAGATCTGCATCAATCATTTTTCATTTTTTAACTAAATATTTTCATTGGTCACCTTCACCTATACATTTGTTCTTTCAAAAAAATATGTTGCTCACTCAAATCACTTCATCTACTGGGATGATAAAGAAAAAAAAGGACTGGAGTTGTGCCAAAGAAGAAAATAAATTAATTTTCATGCAGTGGAGGATATTGTTAAAATGAAACATCTTGCCCAAGAAACGGATGCTAATACAACACAACAGAATACTAACAGTGTCCTTTCATAATATTTTCCTAAAGATTACTTGCATTTTAAAAATTGCCTTTTATATGGCCCCCAAGTGATGCTTAAAAAGATAAATCACCTCTGAACAGTTACTTTCTCCTTGCATTTCTTGTTAGCTGACATGTGCTTTTGTGAAGTTATCTTTAGTTAAGGAAACTTACCAAAAGAAGAGATCATTTACAGTTAAAAGGAATAATTTCTATGATTTAAAGAAGAGCTAATAAAGCTCCAGATTTTCCCAAGGTAACACAAGTGCATTAAAAGCCCACATTTGTGCTCAACAACTGGGAAAAAATTACTTGGTTTAATATTTCACAAACAGTATATTCATTTTATGTGCATTTAATATATGCAATTTAAAACCCGAGCTTCTAAATATTCACTAGTCGCTTCACTTTGGAGTGAGAAATGAAAGCATCATGTTTTTGGACCTTGGGGTAAAGGAGTGGGGGCAGAAGAAGCAAGTATATTTTTAAGAAAATACGTACCAACTTTCCCCCCACTCAAAGAAAAAGGGGGTTGGATGAAAAAAAACATGTTAATGGTGGCGTGGCATTGGACTATTGGTGAGCAGGTGTGTGCTACTAAATGAGCCTCTAGTGAATTGGAAGCTTTTAAAAGAGATTGATTCCCTTGCTAAACTAATTATTTCAAACATGCTTTTAAAGGTATTAATTACTCGTGGAAAAGATCCTCCATTTGCTTCTAAATTGTTTCGTTGGGTGATTCTTTGCCTGCAAAAATGTCTGGGGTAAAAGTCAACATTCTGTCACCATACTTTTAAGTAAAATATTTAAAATATACTGAATAAATAGTATTAAATAAAATACTTTCAGTATACTACTGAAAGTTTAATTAAAATTATATAAAACATTTAAAATATATAAAATATTTAAAATTATTTCCTTTTTATGTGAAAGTATAGATTTTATATGTAAACATATTTACATTTTGTTTATGTAATATGTATTGTAAGTATATCAATGCTAGATTAAATATTGCTTAAAAGAACTTCCAGGTTTTATTTGTGCATGTGTGTGTTACACAGCAATAGCAAAATTTCTACTCCTTAGTTTGTCTTGCACATTGTATAAATTATAATCAGACACGAATCCGTATCTTCACTGCCTTCGATACCTGTCCTTAGTGTTACAAAGTTGATTTAATGATTTTTTCAGTTTGATCTGCTGAAGGCATTTGAACTTATATCAAAAATGAATATCTGATTGGCTTAAAATATCTTTAAGTACACAGCAGCTAACATTACCTAGGTACATACCACTATAATCATCGGAATGTTAAGCACAATTGCATAGTGTCTTGGGACTTATTTCTCGAACTTTAGCAGCCTAAAACATCCAGATTCACCTGGAAAAAAAAATGTGCAACCCCTTTACCCTCTAAGCACAATATATTCTCACTGTGCACTAGGAATATTTTCCTAGTGACAAGAGGCCATTTTGCCAATTTGCTATCCAGAGCTCAGACTAATGAGTCACAGACAGCAGAATAAAAAACTTAATACTCTTGGCATTAATTAGTGGGCTAAGGATTGGGCATTTTAAATGCTCATTGGTAATGCCATAAAGTAACAAAAAACACATTTAAAAAAACCCACAGACACCTTTGTGTTTCAATAACTACTTTATTTTAACCCAGCATCTGCCAAAATTTGTAGGAATATCTTCCCTATGCCAAGATTTATATATATATTTTGCTGCATAAACATTTTGAAACAAAAAAAGAATACCTAAAAAAGAGTAATTGGATCAATTTTGTTCACTTTAACTTTTGTTAGTTTTTTTTAATAATACTACCGCTATTCACCATCACCTATCTAGAATTTTTAAAGCTTCATTGCTAATGTAAAATATATAGATAAGTGGAACACAGAAAGGAAAAAAAATCTACATCAAAAATGCATCTTTAGTTGGCCCCAAACACATTTTAATACATTGAATGAATATCTAATTGTTAAAACCAACACAAAAGACTGAAGTCTTTCTGCCAATGTTCCCAACAGGATAATGCAGTCTATCAGTTTATAAACACAAAGCAGAAATTAAAATTAAAAACTACCCCAGGTCAGAAATGATATCACTTTATAATTAGAGAAAAAACTACTGGTACTCAGTGGAGATTAAGGAGATGGTTTCTGAAAATGTACATAAGAGCGACAAAAATAAACAACTACCACAGTCTGGTGGCACAATTCTGTTCCCTTGTGATAGAAACACAAAAAGGAGTCTCTAACAAGCTCCAAAAATATGTGTACGTGTATTTTAAGTAAAATTTAGCTTTCCGGCCAACTACATTTTTTTTTTCTGCTGGAAATAATGAACTAACGTAAAAATGATATAAGGATGTGTGTAAAAAGGACATTTAAGTGAAACAGGTTGAAGAACTCCATAAATTTACTGAAGATTAAATTAAAGCCGATGCGTGAGATGCAGTGATAAAACAATTTGGGGTGGTTCCTTCTCAAGGATGCTTTGGGGTTTATCAAAAGCCAGGCTTGCATAACTAATCAGTGGCAGGACCAGCCCTGGTTCTGAAATGGGAATCGCAAACAGTCCCTTGTAATACATATATGATCAAAACTCATTACTTTTGATATGCCTTGTTCTTGACCTAAATACAATAGAAATTCTTCCTTGGGGTGCATGATATACATGAAAAAGTACAACTTCTCTTTAAAACGCCATTAGAATATTTTATTGTGTGTGGACATACACTCTTGTTACTCCTAAATGCTATTCTATTGAGTACAGTTTATATTCACTGGCAAAGCGAAATCTCTGGGGAAGCCAGAGAGGGAATGCAATTTCTAGTAATAACAGCTCACAACAGTGAATACTCTCCACTTATCCCCACAATTTCCAGCTATTTTGGACTCCTTTCTGAATTAACCTTTCATATCAAAAGGAGCAATTCTGCACACTAGAGACTCCGGCACAATTTCATGCATAATTTATTCACTCAGTTCAACATTAAACGCACAGTCCTTGACTTTGTCAAGGTGGATTCTGTTGGCAGACTTCACAAGCAGCAAAACAGGAGAAATGAGATCTACAACTCAACCCCTTCACCTATTCTGTCTGGTGAGAGATGGCTGGTGGGGGTAGTGGAAAGAGAAAAATAAGGCGAGATTCTAGTACAGGGTGTTGTCATCCGTAGAATCTCTAGCAAGCATATAGTATTGTCACATCAGTAGTCTCTCAAAGGTTTTTTTAAAAAGTAGAACAACAACAACAAAATAAGCTTGAATTCTGTTTCACCAGCAAAAGTCTGGTGCAAATTGCTGCCTTCCTGACAATTCCACCATTCGTGGAAAAACAATACTTTTATCTTGGATTGCTTAGTAGGCGCTGTTGGAAGAAATTGCTCGAAGCTGTTATTCAAACAGACCCACACATTAGCTTGAGGTCACATTAGAAGGGCTCATTTTGGAAATTTAAATAACACAGGCTTTCTAGTGAGATCCCAAATTTCAGATTTGCGCTCCCAGGTTAGCCTTCAAGAATATAGATATTCATTTTCTCTTCCTAAACTGCTCATTTGAACTCTCAAATGAGGGATATGTGCAACCATTTGTAAAAATGGAACCCTGATACAACATGACACTGATCCTCATCCTTTTCAGTCTCGAATGAAGTTCAGAGTAGACGGAGATCCATCTTCCCTCCTTCAAAAAGGCAACCTCATTCAAAGCCATTGATCATGCACCAAAGTCCAAATATTGTCTGGGTCAAAACCTGTAGATTGCTCTATTTCTCAGCCTCATGGATTACAAACAATTTTTGTTCATCCTGTAACTGTAAGATTTTTTTCCTGTTAATGATTGCTATATTAGTTTCCTACTGTAAGTACAGACATCCCTCAGTATCTGTCGGGGATTGGTTCCAGGACCCCCACAGATATCAAAATCTGCATATAACTTCTGCACATCCTCTTTTATACTTTAAATCATCTTTTATACTTTAAATTATAGATTACTAATAACACCTAATACAATGTAAATGCTATGGAAATTGTTGTTATACTGTATTTTTTAATTTGCATTTTTAATATGTTGTCTTATTTTTTTATTTTTTTCAAATTTTTAAAACCTGTGGCTGCTTGAATCCACAGATTCAAAGGGCTGACTGCACTTAATATATAATATATGGCACCAATGTCACTAAGGGCTTTACAAGCATTATTAAATTGACTCCATCTGATATTGCCATGCTGTAGATGAAGAAACTGAGACCTGGAGATCCTAATTACTATGCAGAACACGTCTTGCAGGCCTCAATTTCCCTTGAAAGGCAAATTGTGAAACTAAAGCAATAATTAAATTTTAACGTAGAAGCAGACACTATGTGATTTCCCTAAATACATTAGACAAAGTGATTTGATTCCTATTACACTTGCCCTTTAAAAATATTACTTCCCAGCAGCCACATCCCACGTTCCAAACCTGTGGATAATACGAGGCCTAGGAGCATACAACAAAACGTCTTTGGAAATTCCACAAATGCAGGAACTTTTCACATAGGACACTTTGGCAAAGGTCTTTAAACTTTACTAGCCAGCGGCCCCCAAAGTCTAGTTAGAAGAAGCCCCATGCACATAAATTGGAGCCTTACCAAAACTGAGCCTTACTTTTATAATTTGCTTTCAAATTTACTGCAAGAACATGAAAATTAAATGCCCCTGGTAACGTCAAAGGAGCTCGCTGTGAGTTTAGCAGTCCTCCTCAGTTACCATTCAGCAGCCTTTTTATTGTCTTGAGACAATTTCTGGATTTAGACCAAATCACTGAAATCTAGAAAAACTCAGAGGTGCAGCAGGTTTTCCATTTATGACCTTTCCAGTCCCGGAGACTTTGATTTGCATCCTGATTGTGGCATACAAAAATGAAGTTGAGAAGTCTCATTTTGCCCTGGATTCCATTTACTCACCTCCCTTAGCCACCATGATTGGCAGGTGGTGGGAAGAGTATGAGGCTCACCCGGACACATTGGATTCAAGATGCAATGGCCAAGTGCCCCTCCCACCTGGCATCCTAGACATTCCCATTTCTCATCTCTCTTGCTGCAGCATTCCCAAGGGCAGTGGAAACCTGCAGCGTTGACTCATGATTTTAGATTCCCAGAGCAGGATCCCACGCCTCCAGAGTGACAACCAAGTCACAAAGCTTCTAGAATTCTATTTATCAGAAGCTGAACAGTATCTCAGTCTGTTTTCTACAAAGGATAGAATGATGACCAGTCTTGACTTCCTAATACAAACTTAGAAAAACGTTAGCTCCTTTGTTTCCCAGACTGGTGACCTTGGGCACATGTCTTAACCTTACTGCACCATAGTTGCCACATGAAGGAACAGGTTGAATATCTACTTTAGAAAATTGTTGTGGGAATTTAGCCTCATATGATTTTAAATTGCTTAACCCACAGTCTGGCACAGAAGAGTTTAGTATTCACAGGTGACATGTATCTGCTTTCTGTGTATGATATCAATTTTAGTTTTAATCTTCACAACACATCTTTCAGGTGGTTATTGTAATATTTATCATATAGATGTGGACTCAAAACTCAGAAATTAAGTTACATGTGCAAATGTTGCTCAGCTGGTAAGTAGGGAGCTGGAATTTGAACAGGTGTCTCTAACTTCAAGCCCAAAAAGTTGAAATCACCATATCATGTTGCCATACTAATAAATAAATGGTTACTAAAAGGAGTTTTGCAAGAACTGACAATATACTGAGGAGGAATTTGTGAAGGGCCATCAACTTCACTTGCAACTAAAATAAATTTAATTCTATGCTGTTTATTCCTCTAGCATTCTTCGAGCACTCCATAAAAGCGTTGTCCAAATGTATGCTCCGTGAAGTAGAATGGCACTCCACCAAGATTCCTGCTCCTTGCTGGTGTACCCAGTTGCTGCAGGGACCACTGCTAAGGGCTTATACCCGTGATCTTTGCAGAAGACTTGTCCTTGGCTGATAGGAACCAC
Source organism: Macaca nemestrina (assembly GCF_043159975.1). Taxonomy (NCBI): domain Eukaryota; kingdom Metazoa; phylum Chordata; class Mammalia; order Primates; family Cercopithecidae; genus Macaca; species Macaca nemestrina. The sequence goes on along the minus strand of NC_092126.1, from coordinate 133,574,174 downwards.
CTCCCCTGAGACAGAGACTTCCAATAGGCATACCCAATAGGCATGTCAGTCAGAGTTCACTAGATAAACAAAAACCAATAGAAAGTGTGTGTGTGTGTGTGTGTGTGTGTGTATAAAGAGATGTGTTATAAGGAATTGGATCACACGATTGCAATTATGGAGACTGGCAAGACAAAATCTTCAGTGTGGCCATCAGACTGGAGACCCAGGGGAACTCATGGTGCACATAAAGTTCAAAGGCAGTCTGTAGGAGAATTCCCTCTTGCTTGGAGAGGCCAGTATTTTTGTTCTAGTCAAGTCTTCAACTGACTGGGTGAGGCTCACTCCCAACGTGGAGGGCAATTTAAATTTAAACTTCACTAAAAACACCACTAAGTTGGCACATAAAATTAGCTATGATAGTAGGTTGCTCTCAGGCCCTTCCCGTTTGGATGGCCTTTGGATGATTTTAAATCGCTTAACCTATTTGATGGCCAATAACTAACGGGGAGATTCAAAGGGCTAGGGCAGGTCAAGTACTCAGTAGTGCAGTTTAGGCTCAAGATTTCTCCCATTTTTATTGATCAGACTGAGGCTAGGCTTTACTTTTTTCTTTTCCTGTTCTGTTTCTTTTTCTCTCTGCCTGTTCACAGAGGTTTGTCATAATGAGCTGTTGCTCAAAAATCACATATAACATAACCACATCCCTGTCTTAGGCCCTATTTCCAAGAAAACTGACCAGGATACTCCCTGTTAGCTCCTGACTAGCTCCTAAACCACTTCACACTGGTTCAGTTTTACCCAGCTCCTCAGCCACAATCCTCTATTTGTGTTTGCCTCACCCAACATGATCTCCTATTATGAATTATGCTATTCTGACTCCAGTTTCAACTCTCTGTTTGAAAAATTGTTTCTAATCATTCAATCTCTTCTGATTCATAGAGGCTTCATCTGACTATGGGGCTCCCAGAGTCTAATCTAAAAATAAATACTTTAAGGAAATTTCATTTACTTCTAAATTTCCATCACAATTTTACAGCATTTACTGAAACTGTATTTACAATGAATAACAGTTACCTCAACCTTCATTCTGATGCTGTATTTGGGGTCCAGGATGCAAAATGCTTTTCTGTATAAACTATGTTAAGATACAAGTCTTAGTATATTTACTGTTGCTATAATCAAATACCTGAGACTGGGTAGTTTATAAAGAAAAGATGTTTATGTGGCTTATGATTCTGGTGGCTGAAAAGTTCAAACTTGGGCAGCTGCATCTGTTGAGGGCTTCAGATTACTTCAACTCCCGGCAGAAAGTGGAAAGGTAGGGGGCATGTGCAAAGATATCACATGGTGAGAAAGAAAACAAGAGAGACAAAGGAAGCCAGATTATTTTAACAATTCATTCTTGTGGGAAATAATCTTTCCTGAGAGAATGAGAACTCACCCACAAGAGAGGGCATTCATCTATTCATGAAAGATGCACTCCTGTGATCCAAATGCCTTTCATTATACCCTATCGCACAACACCGCCACATTGGGGATCAAATGTCAACATGAGTTGTGGTTGGGACAAACCATATCCAAACCATGGCAATACTCAAGAAGTTTTTTTGACCCTTCTTGAATGGAGTTAACAAAAACCATCACAAATAAGAAACGCGCTACATGCCAAACGCCACTCCAGTGATTTAGACTTCCTTAGCCATATTTATTTTTCTCAAGAGTCATAATCCCCAGTATGCAAGTGCCAGGTTAATATAATCGAACACCTTAGTATGGCATTCAAATCTTTCCAGATGTTGAGCTCAACAACTGTATTAGCTTTATCTGACAATTCATCTCTCCATGTAAGATTTAAAAATAGTTTTCATGTCACCTTAGGTCAATTGAGAGTGTCTACACTAAGCATTACATGGAGAAGCAATCTAAGGGTATATTCAAGCTCAACTGGAAAGAGTGCTGTAATCAACTAGTAATGTCTGCCACAGGTGCAAGAATGATGAGTGACATAGCACTGAAGTCTTCTTCCCAAGTGACAGAAACAGAACTCAAGTTAGCTTAAGAGATGGAAAAGAAGGGCTAAGGGATAGTGGCTCATGTAACTGGGAAGCCCAAGGTGAAGCCAACAGAGATAATATCACCAGATTTGTCTGTGTGTATTTCTCCTTTTTCTCTCTCCATCTCTTGGCACAGCCCTCAGTCTGTTGGGCTCATCTTCTTCTATTGTAGATAAGCACTGGAGATAAAAGTAGTCGGGTGGGGAGGGGCAGAGATTGTGTTATGAACCAATCATCCTTAACTTATACGCAGTTTAGAGCGCTGAGAGGGATTTCTTAACATCTTCCCATATATTTCATTCTAGAAAAAGGACCCTGCTTGACCCTTCTTTGATCATATGACTACCACTTAGGCCAGCTGTTGAAACCAGAGGGACAGTGTGACTGGCAGTCCAGATAGAATTGGGTAAAGCCATAATCAAAAGGAAAAGGTGTGCTGTTCCCTTAAGGAGGGGTGAAAAAAAAAAACCAAATCAATAGATGCTCACTACAGGTAGCATGAATATCATAGACTCCCATTCTTGTACCACATTTTACATTCCAGTTATTGAAAATATTAAACATACCACATCTTCTTGTATTAATCTCAACCTCTATTAAATGTCCTCCTATATTCCTCTCTACCTTTTGACATTATATTAATCATCATCCAACGCTATTTACAATCCTACCCTCCAACACTAAATAAAGAAATCATATTTCCTTCTTTTACTCTTGCATAGTAATTTGTTGATTCCTCCATTCAGCACAAAGTAATTTGACTTTCCATTATAGTCATTGTATCTTTTTTTTTTTTCCTTTGGAGACGGAGTCTTGCTCTGTCACCTAGGCTGGAGTGCAGTGGCACGATCTCAGCTCACTGTAAGCTCCACCTCCCAGGTTCATGCCATTCTCCTGCTTCAGCCTCCCGAGTAGCTGGGACTACAGGCGCCCACCACCACACCCAGTTAACTTTTTGTGTTTTTAGTAGAGTCAGGGTTTCACCATGTTAGCCAGGATGGTCTCGATCTCCTGACCTTGTGATCCGCCCGCCTCCGCCTCCCAAAGTGCTGGGATTACAGGTGTGAGCCACCACGCCCGGCCCATTGTATCATTTAAGAATATTCCTCACAGCAAATATCTTTTTTTTTTTTTTTAATATAGAGCAAGCAGAAAGAGCTTATGCTCCTGAAAAGTTAAAGAGTAATCCTGGTTTCCGGTTTCTGGTGCTCAGAAAACATCACCAAAATGCAATTCACCGTATCTTTGCTCTTGACTTGACTCCTTCTGGCTTCCTTCTATGGGTTGAATTCATTATGAGACAGGTTCTCCCACAGTGGTAGTCAGATGGCTATAGCAGACCTATTTCCTCTCAACTTTTTGTCCAGTAGAAGAAAAAAAGCATATTTTCTGTAAAGCTAGAACAAAAGTCCTGGGTCCAACTTTCATTGGTCAGAATTGGGTTATATGCCCACTTTTTTAAACAATCACTGTGACTGAGTTAGGAGGACACACTTATGATTGAGCTAATTAAAACAAAAGCCTTCATCGGAGAGTGATAATAACCCCTTCAAACCATGTGAGTGGAGAGTAGGGGAGAGCTTGTTCACCAGGAGAAAATACAGGCTGTTGGACACATGAGATAGATGTTGGGTTGCCGAGAAATTATAAATGTCCACTGCAGTCACCCCCCCATCTCTAACCCAGGGGTTTCCATACTAGGATCTACGATACTCTAGGGAACTCAAAGAGTCTTTGCCTTAGAAAATAGGCATATAAAGAAGCTGAAAATGTGGGACTATTGGCCTCTCTCCCTTATTCCACACCAAGTATCTCACCTTTTAGTGTTTTATATATTTGGCTTCTTTACAATCTTTTCTCTAAAAATTCATCACTTAGCTTAAAAAAAGTAAAACCATTGTATCTGACTGTAAGCCCACTGAAGACAGTCATCTATGCTACTTTTGGACTTACATGCTATTTTAAATTTCTTCAGGTACTATTTTTGATATATTGTTTTCCCAATCTCCTCCCACTTTCTAACTATAATTCTGTATTTTAATCTTTGTTATACTTTATATATTTGGTGATTTACATTATCTATGATATAGGATTTTCAAATAGGTCATCCTGAATTATTCTTTTTGAAAAATATAAACAAATCAAAAGGCACATTTGTACACAATGAGTGTGACTCAGACACAATTAGTTTGAAAATGACTAGACCCTACTTTCCTTCCTTTCCTGCTATCATCAGTTGAAAGGTTATCACCAACCTGCCTCCTAAATTTTTTGGAATGCATAATCAGCAGAATAGATAAATGAGGAAATTCAAAAGAAACTGCAGAGGGTTTGGCTAAAAGGCTGTGATGGTCTAGTTAATAGGGACTAACAGGTCACTTTTGGTATTCCTGGAGTTTCATAACATTTGCAGAATTGCTAAAAAACATTGTCAGAATTCTAAAATGGCCACCCTGGGTTCCCAGCTGCTGGTTATTCAATTAAACACCAATCTATATACTGATATGAAGGGACGTTGCAGGTGTACTAAAGTTACTGATCAGTTGACCTGAAGGCAGGAAGATTATCTGGGTGCACCTAGTATAATCACAGGAGCCTTATAAAAGTAGAGTGTTTTCTCTAGTCGACAGTAGAAGAAATAGATTTGCAGCGTGAAAAGGACTCAGTGTGCTGTTGCTGACTTCAAGATAGGGCTGGGGGACACATGAAATAGGATATGGGCAGCCCTAAGGAATAGGGCTGAGGGCAGTGCTCTGCCAACAGTCAGCAAGAAAACAGGGACCTCAAACCTACAACACCACAGCCTAGATTCTGCCAATAACCTGGATGGGCCCGAAGTGAATCACCCACCTCACATAACTTCCAGGTAAGATCCCAGCCAGGTAAACACCCTAATTTGGGCTTTATGAGACCCTGAACGAAGAACCCAGCCAAGCCCCCTCAGACTTCTAATCTACATATCTGTGAAGTCATTGATACTGTCATAAGCCACTAAGTTTACAGTAATTTGTTACACAGCAGTAAAAAATTAATAGAACATTTCTAACCTAAGATTTCCTCTTAATAGTATAGGGTACATCACCATAGAACAAAAGGTTTTTGTGTTTCCTTTTTTTGAGATGGAGTCTTCCTCTGTCACCCAGGCTGGAGTGCAGTAGTACAATCCTGGCTCACTGCAACCTCTGCCTCCCAGATTCAAGCAATTCTCCTGCCTCAACCTCCCGAGTAGCTGGGATTACAGGTGGTCGCCACTACACCCAGCTAATTTTTGTATTTTTAGTAGAGACAGGGGTTTCACCATGTTGGCCAGGCTGGTCTCAAACTCCTGACCTCAAGTGATCAGCCCACCGTGGCCTCCCAAAGTGCTGGGATTATAAGTATGAGCCACCACGCCTGGCAGAACAAAAGTTTTGATGGCATTTCTCTGCACTACAGGGGTGCCCTAAGTTCAAAGCACCCATAGATCAAGCCACTGGAGGGTGTTTATACAGCATGGTTTCCAAGCTTAAACATTTTCTTAAACCCATTCTTCGATGAATATATTCATCAAATTATTTTACTAAATATAGCCTTTTAAAAATCTATAGGCAGCCAAACTTCATACACATACACATAGAATAGCAATATCGAGCAACTTTGTAATGTATATTCCAGGAAATGTGTTGGAAACACAGGTGATTATTTTGTTAATATAAACTTGTATTCGATGTCTTATGTGATGTTTGAACAGGCAGCCCAGCTTTGGTTCCATCTCTCCTTCCTCTTCACCATTTCTTCTCAGGCAATTTCATCTAATTCCGTGGTATCCAGTACAAAAGTTAATAACTTTCAAATTTCTATCTGTAGCTCCATTTTTTCTCCCTAAATATAGATCCATTTTATCACCTGTCTATTTAATCTTACTGGGATAGCTCATAGGAGTCTTCCAGAGGACATATCCCAAACTGAAACTGTTCAGATTTTGCATGCCCAATTCTCTCCTGTCCTTCCCCATCCTCTGACGTCCTCCTTTTTCCATATTTTCTAGCTAAAGACATCATCTTTCATCCAATCTCCCAAGCTAAAAAGCTAGATGGCAACTTCAACTTCACCCTTTTCTTCAGCCCCCATGCAGTCCCCAAATCCATTGAGTCTACTGTTTCCACCTCTCTCCAAGTAGTCTCCTCTTCCTCATTCGTATCTGACCTGCCCTAGTTCATCCTCTCTCACCTGGCCTATTACAATAGTCTCCTAACTGCCTGACCTCTGGTCTCTGACCTCCATGCATGGCATCCCTGCTAAGCATTTTATCTGGCTGGCTGTTACTTGCAAAATAGTCCCAAGTTCTTGCTATGTCTCATATGGCTTTTCATGACTAATCCCAGGATATTTCGCCAATCTCTCTCCCTTCCCAGGTCCCACTGGCCAGCACGCTCTGACGTTTTCATCACCCTTACTGCCACCAAGAAACACCCCATGGTCCTTGGTGATGTTATGGCAGCCCTTCTGCCCACATACACCATGAACAAATCCCTCTTCACATCATTCTTCCCCAGCTGAAATGCCACATTCTCTCTTGGTTTGGATTCTCGTGAAAGCCCAGCCTGAAGCAGGGGCTCAAGTACAGGTGATTTACTTGGGAAATGATTATAGGAAGTAGGAGAGGGAGATAGGAAGATTGAGAAAGGGAAGAAGGAAAGGTAAGTAAAGCTGCATTATCAAGGTTATTGCCATAGACAATGTCAGGGCCTTTGAAAACCATGCAGAATTTTTCTCAGGATTGTCTACTTAAAGTCAATTGGCTTCCGTCCCCTCATGTCAGATGTTACCCCCAGGAGTATTAAGTAACTGGGCAATTTATACTTCCAGATCTTGATGCCTCAGAGAAAGCCCTCCACAGACAAGCTGAGAGGCACAGCTCACACTCTCAGTGTGTCAGAACTGTCCCCAACCTGGGCAACGAAATCAGAAGTGGACTGAGGGGCTACTATGAAAGGCCCCCAAAACATCTGCTACATCATTGTGAAGCTTTCCTTTATCTGTCCAAAGAGAAGAGCTCTCCCAAGGTCCTCTGAGCTTAGCCCTGTTGCAGCACTTCCTAGAGTTGATTGTAGTTGTTGGTTTAGCACTGTCTTCCCTGTACCGGGCTCTGAACTCTTGAGGAACATACCCTGCTGTAGAGCAGCTGGCCCCTACCACAGTTCCTCAAAGGTTTGTTAAATGAATCAATCCACAAAGCTTATCCTAAGCCACTGCATGGTACTAACCATCAAACTCTACATATTTTGAAAGCAGATTGAAAAGATAACAACTCATTAATAGAAAGTGTAAGATCTGCAGCCCTAGCTATCAAATATATGACCAAATACTTTTCACTCAAATCAAAATGCTACAGTAAAGTTGTTTTCTTCCCAGCCTTTGTAATTTAAGAAATACTAAGTAAAGGAGACAGAGAAAGCAAAATCCTCTAGGCTGAAGGAGTTTAAAATTCACGGTTCAATACATCTTTATTATATTTTTATAAAATCTTTGTTGCTATAAACTCAATCGATAAAAAGTTACCTTTAAAATAATTTAAGCAAGTGGCTATATTTTTTTCTATTCTAGACTTATTCAAATTAATTTAAAATATTTTTTTTTCCTGTACTCTTCTCCTCCTGTTTGCTTGATGTACTCTGACATAAATTCAATACAAATATCGGTGGCTGTTCAGAGGGGCAGCCTAGAAATGTTAATTGGCTGATCAAAATAACAGCCTCATCCTAATTCTAGGCAGCTCTCATCCCTAAAAGAATCATGTTCCCAAATTCCTATAAATTTAAAAATAGAATTCCAGTGCCTTTGATTGAGTGTGCCAGTTTGCATTATTTTTCCATTTTATAAAACTTATGGTTGGAAAAAAATGTGCATTGCACACAAAAATGTGTAAAACACAACTCATAAGTAAGTAATCTTTACAGTTAACTTGAAAATATTACATAGCTGTTGGGTTTTGATAATTTTAGGTGTTCCATTCAACAACTCTTTTTTGCATACTTACCGTGAGCCTGGTACTGTGCTGATGGCTGTATTTATTCTTAAGCATGAAGAACCACTCTGCCATTTCAAACTCTGTCAGTCTACAGTGTTTTAATGTCTTATCATCGAACTCTCTTGGAAGGCCAAGTTGATTTCATTTAGAAAAGCTAACCAAATCCCACTAATTAGGCATACACCTAAAATAAGGATTTTTTTTTTCCTGCAAAGATGTTTGCCATCTGTTAAAACTGATAGTCACTACAATTTTAAGCAATGGCTATACTTAGCTTTACATTTCAGTTCTTACCTAGTCTTTTCTTTGCCCAGAAGTATTTCACCCTCTCCTGTGTGCGTGTTATACATAACATAAAATTTACTGTTTTAACAATTGTAAGTGTACAATTCAGTGGCACTAAGTACATTCACAATGCTGTGCAACCATCACTCTATTTCCAGAAATTTTTCATCATCCCAAATGGAAACTTTGTACCCATTAAATAACTCCTCATACCCCCCATCTCCCTCAAACCCTGGTAATCTCTATCCTATTTTCCATGTCTGTGAATTTACCTATTACAGGTACCTCATATAAGTGGAATCATACCACATTTGTCCTTTGTCTGGCTTATTTCATTTAGTGTAATATTTTTAAGGTTCATTTATGTTGTAGCATGTATCAGAATTTTATTCCTTTTTATGCAAAAATAATATTCTATTGCATGTATATACTGCATTTTGTTTATGAATTCTTCTGTTGATGGACATGGGTTGTTCCCACCTTTTGGCTATTGTGGATAATGTTGCCATCAACCTTTTACAAGAACCTGTTTGAGTCCTTGTTTTTAATTCCTTTGGGTATGTACCTAGGAGTGGAATTGCTGGACTACATAGTAAATTTATGTTCAGCATTTGGAGAAATTGCTGAACTGTTTTTCACAGCAGCTGTACAATTTTACATCTCACCAGCAATGCACAAGAGTTCCAATTTCTCCATATCTTTGCCAACAATTGTTATTTTCTTTTTTAAAACATAATAGCCAACATAATGAGTGTGAAGTGGTATCTTATTATGGTGTTGATTTGCATTTTCCTAATGACTAATAATGTTGAGTTGAGCATCTTTTCATATGTGTATTGGCCATCTGTATATATTCTATGGACAAATGTCTATTCAAGTCCTTTGCCTATTTTTGAATTGGATTATTTCTTTTCATTGTTGTTGAATTGGGTTTTGGTGTTAGACAAACACATGCTTAAAATTCAGTTCCACCATTTACAGACCTATGGAGTTAATTTAAAATTCCTGAGCCTCAGTTTCCTTGTTTGTAAAATGAGGCCATTAATAACCACTTCAGGATATTGATGTCAGACATAAGTGAGATAATGATGTAGAATTACCTTATTAGGTAATTGTGGCATATGGTCAGGACTCAACAGATGTAGTTATATTTTGAAAATATTAGCTATTTGTTCTTAGCTATCTGGTTATATTTGTAGAAAGTGAAGCAAAATGATCACCTATCAAAACCAGTTGCTTAATCTAGTTTCTTAAGGTGGCCTGCAATGTCCTTCCATCTTAAAGAAAATTAACAAAGAAGAAAACTAAAGTTAGAGGCTAGTTCCCAGTCTGTCAATCACTTAAGCAACAAAAAAGAAAATCTGAATAGGGCAATAAATAATGTGTTAAATTTTTTAACTTTATAAACACTTGATTTGATAACACTAAACACTCATAGTTATTTTTATTATTTATTTAACTTTTCTTATTCACATCTGGACAAATTTATTGGCAAAAATATCAAACCAAGCTTTACATTGTCATGCCAATTTCTCTCTTACTAGCACTCATACAAGATAAATATTCCATAGAGTATGAATCAAAATTAAATTCATTTAAAAGTATCATTGAAATTCAACTTCTTTTCTTTACAGTGGAGGAAGCTGGAATAAATATGAATTCAAGAAAACAATTCTAGAAGTGAGAATCTATCAGGTAATGGGCAGAGAAATGATTTCTAATGCAAACCACACTCAAACAGTAAAGAGCAAGGATTTCAACCAATTCTTCCTATTGGAAGTTAAAATTATACCCCAAAGGACCTAATTCAATAAGCAGCTATTTTCACCAACAAATTAAGTGATTTTTTTTTTTTCTGACAGAGTCTCACTCTGTCACCCAGGCTGGAATGCACTGGTGTGATCTCGGCTCACTGCAACCTCCATCTCCCAAGTTCAAGTGATTCTTGTGCCTCAGCCTCTCAAGCAGTTGGGACTATAGGCACATGCCACCACCCCTCATTAATATTTTGTATTTTTAGTAGAGATGGGATTTCACCATGTTGGCCAGGCTGGCCTCAAACTCCTGGCCTCGAGTGATCTGCCCACCTCAGCCTCCCAAAGTGGGAGCATTACAGGCATAAGCCACCATGCCCAGCCAAATTAAGGGATAATTAATAGAAAGATAATGCTACTTTCTGGCTAAATGGGAGGTTTAGAAACACTATTCTAGCTCTCAACAGAGAGAAGAGAACTTTGAAGGGACATTAAACTAAGAAAAGATTCCACATTGGTCTCATCCACTGTTCAAAGATTAGGCATAATGGTATTTTTAAAAGACTTTAAAATTTGATATGACATCTAGCCAAAGAGAAGAGAATTTACTCTTGTTATTATGTATGTGTCTGGCTGAAAAGAAGGAAGGGTTAAGTGTATTATCATCTGATAAAAACCAATGAATTGTGAAATGAAATTATTTATTTTCAAGTCCAATCTGTGACTTGCTACTTCCTATCTCATGTCGTGATGCAGAAGAAGATATAGGATTAATTTTAAAATACATGAGCCTGCAATATGGTATAATAGTTTAGCTCATGGACACAGGAGTCATATGGTCCAAACACCAGATCTCCTAGTCACCTGGAACAAGTGTCTTAATCTCTCTAAGCCCAGACTGCTCAGTTGTCAAATGAGCTTAACAACTGTGCCTGCTTGAGTTCAATGGGCAATGTATGAAAGCACTCAGACCAGTAGCTGGCAATGATAAATATATTTTACCTCTTACTACTATCATTATCATCAGTGAGAAAACTCCATTGTGTGGATGACATTTTTACCTCTGGAAAAACATGAGACACATCTCATTTTGAATATGCCCAAAGAATGAGAATGAAAATATTTGGAGAGGCTTCATCCCCCAGACGAAGAAAGAATTCTGTCAGTTTTTGCTGTGGTTAGCACAAAGAGAATATACCACACAGCCCAAAGGAATGACTTCTACCAAAATCTCCCGTTAAATGTTTCATTTTACCTCTTATTTCTCAAATTTAGGGATTTTTTTTTTCAACTAATGTATAACCAGGCATTTCCTGGGCCTGGATGTGACACAACTCTGTGGCATAGACAGGAATTTGCCACCTACCCACAAACCTTTTGATAGGACAAGGGTCTCACAGCCACAAATTCTCCCCGTTAGTTCATCCCTCTGGCTGCAATTGTGTGAATGGTCTTGGGAATGTATCTCCTGCCTAAAGTAAAGACCTGAAAGCAAACACAACATATTCAAAGAAGCACAAGGCACATCATTCCCACGAAGAGAGAGTAAAGCCTCAACTGCTATTCCTTGTCAAATAACTTAAGGTGTTTTTTAGCTGTCTAAAATGTGAGAAGGAAAAACAAGAGAGAAAAAAAAAAGAAAAAGGAAGGAAGGAAGGAGAAAGAAGGAAAGAGAAAGAAAGAAAGAAAGAAAGAAAGAAAGAAAGAAAGAAAGAAAGAAAGAAAGAAAGAAAGAAAGAAAGAAGGAAGGAAAGAAGGAAGAGAAAGAAGAGAAGGAAGAGAAGGAAGAGAAGGAAGGAAGGAAGGAAAGAAGGGAGGAAGGGAGGAAGGGAGGAAGGGAGGAAGGGAGGAAGGGAGGGAGGGAGGGAGGGAGGGAGGAAGGGAGGAAGGGAGGAAGGGAGGAAGGAAGGAAGGGACTTTGATGAGGTAAAGTATTAAGTGGCTTTTAACTGAAAATGCAAAGCCATTCACATTTGCCCTAATACTGCCTAAGTGTATGTTGCAAAGGCCTTTTAAATACTGTATATTTCAATATTACCCCCAAATGAAAATGGCTTTGAGATGTCTTCTGTATTCTTTGCTGGGGCCCGAAAAGAAATCACTGCATTACCTTGCATTTGCTCTTAGAGTCATTAGCCTTAGACAGCACCATCATTTAAGAAATTTATCATCAGTGCTGTCCTTCGCACAATGTATTAGTGCAATACATTATAGGAGCACCTTACTCTGATGATGTATGGCTTCTAAGATGGCAACATCTGGGGATGAATGGGCCTAAGAATAGATTTGGTGTAAGAGAATAAATGCATAAATCCACCTTGGTAGTGTTATTCTAAAATAAACCAGTATTTGTTGCTATCAACCTACTCCAACCCTCATAACCATCTTTACAACTTGCTTGATGTAGTAAAATGATTCTTCATGACATTAAAATGATTTTTGATGACAAAGAGGGAAGGTTTCTAAAATGCGTGGGTTGGTGCATTGAGAGATAACCTAGCATAAGCTTGATGATAAATTTCAGTCACGGCTTTCAAGAAAACTCTAATTCAGTCCACCTCTTGCTCACTTAAATTTTTCAGTAGATTCTCCAAAAGAGAGAAAGGAGATTAACATCTGATGTCTTCAAGGGCATTAGAACAAAAATTGAGTCACAATTAATTAGTCTATACCAAATTCGCACTTTCTACATGGCTGATGATACATTTTTCCTAAAGCTCAATTCTCCCATTTCCATTCTTCAAAGTCCAGGATGCTTCCCTCTCCATTACTTTGTCTAAATCGGACACAAATATTTTAGCTAACTACTGAAATAAATCATTATGAACATTCAACCTCAAAGAAAATGATAGCAAATGAAAATGCCTTAATGTCCTGATTCATGGATAGGAGTATGATCTGCAGGGTCACAGACTTCTTTGTTAAGATGGTTTTAAAGAACCCATTTTACAAACTCCCAGTATAGTCTGGGAAGCGGCCCTACTTCCTCATTTTAAGCACTGAGCCTCAAGGAGTCAGTGCTAAAATGATGTCCCAGTTCAATTTGTTGCCTTATTCCACCATCCGGGGATGCTTCTTTAACTGGGTTTAATTACGCTAAGAGAAAAAGAAAAGATTGATAGGATAAAATGTCATGCTTGCACCATCACACAATTATGTCCAATTAATATATTTCCACTAAGCATGTTGACATTGCCAACCGGTTCAGAATCCTAGTGTGGTAAACTCAGAGGACCCTGGCTCCTTTTACTGCATGATCATCAACATGAGTCTCTAAAGAGACTTGGAGCCTCCATCAGCATCTCTCGGGCTACCATAAGATTATCATATTATGTGATCTTAACAATTTTCCTCCCACAGGATGTTGTGGACAGAGAAAAAAAATCCTAGTCTAGACCACTTGTCTGTGGTGATCATGGACTTGATATGTCTTCAATATTTCTGCAGTCTGTCATCTAAACCAATACCCTCTGCTATTTGGGAAAGCTTTACTAACCAGCAGGAAATCTTGATTTCAGTAGGAAAGAAACATAGAGGCAGAAAGAGAGGCAAGTGAGAAAGACTGAAACAGAGGAAAAAGTAGAAAGGAGGAAGGAATGGAAAAAAAACGAATAAAATAAATAAATTCCTGACCTTCAAACTGTCTTATATTCAATTGGCTAACAACTACACTAAATCAAGAACACTAGTTCCTGAAATCAGAAATCCTGTTCTCAGAAGTTAAAACAGAATATATTCAATGTCTGGAGAGCAGCAGTAAATATCATTTTCCAGTGACATTATTTCCTTTCATAAAATAAATTAGCACCTTAGCAAAATAAAATATCTAAGGAAGAAACACATCATTGTGTCATTAAATGATTTTCCAAAATTATTTTCTCTTTTTTTACTTTTATAAATTACGAAAATTTCACCGTTTGTCATTTCCATTACCCTTGAACAACACAGGTTTGAAATGCATGGGTCAATTATATGCTGATTTTCTTCCATCTCTGCCACAACAAGACCAACCCCTCCTCTTTCTCCTCCTCCTCGGCCTACTCAATATGAAGATGGTGAGAATGAAGACCATATCATGATTCACTTCCACTTAACAAATAGCAAATATATTTTCCTTACAATTTTCTTAATAACATTTTCTTTTCTCTAGCTTACTTTGTTGTAAGAATACAGTATATAATACGTATAACATACAAAATATGTATTAACAGACTGTATGTTCTCAGTCAGGGTTCTGGCCAGCAGTAGGTTATTGCAGTTAAGTTTGTAGTGAGTCAAAAGCTACACTCAGATTGTCGACTGCATGGGAGTTGGTGCCCCAAAATCCCATGTTGCTCAAGGGTCTTCATCTTTCTGTTTCCTATTTTCTGACTTCTTTCTGGGAATAGGCGTTATGGTTTAAGATGGTTGTCAGCTACTTAAACATAAAACAGGCTAGGCACGGTGGCTTACGCCTGTAATCCCAGCATTTTGGAAGGCCGAGGCGGGTGGATCACCTGAGGTCAAAAGTTCAAGACCAGCCTGGTCAGCATGGTGAAACCCCTTCTCTACTAAATACAAAAATTATCTGGGTGTGGTGGCAGGCACTTGTAATCCCAGCTACTCAGGAGGCTGAGGCAGAAGAGTCGCTTGAACCCGGGAGGGAGAAGTTGCAGTGAGCCAAGATTGCGCCTCTGTACTCCAGCCTAGGTGAGGAGAATGAAACTCCATCTC